>NC_089282.1:3440803-3780803 GCF_963678975.1 Dysidea avara
TCTATAATTAGAAATTTTTCCCATGCCCCAGAATGGGTGTTGTATGTTTCAAACTCCCTTTGATTACCAAAGTTGGCCTACTCCTGTGATGTCTTAGGCATCAATACCCCAACACAGGGGATCACTGTACCTCTTGGGGTGTTTAGGGACCCGCCGATTATGCTCATAATTTTACCTATTATGCTATGCTGCACTGCTCAAAAATTTACCTATTATGCTTAAATTTATGCTCAATACTTACCTATTATGCTAAAATTATGCCCAATTATTTATGCCTCAGTTCTCATACTCTACTAATAATTTCCAGTTTATGGATAAATAATAAGTGGCTGAAGCACAAACTTACTTGTCAAAATGCGTATCACAGAAAAGATTGATATACTCTAATAGAACAGTCAGCTATGTGGTCGTTCTATTAGAGTTACTGACTGTTCTATTAGAGTATATCGATCTTTCTGTGATAACTATTTTAATAAGCAAGAATTCATACTATTACACAAATGTTCTACCTATTATGCTAGCATTATGCTCAATACTTTCAGGCACCTATTATGCTCATAATTATGCCAGCATAATCGGCGGGTCCCTAGGGGTGTTCACTTAAATAACTGTTGATCAAACTTGGGATCGGAGTAATGATTTCTTAACCATTTTATTGCAAATAGCTGATATTATAGCTACTGCTGACATTGGTCTAAATGCATCAACTATTTGACACTTAGCTAATAGTGGTCAGATTCACAATTGTCAAATAAATATTACAGACGGGGACTATGCTACCAGTAAGGTGGCATATCTGACTGACAATGTGTATTGTTGAACTATTGCCTCATTGCATACACCCTATATAAATGTTTGTCTCCATGCATTGTCTATCTGCAACTCTAGATCTGTTCCACAGTCATAAAGGGCTGCAGTGTTTCTTCTATCTTTCTCTTCGTTGTGGATCCAGGCAAGCTTTACAGTGGTGTACAGTGTTTAGACTATCTGGCTTGTATTTCAGGAATTCATTTTGGATTTTACACACTACTTCAGTGAAACATTAAACTTCAGGTTTTCAGATTAATCTATCATGAAACAGGACACATTAGTTAAGTAATACTTTCCCATGCAATAGCAACACTTGTAGCATTGTTCTGAACAATAATTTTGGTGAAAAATTGAGATACTCTAATAAAACGGTCAAGTAAAATGCTCTAATATAACAGTCACTTAACTATAGTGGAAACCAGAACCTCTTTTCAAAGTTACTGCATACATTCCTGCACAGGCTTACTGTCTGCTGCCAAAAAGCAGCCTAATAATTTAGGGGGTCTGGGGACATGACCTCTCTGTAGGAGATTTTATAATGCTAGGAAGGTAAATATTAACAGACATCAGGGCTAACAATTGTCAGACCAGATGGCTATTTGGTTGGCCACTGCTGAAGTTGATCTCACACATAGATATACTTTTTATAAGTACAATTATAATTTTACTGTGTTGTAATGTATACAGGTATTTATTTTAATTATGTAACACATAGATGAAAATGTAAAAGTGAAAGGATACAGTTTTGATAGATCCAGAGTTTGTGCTCTCCATAAATGTGTGGAGTATTATTAGTAGTTGTTAGCAGTTCTGTAAGATGGGAAAAAAATAGGCTTATTATCAGTCCTCGTACTGTCATCAAGCTTTTCCAAAAACGTTGTTCTTCCTTCAGTAACCGACTTTTTGACAAAGGTATTCCCTTCTGTAAACACTCAAATATCAAAGGCTTGAATCACAGATCAAGATCACCTGCTTTTGGTCAACCAGCTGAAGAACTGCTACATGGACATCAAAGTTGCTGGAATCAAGGTAACATTATCTGCATAAGCATTCACTGAATGCTTGGCAGTATCAGAGAAGACTTCCATTTAACTTTAACTGGTTCTGTCACAACCCCTAGCTCTTTTGGAGCATGGCTTTGACATCAATTTATTCAGTCACTATATGTGACCGGATTTGACAAAACCAGGCTTCCACACACATCCAATTCTTTGACTTTAATTGCTAATAACTTGACAACGCAGTATGTTATTGCCCTACAATTTTCACACAATGCTTTCATTGCTTTATGTAATAACAAGTCCAAATTTGAAACTGATAGCTCACTTTCATACTGAATTATGGTCCTTCAAAGTCGTAAATTTGGATGTGTGTGGAAGCCTGGTTTTGTCAAATCCGGTCACATATGATCATTATCTTCTCTATACAGGAATCACATTCATGGTGCTCCTCAACATGGGCTTAGTACCATCCCGGTAACTCATAATTATCCATTTCATTCCATTGCATGCAGTCAAGCATCAACAGGGGAAGCATTTCAGTACCCTTGATACACCTAACTGGAACCTGTAGCCAAAGGAGCAACTCAATGACTCTACTAATTTCCACAGTGGGTTAAACACTAAAAGGAAGACTATACTATGAGGGGAAGGATGTCTCCCTTAAAAACTTCCTGTTTAATTATGGTATAATATAGCTACTACTCATTATAAATTACTGAATATAATGTGCCGAAGAAGATGGTACCTTGACTGCTCTCAACATATCAAAAATCAGCTAGAGAATGCATTGGTAAGGGAAAGAAAATCATCATTTGTATTTTTTCTTCTTGTACCCCTTCTACCTAAAAATAAAAACAATCTACGTATATTCTGTTCTTGGACATCATACCAGGAACATCATCAAACAGTAGAGTAGGGAGGAAGTTATGTTCTCTAATTCCATTGAGTAGCACATCTAACAGAATCAGATTCCATTGGAGCGGATATATGTTTTGAAAGGTATTCACAGGCTTAAGCCTTCTCACAGGTCCCTAGTGGATAGCATTCACAGAATGTTTAGTGGCTTTAGAGTAGGAACCCATCGATTATGCTGGCATAATGGAGGCGCCTGAAAGCATTGAGTATAATGTTAGCACAATAGGTAGAATAGTTGTGCCATACTATAAATCCTTGCTTGTCAAAATACAAATCACGGCAAAAGATCACTAACATAGCTACTCTAAGGCAGTCAGTAACTTTAATAGAACAACCAGGCAGCCGACTGTTCTACTAATTACAGTATCAGGCCCGTAGCCAGGAATTTTGAAAGGGGGGTTCTTTTTGACCAAAAGTGGACCTTTACTTGCATGATGATTAATAAAGGTACTGAGACTGGGTGTGCGAAGCACACCCAATCTAGGGGGGGTCTGGGGGCATGCCCCCCCAGAAAATTTTTTGAAAACAGATACTAAAAGGTTGAATTTAGTGGCATTTCAGTCAATAAAAATAACATTTTTTTTAGGTAAGCTGAAGACCAGCTGTATGAATGATATCTGGAAAAATATCTCTACTGCTACTGTAATTATACCATCTGCACATGCATGTGTCTAAATATAATATATTGGAATGTCACAATGAATAAGAATGGGAAAGATTGAGCACTCTGCCATGATCAACAGGGGCAGTGTAGCAGAACAAAGGGTGTCTTAAACAATGAAATTTACACATTGCATGGAGTTAAAGCATGGATGCTATTCGTGGGCTCTGCATGGAGGGGCTTGTCCACCAAAATCTTATATTTTAATGAAAGCTCGGCTTAGACAATCTACATGTAAATTAAGTAGCTTTTAAAAGAAAATGTAATTGTGACTGTTTTATTAGAGTGGTTGTTCTATTAGAGTGGTTGACTGCTCTATTAGAGTATTTCGATCTTGCATTGCATTTAATGCAAGCACTGAATGAGTTACTCGGAGCACTTATTTTAGCCTCTTATTATAGTGGTATCTAGTAAACTGTAGCTAATGGACTTTTGCTCCTGAAAATTTGGACTTGTATACTAAAATTGTGGACCTTTTTGCTAAAATTGTGGACCTTTTACTGAAATTGTGGACCTTTTTTCCAAGAGGGCGGTTCTTCAGAACCCCCCGAACCCCCCCTGGCTACGGGCCTGAGTATATTGATCTTGTCTCTGAAATGCATTATAACATGCAAAGATTTATGGTCCCTACTCTGCTACTACTCAGCCACTTATTATTTAGCACCATAAAAGTGCACATTTATCTTAACATTAGTAAAGCATAGAACTGAGGTATAATTAAGGCCACTCCAAATAAATTCTCTGTTTCCCGTCCTGGACTCAGGCATATTTGCATGCGGGCAGGCGGTCCATTTCCATTATTTCATTATAAGATTGGCTAGCTTTTCAAGCCATTATTTGCCTGGCACTGCCAAAAAGGCTGCATAAAAGCATGCTTAAGCTTGTTCCTTCCTTTTTAAATTGCAAAAATAACACAAATGTGAAGTTTGTGCTGACTCGATTGCACTGCTGACACATGAGCTGACACTGTTTCAAGGTAGCTTTTAATTTAAAAAAAAAAAAAAAAAGACCTAGTATGGCGCCGCTCGCCTTTTTTGCGAAGGGGCGGGCGGCACCAGGATAATCAGTCTCACGTGATTTTTTGATGGGTGGTATTAATTGGAGTGTCAGTAAAAGAAGAAAGTTTGAACCAAATCGACAGACGTAAATAATAACATTCCGCTACTTACTTTGTGTTTACTGACTTACTTGCCCAGATGACAGTCCGAGGAGTGAGTCTTCCTACAAACCTTGTAATGGTTATCATTCACCGCTGAGGGTCATTACAGAACCTGGGAGTAGCAGTCTTTTTCTAAGTAATCAAATGCTGAGGGCTTGATATACCACAAATGGGGTTTTGAAAGTCATCATGATCAGACCTACAATCCTATGTGGATTATCACGCGAGATAATTGTATACACCTGTCAATGTAAAGGTCAGGGATGGTAGGGGATTGATTTTCCCGCTTTAGTGGAATTTGTCTTTACCAATGAAACTCACCAATGCAAGAGTGTATGTTTAGTAATATTTCAGTAGCTGCTTCATTTATATTACAGCCCATTTGCGTGACACACTACAAATTATGTACTGTATAGAGGGATACTTTGGAGGGGGGAAACTTTGTGTCGAATTTGATGATTTGCTATAAATTCGCCAAAGTGTAGTCCGCCAATTACTGGCATAGCACCTCAGATTAGCATCTATAGCTAAACATTGAGCTTGAATTTGCCAAAGTTTTATTTCGCTAAATGCAATTTAGCTTGCTATTCACCAAAGTTTACCCTCTATGTGGTATGCGTGTGATCATTATGTATGCATGATCATACAACTCCCTTCTGGAATAGGAGAATTTGACTGGGGGGTTCCATCCACAGTGTTGGCAGGGCTTATTTTAGTGGGGGGAGGGAGGAGGCATTTGCCCTTCTTGGAAACTGCTTGTCCCCTCTTTAAAGTTTAAGGATTTATGCTCTTACAAGTTCATTGTTTTACAGCCTAAGACATCTGATGTCATGATAGCTATTTTCAAAATCTGGTCCACCGTTTGGCTAGCACATTTAATCATTTGATAAAAAATTCTCACGATTGCTGTTTTACAAAGCACTATATTATCTGATTAAAATTGGCTCCAGATTCGATTTTTATACCATATATGTACAAATTTCCGAAGGACATAATTTTCATGGATTTCACGGTTGCTTGGCTGTCCACGGAATTTTCATCCTCAAAAATTAATGATTGTTAGGGTTAGCTCTTGCTTTCTCAGTGAAAAACGAGTGATCCTCAAAAATAAAACCACGAAATTCCTGAAATTTGTTGGGTTCACGAAAATTACGTCCCTCGAAAATTTGTATGTATACATGTATGTATACAGTAGATATTTTTTGAAAAATTTCCATGGGGGGCTATGTGCAGGACCCCTCAACTGCGTAGACCAAACCGAATCGGTAAAGTCCACAAAGAATTAATGTATTAATGCTGCCTCTTTGCTGCCATTTTTATTTCTAAAATAAACACTAGTTGGGGAGGGATACAAATCCCCACCCTCCCCATCTCAGTGTATATCAGGGATCCTCCTGGGGCAGCACCAGTACCTTGTAGGAGGCTGTACTATGTCTCAAGAACTGAGTTACTGGTACAGTGAAACCTCGACACCACTGAAATACCTGACATTGTTTGCTGCACCAATAAATCCTTTCTTGTGTAATACTAGAGCCCATGTGCGCTGCAAGGTGCAGGCTTCTGGTGCTTTGATGCCTTAAGCGCTTGCGAGGCACACTTATGGGCTCCTGGCAATACTGTACACCCCCAAAAAATGTATTGCTTTTACTCATGTTATTTTTCCACTCTACAGGAACAATGATGAATGATCATTATTAAAGACAGAAGTTACAATAGTATTTTAGGTATGTTATCTTGTATATTAATAGTTTTGTTATAACACTTAATATCTAATACAACACACACACACACCCCATGCACCATTTGAAAATTATAAATTTGCTTTGGTAAGAGATAGACTTAGTTTTGAGGTGTATTAATACTGTTGATTTGTGATGGTGATAACTGGTCCTTTATGGGACTGTTTTATTAGAGTATCTTGACCCCTGGCATTTACTTCCTTGTAACTCGGTAATGATCAATCTGATCAAAATTTGTTTAACATATACAGTGGTGTGGTGTACCAGCATTCTTGTCTGCATGTACTGCCGTGTGTCTTGATCTTCAAATATACCCAAGTGTCTTATACTAAGAATGTAAAGTATGTACAAGTTAAGCTGGATCCTGAAAAAACAGGTAGTATAAATTTTTTTTCTCAAAAGAGTTAACATTTCAGCCAACCAGATGATTAGTGGTAACAGCAAAGGTGTCAATAACAGACATGCACAGTTTGGTTCCATTACAAGTTTGGGAAAAGGTTGTAACGGACATTGCACTTTATGGCTTTATCACAGGAAATGTATGGTGAAAATTTTGATTGGCCATAAATATTGGATATTTGAAGGGAAAGATTTTGAAATATTTTTAGCGGGTCAAGCAGTGCTGCAAATGAGCCAAAAAATTTCAAGCCAAATTTCAAGATCATGTGTAATTGCATCCATGAGATATTAAATGTTTTTGACGATCCAGCTCAATGCGTACTACATACTATAGGATGTAGGGAAATTGTGGAATGTAAGTGTGCTAATCACATACTTCACATTAGACCAGTAACGTCAGTAATAGTCAGGCAGTTAATAAATTGCATTGGCAGGTCTTCCATACCAACTACTACCAAGTTTAGTTATTAAACGCTGTGGCTAGTGTCAAAAATCGATGCAACTAGTCAAGGATAGTCACTAATCGAGTGCAGCATTAGCAGCTCTTAAGTGCGGCAGTTATTTAGTATACAAATAAAATTGTTGTTATATGAAGAACATGTACTTGCTTGTATAATAGTGGTTCAAATGATGTGTACTAAAAGAGAGCAGCAGTTGAGAGGTATTACCTCCAGACACACAAATACTGCTCTATCCTTACTGAAAATATTACTGACTAACATTGCAGGCTAGACTACTTCACCTTTCTAACCCAAGGACAAATAGTTAACTATACGAGACTACAGTTGAGTTAAATAGTAGCATTGGTGTCTATTTAAGGGTAGCATTATGCTCATCTTTGAAGGCACAATGTGGCCAGTACTCAGATGTGACAACTATTAAAGGGGCAGCGTTTAACCGAGGGAATAAGGTATTCTGATTTGTGCATAGAGAAGGAAACTCTGCCTGCCTTGCAATGATGGAATGGTCACCATGATGGATCATAATGGACCATCAATGATTAATACCACCTTTAACGTCATCCAACTATTGTCAGAAAGCTTCTTTCCTCACACCATTATTGAATGGAATAATTTACCAAATGAAACAATTGAATGCTCTACCGTAGATGAATTCTCGTATCATCTAAGTTTTTTATGATCATATATAACTAGCGGCTGGACCGAACATTTAGACAATCATATATAACTTTAATTTACAATGTATTGTGTTTATCATTTGGGGTTGTGCAGTTGCACCCCTGTGTTGTATCAGCCGTATGGCTGTCTTACACAGTAATCAAATCCAAATAACAAATTCCAACTGTACATGGCTTTATGTGCACAGATCTTTGTATTCCTAAGACACAGCACAACCTCCTGCAGGTTACTAGTCTTGCCACCAGGAGTCGTATCACCTGAGTGGTACACAGGGGGGACCCCTGTATTCCACTGAGTAGGGTAGACCACATTATACCCATCAGATGAAGGTTTTAAATTGCTTCTTTTTTTTTTTCTTTTTTTTCTTTTTCTTTCTTTCTTTTTTTTGTATGTTTATACATATTATTTGTTGCTTATATTTTAGGGCTATTACTGACCTATGAAGCAGTCAACAATTGTCAAGGACACAATCAGATGACTTCACTGTGTAAGTTGATGTGTAATATAGTAACAAATTTTGTGTTTGGATTATAATGCTAAGTAGAGAAAAGTTTTTGTAAAATGATTTATTCTCAGCAAAAGTTTTTTTTTGTGTCCAATTTTTTCCTTCCATTTTTACCTTTTACCATAAAACATACTATCAACTCATTGTACCTATTAATGGTCATGGTAATTTCCTATAGCAGTATTTCATAAGATCATCATATAAAATTAAAATGCATCATGACCTCAAATTATTGAGTCCAAAATTTTCAGTTGGTTAGATGTCTGTTGTGTTGATGTAGTTTCAATGGCAAAGAGGGACACTTTATTGTGTTCTGTATATGCGACACCACAAAGTTCATTGGGTAGATGTTAACAGCACTTTTTATGGTGAACACTGTTAATGATATGGGGGGATTAATATGTGTGTGATTAGTTATCCCATCAATTAACAATATGTATATGTTAAAGCATAGCCGTGAGTGCTATATGAAAAATAATCTTCCTTACTTTGGCCCCTTTTCTGTTACACCTTATTCAGTCAGTAAGTTAAGTCACTAGGTCTAAGTCCTTGTAGGGTAGGTAATCCAAAGGCTGCAGCACATGTTGCTGTCAGACCTTCAGTGCTGGTCACTGTAAAGTGCTAATAATAAATACTTTAGGTTTAAGGAAGAAAATCCATCCCTCCCGGAGGAGGACTGAGTGTGGCCCCGACTAGACATTGGGTGACCTGCAGTTCGAATCCTGGGGTTGGAGGGATTTTTTTCCTTACTTTGGCCCCTTTTCTGTTACACCTTATTCAGTCTGTAAGTTAAGTCACTAGGTCTAAGTCCTTGTAGGGTAGGTAATCCAAAGGCTGCAGCACATGTTGCTGTCAGACCTTCAGTGCTGGTCACTGTAAAGTGCTAATAATAATAATAATAATAAAGTACGAGGCACACGGCTGAGTACTTTATTTTTCATATAGCACGAGCAAGGCTATGCTTTAAATGATTTATGGAACTTTCTACTCGTGTAGCTTCACCATACACTAGAACTATTAGCAGCCTGAACACACACAAACCAGTTTAACAAAGTAACTCACGCGTCATTCACCATAGTTTGGCATGGTAGACGTTCATCGCGTCCTTTGGCAGGTTTTGCTCGCAACCCACAATCGATTATATTATGAGTCACATGGTGAAGTATTTCCGTGATATCTCCAGGACTTGTCCGTTTACATTAACAAACGTAACTGCAACGTTGCCATCTCCCACCCATCATCGAAGCATTTAGGTATGTCTATAAAAGCAATCCAGTGGTAGAATTCGTATTAGCTGGGGTGATTGATCACTCAGCGTGGCGAGGCTATCAGCCCTCACCGGCTTGGGTTATTAGTCGTACTGGCGTGAGCCACTAAGGCACATGGGCAACTGTGCTTTATTGCCCACAAAGAGTGCTTTATTGCACCGCAAAGAGTGCTATATTCGTTCAATAAAGCACTCTTTGCGGTGCAATAAAGTACTCTTTGTGGTCGATGAAGTAGTTGGCCGGCTGAGAGTGTACGTTATGGAATTTAAAGTACACTTTTCCTTTGATCTCACCCACGCAAAGTTCTATAATTACTGATGATTTCACTTCTCATCATATTATTTCAAGTCCTGTAAACTGTTGTCAGACAACTCAGTTGACTACGTACGTACATACATGAGTGGTCCTAGAATTTTTACTAGCAGGTTTCCAACTCCAATATACTGCCATGATCATCCCTTTCTGACTAGTGCTTAGGTTACACCAACCTTGATTTATCGAGGTCCATCAATTTTTTGAAATAAGCATGACTTGTAAATTTAAATGATACGTACTCTAATACAACAGTCAACTACTCTAATAGAACAATCACCAATGTTAAAATTTCCTTGTGCGTTGTGTTGAGCAGTTTTGATAGCTGAGCGATTTTGATATTTCATCAGTGGTATGATATTGTTACTTGATATTGTGGCTATATTATCAGCAAGCAAAGAAGAGAACTATTAGACACTAGTTGTTGACATGATACTACTTCTCACAGCAGTGTACACTGCACATCATGAAAAGCATATGGTATTGGTAAGTTTCGCAGTTGCTTAGCCTCAATTTTTTTTGATGATTTAGTTTATGCTGTATGATAGGCAACTCATGTGGAAAATGAGCTATCCTCGACTGCAAAAAAAAAAAGAAAAGTATATATCCACACAAATATCATGTATCGTGGTTCATAATAGGGATTGGGACAAAAATTATCAAAACTCTCTAATAGAATGCACGCCAAAAGCAGCCTTCCGGACTTTGGATGTGTTTCAAAAACCTTCCAGACCTTCTTCTGGTGTTGTAAAGACTGATCTGGAAGTATAAAACACAAGGGAAGTGGTTTTGGGAGTTTTTAAAAATTTCCAAAATTGTTCTAATTCTCCATCTTCTTCTTCTTCTTATTTCATGCGTCTACAGCCCACAGGAAGTAGATATCAGTACTAAAAACATATGGTGTATTTTAAAATCATTCCTACCCAGGTCTTTGTGGTATTAAAATCTTTGTTTTCTAAGGCGATTGCAAGATATATAGCAAGAATCATGACTTTGAGACGCCATTCACTCGCAACGCCATACAAGCCAAGCAGCTTGATTTGTGTACATTGAATTTAATATTCCTATTTCGGCTTTTTATTTGAACAGTCGAAATAGGAATCTTAAATTCAATGTACACAATCAAGCTGCTTGGCTTGTATTGATGTATTAAGCAGTATTGTGAATCACCATCCCTATTACTTCTTGTTTACACAGTTTTTTTCAGAATCACAACTTCGATCCCTATTCTACTTGTTTAAAATTACAATTTTTTGCCCCCCTAGTATGTTGTTAGCAAGTGAAGCATAGCTAAGAGTGACAATTTGGTATTTGTTTAGGAAGTTCACTGTTTATTCAACTCTCAAATTGTGGAGCTGTACTAGTAGTTTTGGAATAGAAACAGTGAAAACCATGTTGTGTATAATTACATACGTAATTGGTCAATTCCGTGACACATGAAACCTCACAGTTAAAAATTAAACCAAAAGATTTTTAAACCATTATGTAATCATAAATAGTCATATGCCTTATAGTTTCAGTTAATACTATTGAACAATTTTTTTTTGTTCGAAACAGCTGAGTTATGGCGGTATTATGATGATCAATCTTTTGATGAAAAATTTCACCATTTTGACACTTCACAACTTAAATTCCAAATGATAAGGTCATTTTAGTCAATAATTGTTTAATGGATCAATTTTCACACGTTTTTCAAGAAATTATTGCAAAAACCTTATATTAATGTTTAGAGCTGCTATAAAGTGGTGAACGATTAGAGCAATGCGGTACCATACGTCCGTAATGCATATACACACTAAAGTTTTAGTAGCAGCAGATATACTGTTATAAATTTTGTGCCACTAATATACTTCCAATAAGGCACAACTATAGACCATAAAAATTCTGATTCTATGTGCTAGTACTGTTTGTACATCCGTAACATACATCCGTAACATGAATGGATAACATGTGGAAACCCACTAGTATGCTGCTTTTGAATATTGTACAACAGCTCTATGATAAACTTTGTTTCTTCTTGTCAACAATCAAGTACATAACTGAGTTCATCTCTCTTAAAGGGACAATGCGCTGTTTACATGCTGTATTATGTTTTGATGTATGGAAGCCACTCAATGCTTGTCCAAGACCAGCTGATTGCATTGTGTATCTTGTCAAGTTCATGTTGCAGGTGGTAAAGTACAAGAATCACATGATTTTGTTGGGCCCCAAAATAGTAAACAGTGCATTGTCCCTTTAACATGTGGTCATAGAATTCGAAGGCAAATTATTCTGGCTGGAATGATCATAAAATTCTTCCAGATCCACTAGAATCAGTTGGTAGCAGCCTTGTTGTCAACACTCTTTTAATGACAAATGAAAAGTAACTAAGCAGCAAATAAATGCAGTATTCAGGTGACCTTGATTGTAGATGTTTCTATACGTTATCTGCTGTTTGGCAGAGACTGGAATCACTGGATGTACAGGGTGTATCTCCAGGTTGTATCTTCAGGTTGTGGTAGTATCTGATCATGATTTGCTTTGAGAATTTGGGCTACCAACAGTTGTACAACATGCATTAGGACACTGTCATTGAATTCCCTCTTCAGCCAATGCTTTGATATTTTCAAAGAGGAGATAAAGGGAATGAACCCCTAATGTAGCCTAACCTGAGTAATCTGCCTCCCACCCTGCTTTTGAGATTTCTGTGTACATCAATTACACTACACTTTCTTGAACACTTAAAACTTGTAAAACTTTTTACAATATCCTGTTGTAAAATTATATCAGAAGTGATACAATGATGTGTGAATGTACGTCCGTAACAATGAAATGGACCATGCATATGTATATGTACATGCCACGTTATACTATAGTGTGCTTCAAATGTTAAATAAGTTATTCTGTGGAACATCTAATCAATCCCCCTCCCCCTCCAAAAAATAGCAGGATCAAGGATACAGAAGGGTACTGCTTTCAGTAATACTATATGAAGCTGTATGTATACAGCATGTACTTGTAGTACAGCTACACACAGCATCTGTTTTCATGTTTACACATTGTTCGTGCTTAGCAACTGTACAACATGTACTGTACAAGTCTTCACTAAGCACTGAGCATATAAATCTATTTTGTAAGTGAACTGAAATCAGAGCTGTACGTCCGTAGCATAAAATTTTTATGTCTGTAACACCATAAAGCAGTTACTAATTTCATATAAAATAAGAAACATAGTTCTTTTGCACTTAATTATAAAAGTCATCTCTATGGTGAGAATATCTTCAATAGTCATTGTTGAATATACTCCCATAGTTCACAGAATTTTAAAGTTTTAATCGTTGTATTGGAATTTGAGCAAGTCTTTTCCACGTACGTCTGTAATGCTTAATATTATCCTTTTCTTGTCCAGTTAAAGTAAGCGAAATGTGTTTACACTATGCTATGGTAGGCATATGTGTCCTTGTGATATTAGTATAGTGAAACAATATTATTATTATTATTATTATAATAATAATTGCAAGACCTCGCACAGCGAGTATAAATGCAATATACAAATCAAAATATATAGCTACAGCTAACTAATTACAATTTTACAGTTCATTTATAAGAAGGTTGTTAAACACGGTGATAGATGAAGCTTCAACAGTCTCTGGTTGCAAGTTGTTCCGTAGTATAGCAGTGGAAGGAAAGAAGCTGAATTTATATGTGTCAATTCTAGTGAATGTCAGGGTAAGTTTGTACTCATGACCCCGGGTAATTCCTCTATTAAAAGTGATACATTCTGGTAGAGTAAGGTCCACAATATGATGAATAATTTTGTACATCATTTGGAGTCTTAACATATTTCAACGATAATTTAAACTGTTCCATTTCAAGGTAGTTAGCATTTGTGTTACACTGCTGGTGGAGCGAAAATCTCCAATAACAAATCTGGCTGCGCGCCTTTGAACAGCTTCTAGCTTGTCAATATTACATTGGGTGTGAGGGGCCCAGACACAAGTAGCATACTCCAGTATGGGACGCACATACATCAGGTAAGCTTCAGCTTTCATTTCACGCTGGCATGAAGACAGATTTCTTCTCAGGAAGGACAAGGTATTGTTTGCTTTCTTACATACTATATTTACATGTGTGTTGAAAGTAAGCTTGGAGTCAATCATTACTCCCAAATATCTAGCTTCATTTACACACTTTAGTGGTTCATCATATAATAAGTACAACTTCTTGATGATCTGTTTCAGTGAAATGTGTAGATCTTCACATTTATTCACGTTTAACATCATTAACCACTTATTTGCCCAAAGCTGTAAATTATATAAGTCTTGCTGAAGAGTTTCTTGATCAATTTGATTGGTTATTGGTCTATATAACACACAGTTGTCTGCGAAAAGACCACAGGATGATGATATACACTCTGGTAAATCATTGATATAGACCAGAAACAATAAGGGACCCAACACTGTCCCTTGAGGTACACCACTAGTAACATTCACTGGGTGTGATATACAACCATTACATACAACTCTTTGACTACAGCCATTAAGAAACGATGAGATCCACTGAAGAGTGGTTCCCCTAATACCATAATGGTGCAACTTGTGTAACAGAAATCGGTGTGAAACCTTGTCAAAGGCTTTACAGAAATCCAAGAATATGACATCAGTTTGTACCTTGTGGTTTAAATTTAGAGCAAAATTATGGATAGTTTGTAGTAGCTGTAGTTCAGCGGAACGTTTTCCACGGAATCCGTACTGACATTCTGAAAGAATACTGAACGTTTCAAGGTGAGACATGATATTTGAATAGACAACATGTTCAAACAATTTACAACACACACTCGTTAATGATATTCAAAGGCTTTACAGAAATCCAAGAATATGACATCAGTTTGTACCTTGTGGTTTAAATTTAGAGCAAAATTATGGATAGTTTGTAGTAGCTGTAGTTCAGCGGAACGTTTTCCACGGAATCCGTACTGACATTCTGAAAGAATACTGAACATTTCAAGGTGAGACATGATATTTGAATAGACAACATGTTCAAACAATTTACAACACACACTCGTTAATGATATTGGACGATAATTACAAGGGTCATTTCGACTGCCCTTCTTAAATACTGGGGTCACTAAAGCAGTTTTCCAGTCATTAGGTAACACACTTTGCTTTAGAGAAGCACTGAACATAAGGCCCATACAGGGAGCAACCTCATTTGCCAATTCCTTAAGTAGTTTGGGTGGAATACCATCTGGGCCCATTGCTTTATAAGGATCTATTTCACCTAATAACTTTGCAATACCTGCAGTGTCTACTTGTATAGCAGGCATGTCTGGGTACTGGGCATTACCCATGTCTGGTAATATGGCATTATTATCTTGAGTAAACACAGAATAAAAATACTCGTTCAGTATATTAGCTTTAGCAAGATCTGTTGAATACATTTTTCCTTCTTTTTCAAGCATGGGGATTCCTCCTGGGTCTCTGCGTAATGATTTGACATGCTGAAAAAACTTTTTCTTTCTACCACTTTGGTATGAATCATAGATCATTTGGTGCATGTAATCATTGTAAGCTTTCCTACATTCTTTCTGCATCTGTTTTTTGAGAAGTTTGTAATCTCTCCAATGTACTGCAGATTTAGATCTCTTAGCTAAATTGTAACATTTTTGCTTTCTTCGCCGTAGTTGTTTAATTGATCTATTTATCCATGGTTTCTTACAGATCCCTGATACCATTTTTGAAGGGACGAATTCATCAAGAATTAACTTGAGGTTGTCACGCAATGAGATCCACAAGTTCTCAACAGGTGTGTCAACAGAATAATTTTCAATAAAACTGTTACTTAAAGTAGAGAACTCGTGACGTATCTGATCAAAATCTGCTTGGTTCCACATGTATAGTCTATGTTGCGTTCCAGGTGACTTCCTAATTTTACAGCATATAGATGTATGGATAATGTCATGATCACTTATGCCTGGTCCAATGTAGCAATGGTTTACAAGATTTGGTCTGTTTGTAAAAAAGAGGTCCAAAATGTTTTGGTTACGAGTGGGGGACTTTACCAACTGGCTAAAAGAACAATCTGCAGAAAGCTTCAATACTGATTGGTTGATAGACAGTGGATACCTGTAACTGAATATAGATTCACTATTCCAATCAATATCTGGGAGATTTAAATCTCCTGTACAACAGATAAAAGAGTTTGGATATTTCAGAATAAATTTGGTAGATAGTATCACACAAGCTTTCTACGTAGGAGTTATTTCTATCTGGTGGCCTGTACACACCAATAATTATCAATGACTGGTTATTAGGTAAGAGTATCTTGATTGCACAAAGTTTGCAGGAGTTACAACAGTGCTTGGCAATCAATAGAGTTATTTACTGCAATTAAAACACCACCATATCCATCAGCACGATCACAACGATATAATTTAAAATTTGATGATATAATTTCATTGTCACCAATTGATTGGTTAAGCCATGTTTCACAAGCCACTATAGTGTTAGGATGGTGATTGTCCAGTAGTTCCCAAAACACTTCTTTTTTATTCAATATACTTTGACAATTAAGGCTGATAATATTCAAACTGTCCCTATGTATGTTTTGTTGAGTGTTACATTGGTTTGTTAAAGTGGGATTGGAAGGTAAATTAATAGAGGAATCATTCATTACATTTACATTGTTCATTAATTCAGTAGGGTTGTCAGGAACGTTTAGCAGATTGATCTGAAACAGGACCAGTAGGTTGTGAACGACGGTTTATAACAACAATACTACCATTACGGATGGCCAGATTTTGTTCGCCATTTGATCTTCTCTGCTTCAATTCATTAACAAGTTTTTGGTGCTTTTCTCTTTCAAATTTAGTCCTATCAGGTGCAACGTACACATTTTTAAATTGATCATGGTTACAGAGCTTTCCAGATTGATACAGGATTGCATCTCGAACAGACATATCATCAAGACAGACCAACAATGGTCTGTGCTTGGTATCAGTTTTCCGACCAAGACGAACTGTTTTGCTTAGGTTTATAGTCATAACATTACTGAAAACAGTTGAGCGTAGTTCTTTGAATTTCTGTTGATCTGATTGAGAGTCAGAAGACTCTGGCATATTGTATACAATTAGGTTTTTCCGTCTACGCTCCCTATTAGTAAGTTCGTCAAGGATAGTTAGTGTTGTGCTGGTTGAAGGTATTTCAGAAGGGTACTGCTTTCAGTAATACTACATGAAGCTGTATGTATACAGCATGTACTTGTGGTACAGCTACACACAGCATCTGTTTTCATGTTTACACACTGTTCGTGCTTAGCAGCTGTACAACATATACTGTACAAGTCTTCACTAAGCACTGAGCATATAAATCTATCTTGTAAGTGAACTGAAATCAGAGCTGTACGTCCGTAGCATAAAATTTGTACGTCTGTAACACCATAAAGCAGTTACTAATTTCATATGAAATAAGAAACATAGTTCTTTTGCACTTAATTATAAAAGTCATCTCTATGGTGAGAATATCTTCAATAGTCATTGTTGAATATACTCCCATAGTTCACAGAATTTTAAAGTTTTAATCGTTGTATTGGAATTTGAGCAAGTCTTTTCCACGTACGTCTGTAATGCTTAATATTATCCTTTTCTTGTCCAGTTAAAGTAAGCGAAATGTGTTTACACTATGCTATGGTAGGCATATGTGTCCTTGTGATATTAGTATAGTGAAACAATACTGTGTGCTAGTAGAGTAATCAAATGAAGTGTGTGATTGTACGTCCGTAACAATGGAATTGATCAATCAAATCATTGTCACCTCTTCAGACCACAGATATCCAAGGTCGCTCATTTTTTGGGACCAAATACATATTTGGTTGCATAGAGAACAGTCACTTTGTCATTAAGTCAGGGCAAATGGTCTGGTCCCATTAGAATGCACACTAATGTTTTCTTCACAACATGTAATGAGAGTAATGTGACCGGCCACTGGTTGAGTGAGAAAAAGGTTCTAGTGAACATAAGTATTACGTGTGTTTCTTGTCAGTAAATGAGGCTCTGTCCTGCATTTATTGCTAATCAGAAGCTATACAATAGAGCCCCCAGGAGTCTTTCCACTGCAGAACTACAGTGGTATGTTTACCAGACTCTTTCCTGTCCACACACATGCACACAGAAAGGTGGCTATGCTGTATCATCATGCATTGCTAAAAAACAAGTATGATGGAACAGTTGAACTTTTTTATTTTGAGGCATATTATATACCTGGGTGCAATGCTCAAGTGTTCAATTCAAACACACCTGTTGTTTGGTGGGGATAAAATATTACGTAAGGTATACTGGAGTATCCGTATTTTTTTGTTTGGTATCATCACCTTGTTGTACATCACCTTGTTGTACATCGCCTGAAGGTACAAGACACCTTGCATGCAAGAGGCGTGGCTATTACCAAAAGCTACCCATGGTCCCATGCAGCTATAAATGCAGTAAACCGGTGGGGATTGTTCCAGTTGTTGGGTGTGCAGTCATTGTGTGAGATTAGTTGGATTTCTGTGATTGTTGGTTCTTAAGCTTGTTACCAAGATGTGGTGTTTACCAGTTTTGATGTTACTTGTGTGTACATTTTCTGTACAAAGTTATGAGCTACCTAAAAGGACACCGCTTCAAGCGAGAGACATCCGCCATAGGGTAAGTCAGCTATTTGACATGCAATTTTCTGAACTTTTGTTCAGTGTTGCCAGAACCATTGGACCAGATGTTGCAAGCGATACCCCTGGGAGGAGAACCGAGAGTCGTACCAAGATGACCGTGGCTCGGCAGCTGATATAATAGATGGGTCTGGTGTAATGAGGAACAACTCTGAGCCGCTAACTGATAAGCCGTACTGCCTCAGGTTCAGCAAGCCATTCGTAAGTCTATTACTGGTGTATGACGTGTGTGTGTCACCTTCGTTGTTTCACTGTAGTATAAGAACTACTACGGGGACATGTGTGTTAACAATTATGTCCTCTTGGCGGACGTGCGGCAGACTAGAAATATCATCGAAGAGTATCACAGGTGTGTGCGGGTGAAGGACCCCGAGTTCCTAGACCGCCTCGTAAAGCTGGAAGATGAACTGGTAAGTACGAAGCAGTATTAATTTAGCAGTGATCACCGATCAATTGCAGAGGCCGGGTGGGGATCGGTGCTGCAGAAAGCACGAAATGGAAGGATTGATTTTTGGCGTTATCTATTCGGTATGTAGCATTATACCTGATCGCTCATTGCAACTTCCTTTTCAGAGACTCAAACTAGAGGACAAGCTAGCTGCTTTACAAAGGGATTACGAAAGACAGACGAAAGGGCGGAGGGTTCCTTGCTTAAACTATGGTCATTGGCGTAAGTGTAGGACCGTGTATGTATGCAGTGTTTATATGTGTAACTATTTAGAGGCCATAGAGGATCGTATGGCGGATCTGGTGTGGAACATGGGCATCTACATCGAGTGCGCGGAGGAGTTGGAGTGCCCCAGATTTTAACCGGAACAATTTTTAGCTACTTAATTTTCAGTGAACTAGTAGTGTAGTATTAAGGTGTACACTATACCAATCTAACTTTTTTTCGTTTTTATCAAGTTGCAAATTTAAATTACGGATTGAAAGCGCGGTTGCATGTTTAGCTATGCTGAGCTGAAGCGCCTACTTCACCATGGCTTGAATCACGTGATGGGGTGGCATTAAATAGAAACATGATTAAGGTACAACGAAGAAGGTCGAAGGTTAAAAAGAGGAAAGCTAGACCTAAATCAGCAGACGGTAAAGAATTACATATTAGCGCTTAGTCATTTTCCGTTTACTGGCTTGCATCACCTAGATTTGAGGGTCAGGCAAACCAGGATTTAGAGCAGAAAGTGAGTGCTACAAACATGTTTGTAGTTGGCGTTCGCTTCCGAGCTCCCTTAATAACTGAGGGTGCATTGCAGAACCTGTGTGTAGCTGTCTGTAAGGGCTGTGGGCTCGATACGCTAGTGTCATTTTGCGTTGTTTGTCCAATGATTTTAGTTGGCCATGTGAGGTGAGGTATTTGCAGCTGTGAGTTACCTCATTGCTATTGGGTGGCTCTAGTATCCCAGAGTTAATAATGTATGGTGGTACCCTTAAGGACACTCAAATGGGGACACTTGCAACTGAACACCTGTCCATGATATCTTCTGTATGAATGTATAGAACCCTGGCACCTAAAAGATGTATGTGAAAGAATAATCATGTATTTTGATTCATGTGAGGTTTAAGCGAATTCTTATGGTTCCAAGGTGGCTCACTAAGTGTGTGTATATTACCTGGTCAATTAAGTTGTACGACAACAAACAAGTAAATGATTAATGGTAGGTTTTTGAATTGCCTGTACATACGTTTACGGGATCTTTGCAACACAAGGCTGCCAAGCGAAAACCGAAAACGTGATGCAACTACTTTGAAAATGTGGTGAATTATGTAACAAGCTTGCGTTTCCAGTGACTTCCTGTGTTGCATAGATTCCGCAGTCGTCTAGTAACTGCAGCATTGTTTATGTCTGCAGTGAGAGAAGCAAGCATTTAGTGTTGTGTTACCTGTTTCTTGTAAAGCATATGTAAACTCCATCACTGCCGAAGTCTCCAAAAAATTCTGCATTCAATAATCTGTGTAATGGACTCTTGAGGCTTGGGTTAACAGGCAGATAAAACTCAGAATATGAGTTTTAATCGACTAGCATGTTTTTGCAAAATTTGTCTTGCACGTTACACTTCCTATTTAGTAGTACTTGTACTGATAATGGTCACCAAACAGTCCTTCCATCGTCAGTCATACTACAGCAACTTGGAAGATGAATTGCAAATTAGCTAACCATGTACATTGATCCATTTTGTACAATCTATTAGTCCAGTACCAGTGGTATGATCAGTATAATTTCTACAGTAGAATCTAGGCTTCCTCACAAATATGTTAATAACGGCACATCTTTTCTGTAAAAGATCTGGCCACAATGTTTAATTTAGTGTAGTAATTTCTGCTATCAGCAAACTCTTATGACAATGAACTACAATTCTACTTAGCTAAGTATAATTTTGCTGCTATACCATATAGCCAGAAATTTTCGAGGGACAAAACTTTTTTGAAATTTGCAACTAATGATAGCTTTGTGAAACATTTTAGGTTTGTACACATAGCTATTAACTGTTTTCTAGACTTTCGTGGATTAAAAAATGTGAAAATCATATTTTACACAGTTACGTGAAAGTTTCATCCCTCGAAAATTTCCCACTATATGGTATGTAAGTCACCAACAATGATGTGTCCAAACAGCTTTTAAGACTTTACAAAGTAAATAAATGAAATGGTGAGGTATTATATACTAAGAGGTGATTGTTTGCTGCTTCAAAATACAGCAGCTAACAAGAAAATCTGCATGCTAATTTCCCCCAACCACTTACAACTTTGCCTGTTTCAGTTTGTGTCCCTCCCCTTGCCATCTCCTGGATCCGGCTTTGACCAAATTACATACATGTCTTATCTTCATAAACTGATTTCAGAGAACAGCTCGTCTGGTCCATCCATTGTAGTATCTCCACAAGCCCAGAAAGCAGGGTTGATCACATGTGTAACGTTTTAAATTGTCAGAAGTAACCAAAAAGATACTATCTGTTTTAAGACCAAACTTGTACTATATAGACACTTACCGATTGTCTGATGGGTAAAAACCAACACGGTTCGAGTCTTCAAAATGAACGCTCCAAACAAAGATGACCAGAAAGTACTTTTAAACAGTTAAAGCACCGCTACTCTTGTACAATATGAACATAAAGGCACCCAGGCTTGGTGTCAAGCCTAATATAGCACTCAGCTTCACTTTGTACTATATTAGTCTCTCACCCATGCCCCTTGTGCTTTTATACATGTGATGGTGCTTAACTAGTATTTGTGTGCAGCAGTGTACAGATGCCAGATTAATAATGGCCACTTGAGTTGTGAAGGAAAGCTTACATCTTTATGTCCTTACCAAATTCATGTATCAGTAGTACAGTCAGAGTAGAGTATATATCAATACTAGTACCAGTAGCATATTCTATAATATGTTGTATCAGGTTTGCTTCCAGAACTATTTCATGTGTGCATGCCCGACGCACATGTCAGATTTTTGAGGCGCAATGATTCAGCCTCTGAGTAGAGCCATCTCTAAATCCGTACAACATTTATGGTCTGGTGCATAAATAGTGAATTCTCTGTGTATTTCATCAAGTATTGTTGCCATTCAGGGAAGTTCAATTTTGTAAACCTAGAAAACATAGTTTGTGTAGCTAGTTGGCCATGAAGCTTGTTGTAGCCCAGTGACATTCCTTTCACCATTGAATGGAGATGGTTACCAACATTCTTTCAGTGCCTCATCTCATAATAGTACTCTACAGGGGGTGTTTTGGGCATCCCATAGTTTGTGGAATTATAAATACTCCAGTCAAATCCTTATTGGAATGTTAAAATTCTTCTGCTGCACCAAGAGGTGTGTCAACAAAAATTCTCTGTACGAAGCAGACGGCAATTCTTTACTGTCAGTCCCACTGCCACCAATAAAACGTGTGACCCATCTGAAGGTTTGTGAAAGGTTAGTACAGCATTTCACTGTGCTGATGTGTGTACCAAAGTGTTGTTATAGAGTTTAGTAGTACAATATTGGTAAACTACAAATTATATTTAGTATTAAAATTTTATCGAGTCACACTGTACTGTACTAAATGTGATTTAGGCCATTTTGTTATCCTGAGCATTTGATGTTTGTATATAGGCTATAACTAAAGTCACAGCTGATGATATTGAGAATCTACTACCCGAGTTACCGGAGGTGAAACAAGAAGGTGCTAGCATCACTGCCCCAGCAGAGGAAGATGTTAAAAATGATGACACGATTATGACACCTCTTGGTGAAGTGAAACAACAGTTACAAAAACACTCAAATAGAATTAGCTAAGCAACAGGATGAAACTACAGCTACTATTACTCCAGAAATCAGTCCTCTTGTTCGAAGCACTTCACCTAAACTCGAAGCAGCCATAATAGCAGACATCAGACCACAAGATGAAGCAGTTTCATCCAAACCAGAAATGACTGAAACTAAGTTAGAGCTAACTACTCCAACTGTGACAGATGATGTTGATATGAAGGATGAGGTTTTAGAGAGAACAGAGAAACAAGTAGTTGTCGCCAAGTTGGAGGTGTCAGAGAGTGTTGAAGTAGTAACTAATCCTGCAATGACTGAATTACCAGGCACTATAGCTTATCCTCGTTTGGACAGTTTGATAGCTGGTAAGGAAATTGGTAATGATGTAATTATTATGCAACACCATTACACAACATTGTGTGAATTTTTAAACCACAAACTATGAGCAGGTTGCACTTGCATTAAAACTTTTTTTTAGCAAATTAACTACAGTATTAGCTGTACAAACACTTTCAACTAGTACTGTATAACATAGTAATTTGATGGGAAAATTTTGACAAATTCTCTATCTCTTGAATATTGACAAAGAAAATATTGATGAATATCCTGCACCAGAAGTAACTAGTCATGTGGGGAAAATTTTGACGAATGGCAAGCATTTCGTCAAATTCGTCAAAATTCTTACACTGTACAGTAGTATATTAGTATATGCTCTGATGAGCAATATGTGGAATTCACCACTTGGTTATGATGTAATCCTCAGACTCAACTAGTTTACTAATTGCAACACTTCCTCTTCAAGTGGCTCCTAATATTTATTTTTACCATGAAGCCATATTATAGTGTGGTCATAGTTTAGCCTCAGTGATAAGCAGTTGATCTTTCAGTAAATGATGTCATAAAGTATTCCTTAGCTGTGTTTGACATTTGTCACTGTGTGGCCAGATTTTGCAAAACTGATCCGTGAGGAAAAACCAAAACTAACACTGCCAGTGGGTAGCTACAAGCCTCAGCATTAATTGAGGGGCCATTCGGGTGTCTTCTAGCTATAGGACCTGGCTTAGTTGCACTGGTGGGTGGCATGTTAAGTTAGTTAAATGTTATCTGTGTTGATTCTGCTACATACATATAAGCCACCATAGAGCCAGTACGGCCCTGTAACCTCGTGTCTGTGCTCCTACATTTTGAATTCTATCTCTCGCCTACCCCCAACTACTCATGATGCTATTCACTCATCCAGTTATTCAGATTTTTTCTTTATTATTTGGTTAGCTAGGGGAGAAGATTTGTAAATTTTCGCATTTTTGTAAAAAAAATTTTACAGACTTGCTGCAAATGAATAAATGTGACCTTAAAGAATCTCCTTTCAAGAATTTCAAATTGTGCCCTCCTCATGTCCGCAAGAGGCAGACTTCAACTATTTAGCAGCTTAATCACTTACATGATAAATTATATTGGCCAGTGAAAATATGCCTTTTACGATTAATAGGGCAGAAGCACACACTGTATGTAGTTGGTTCGTGTTCACCTTGAGCCCTTTTGTTGTTGTTTTTTTGTTTTTTTTCTTGTTACATTGGTCAGCTGCCCAAACATTTAGTAGCACTTTGAAGCCCTTTAAATGCTGGAACTAAAGCGCTTTGATATGAGCAAGTTATTAGCCTGTAGATGCCCAAACATGTCTACAACATGAAAACATACTTGTTCCAGTGCAAATCGATTGGGAGTGAACACATGTTCACCTCTTTGATATTACTGAACTTATATTACTTGCATATAATTGTATCACACAGTGGGTACTACTGATGTGGATGATACTGTACCTTACACTGAAGAAGAGTTAGCTGCCCTTTATCCTAATCCTCAACTTGATGCCAATGAGCAGTACATTGATCAGTTCATAAAGGTAGTTTGTCTGTGTCTGTCTGTCTGTTTGTCTGTCTCTGTGTAAGTAGTACAAGGTGTAACCAGGACTTTCTGGAAGGGGTTTGGATTTGGAAGTGGAATGTCTTGGGGGCCATTTTTGAATGAAAATAATGCTTCCACAATCTGCTGCTAGACAGCAGCATTAAAAGGTATCGTTTGTGCATCACTGTTGTTTATGCAGCTTGTAGACAATATACTGTAAACCTACTGTAATATACAAACTAATCTTTGCTTCCAGATTGGATACTGATGGATAACTTTAATCAGTGCCCTCCTCACTTAAGTCCCTTAGTTGGTAAAACTTTCTTTCGAGTACAAACATTCTTCTTGGTCAATGAAGTAACTTCAAATGTCTTGACTCTTGTACTCCAACATATTTGAATGCCCGAAACAAATCATATAATTTAGTATTAGCAAGAGTTCATAATATATATATATATATACTGAGGAGAGTATCCTACTCTCATATACCCCTATAGAAGGGCGTAGCGTGAAGTTATGATGTAGCACTTCTGAGTTTGCCCATTTTTCTTTGTATAATTAATGATGTCATTAGTTGAGCATGGTATCGATTGAATGCGTGCCTAACAACGTTGCTAGCAACCAAATTAACTCCAGCCCTAAACTTTTCTCACTGAACTACAATCGTTCCTTCATGGGTTAAGACCGCTTCATAGGCGTTTCTTGTTAAGCCGTTCACGAATACTGCTATCCTGAGTGTCGCAAGTGTGAAATGTTGCAAACGATTCTTGTACTTTTACGGCTTCCCGTATGTCACAAACCACAACGTCTTGTCATTATGTCATAACTTCACGATATGCCCTTCTATAGGGGTTTATGAGAGTAGGATACTCTCCTCAGTATATATATATATATATATTATGAACTATTGGTATTAGTGCAATGTGAGCAGAGCTGTGCCAGTGTGCTAATGGAGAGTTCTAGGGCTGTTAGTTTGGTATGATGTGTCCAATCCATCCAAACTACCTGGCTATGCCCTTTAGTGTAAACACTCAGTAGATTTTTCAGCTTGCATTTTTGTATGAACTGTATAGTGAGATAAGCACGTGTGTTACATGTAGAATGTTATTTTCTTATATCAAGTGTGTTATTCCCTGTAAGCTGTAATTGCAGAGATTTTATTTGGAAAACTGTACTATGGAAGCTATGTTGTGTTTTAATCGCATGTAAGAAGTGATTGTGGGTTTTGTAGATCAATACAATTTTCTGTGTGTAATGTGCCTTTCCTGAATGTACAACTGTTTGTAGGAGTTGATAAGGAATACAGTATTGCAGCAATGTTGTGTTTTAATAGCGTGTAAGAAGTGGTTGTGGGTTTTGTATATCAATACAATTTTCTGTGTGTGTGTGTTTCCTGAATGTACAACTGTTTGAAGGGGTTGATAAGGAATACGGTATTGCAGCATCCCATATGCTACCAATGGTACAAAAAGTAAAGAGCTAGGTGTCACTGCCTTATTTGGTGAAGTGGATCTCTGTTCTGAATGTCAAACAACATGACAGCAATCCATGGAATCTCTCCATTGCCCAGTCTGTTTCCACAATTATAAAATGCCACAGTATATTGACCAGTACACAGGAGGCTGGGTCTTGTAGTGTACAAGTAGTTTATCCTTTATGATTTTGGAATGCAGTTGACTTAGTTCTTGTTGCACATCTCACAGTAGGTAGACATGACCACTGGCCATATGGTTGGTCCTGTGATATGTTATTGGATGACATGTCTGTTTTGTGGAAACATAGTCTCTTATTCACATACAGTCTGTGGGTTACACTAACAGTTAAAAATTTCTTTGCTCCATAACTGTATGTGTCATCCTGAGTAACTCTTTCATGTTGTTGAGTGTGATGGTCTAGTTGGAATTGTATGTAAGTGTGACCTTTGCCTAAATATGGTGAGAGAAAATGAGGTGTATGTTTTGTTGTGCTTGGCATCCCATGTTAGCTAATAATATTAATATTTCACTATTCTGACAGGATAGCCAACAGGACAATCATGAGCTGTACCATCTTCTGATAGCATATTTGAGGCAGAGACAGTCAATTGTGGTGCTCCAGTGTAAAGTGGAGGTTAGTATAAGTGTGGGTGTTTGTGTTCAGTGAAACCAAGTCCTGTAATAAGACCACCTCATTATAGTGACCATGTCAAGTAGGTCCCAAAAATAGCTTGATGGCTTCAAGGCTGCCTGATTGTTAAAGCCATATTTTTGGTCCCAAACATGACCACAATATTGTGTAGCCAAGGTGTGAGCTATTGCTGAAGTTAAAGAGCACACCTGACTATTCTGATAAATTCCAGCAGTTGTTTACATTGTCATTGTGTTCCTGTGACTGGACCACCACTGGCTAAGTGCAGGCCATCCCTCCTTTTGTCTAGTGTTGACCTAATTTGGTAGCATTTTGTAAACACCATCCAGTGAGCCTGTCCCAGTTGTGACCAGTGTAGATGACCAGTGTAGATGACCAGTGTAGATGACCAGTGTAGATCAAAGGAGGTTCTTCCTTTGTTAGATGACCCAGTGTATCTACTGAAGTGAGGTCACTATTGAAAGGTTATCTGTCCACACTAATCTTTTGTAGTGAACCCCCCAAAATTCTATTGTGTTTAACCATGGCCACATGCTTAGAAAGTTGTGATGCATTGCAACCATTATATTGTGTGGGTGTGGTAGTAGTGGAACATCTACCTTTGTGTCCAGACATACACAGTGTTTACAAGTTGTACAGCAGCTTACCACTTTTTGTTTTCTTTCTGTAGGATCTCAACAAATCTTATGAGAGAAAGAAGACAGAGCTATGGAAGACAGAGAGCAGAACAATCACAACTCAGGTATTGCTATCCCATCATTGAGGGACATGACTGCTGTAGCTTGTGAGTATAATGTGTGTGTTGTGTAACACAGTATGTGCTGGAACAGTTGCATGCACGGTACATGTGCATGCACACACACACACACACACACACACACACACACACACACACACACACACACACACACACACACACACACACACACACACACACACACACACTACACAGCGCACTGCGCACTCAATGATACCACTTATCCTCCCAAGATTTCTATTTGTTAACTCAAATATTATCCACAGGTATTGTCAATGAAGGGATGAGCTCACCTGACATTGTCAAGTTAAGAGATTGTATATCAGTTCTCTTCATGTTTGAGAGGCGTCCCGTCGATGATGTTCAGTTTAAAACAGACTGTAGACAATGGTTGGACATGTTGGTCAGTCATTAGATTGTATGAACTTCTTTAATTGAAAAAAAGTACTGTTATGAAAGTTGTGTTTTGACATGGTCACTATAATGAAGTGTTTTGACATGGTCACTATAATGAGGTGGTCTTATTATTGATGTCATGAAGTACACCTTAGCTATGTTTGGGACCTTATTGACATGGTCACTATAATAAGGTGGTCTTTTAATTACAGTAACTAAAATCTTTGTGGCCTGGTTCCTTAAATGAGGTGGTCTTAGTAAAGGGTGGCCAGCAAGCGACTTTTCACTGTGCAAGTCAGAGAAAAGACCAGAGCACTATTATCCTAAAAATCTATGCAATTGTATCTCCTACATATATCAAAGGTTCCGATGCTTTTGTAATACAGTCATTCTTGTTCTCCTAGCTTGGTGTGTTACTGAGAGTTGCTAGCCTACAAGACCACCAGTTCATCCTCAATCACTTGCTGAGGTGTCCACCTGGTGTGGCGGAGTGGGGCACCAAGTACCTCCAAATGATCAGCCCCCTGGCTATGAATGACTATTCTGCACTATTTGCTGGTCAGTATAACTCTGTATACTATCAGGATATCTTGATACAGTATATATTTGTATTCAAAGTGTTTAATTGTTTGTTCATATTTTGTGTTTTGAGATTTACTACAACTTTGTGTGTATTGTTTTACTGTTTGTAATGGGATATTAGTTATTAGGTGGGGTTTGACCAATTACATTAATGGGATGTTATACAAACAGCATAATGGTACCACCTTTGTGTGTAGTATAATGTTATTGTCTACTGGTAAAGTGGCTTGCCACAGAGTAACTGTAGTGCATTGATTTTCACTTAATACAGAGATTGGTACTGTATGTGCTAGAATTAGATGTAGTTTAAAAAAAGATGTACATCACTACATATCTTATAGGGTCATATGACATTCAGGAAGGCATGGGTCAAGGACTACACAGAGACTGGGGAGGTCCCATACTTGACCACTTCATTACAATGTTAGCAACCTTGACACTCCCCATCAAGTAAGTGATCATAACTAACCGAATGTTTTGTCTGTTGCAACCACTTCATTCTGGGTGTTTAATGGCCTTATGATTTCAGGAATCTTAAATGATGCACACTTGTAAAAATAAGGACCATGGACAGTGACCTAGCATGCAATTGTAGTGTTTGGAGAGTACAATTACATAATAATGTGTGTGGCTTTTCCAGTAAAGTTTATTGAAAGACAAGTACAATATTTTTATAAAGAAGTTCTTCCCAGCCCAAGCTTCTTTATGAACCCAAGGGAATTAAGGTTAGACTGTTAGTTTTCACTCAACCCAAGTTTTGTACATACACACACATGTACACATGTTTTATACATGTACTTTTAGGGAGAGACAAATTTTTGTCAATGCTTGGGGTAGCTTCAACTGGAGCAAGTGAGTTAATCTATGTAGCAGTAGAATCTTCACATTTCTGTAGTTGTGTTGTTGGTTGTATTGTATACATGTGCAACATCTCTGCTAAATGTGTTAACATGTTTCTTTGCTTGTACGTAGTTTCAAGACAAAAGTCTACTCCATGGACATTTATTGAGGAAGATTTAGAAGAGGTATAAGATAATGGTACAGGCGTACGAATGTGTAGTTTTCTGCACACGCATGTGTGGTGTGTGTGTGTGCGCACGCGCTTGTTTGTGCATGCGTGCATGGCTTACAGTAGATCATGAAATATAGTGAAATCCATGAAATATAGTGAAATCTCAAAAATTAAGGAAAGCCTCCATAGTAAGGACAAAGATTTTGGATTCAACAGTTCTGGCTAAAAAAATACACTTTTACTATTGAAAGAGGAAATTTCGTGTTGCAGCAAAATAGCCAGAAACTCTCAGTCCTAAGGTGTCCACTATGGAAAGATATTCTACCTTATGTCATTTAATGTGTCGTTGTAGGAGGAGAATGAAGATCATCACTTATTATTGCTGAAGGAAAGTGATTTCACAGAATTTTTCGATCAGTTTCCACTCAATGACGTCTTCCAATACATACTACACATCACAGACAACGGTATGTGCCGTACTTCTGGAAAGAATATCATACTTGTAAACAAGAAATCTGCAATAATGTACTAGTAGCTAATTCATGTACTTGCAGTGTTAGTAGTTTTAAAGGTACAGGCATCTGTTAGCTGGCATCATCTTTGTCATTGAATAATTCTGAACAACCAAAACAATTTTCTTAAGTCAAATTGTTTGTAGCTGTTCTAGTTAGGTTTGCATCGATTATGCCGGCATAATTTTAGGGGATGAAAAGTATAAAGTGTACTTCTGACATAGTGGGGTAAATTTCCACCACAATAAGTATAATAACTTTTGTTGTAACAGTCACAAAGTCAATGTTTAGGACATCACGCTATGGCCGTTCTATTAGAGTGTTTGACTGTTCTATTAGAGAATCTTGATCTTTTTGAAATTTTAACCTCAGTCTTACTGCAGACCTGCAAAGACTTAAGCTATTTTCAGTATCCAGACATTTACTAGCTACTGACTCAAGACTAACTTTATTTATCATCAGAGCTTTCATCGTAGCTATTGTCTTACAATGACCATAAATATCATATCCATGTTTTATTCAAAATCAGACGCAACCAAATTCAATAACTGAAGCTCAATAAAACTGTCTTGCCATGCCTTGGTACTAGTTAACTCAAACTCACAATGAAAAGCATTCGTTACGTCGAGTGTGAACTGGTAGCAGGCTGTGGTACATTGTTTCCAGGAATAATTTCAGCAGAGAATGAGAACTATTTAAGTGTTTATCCCCAGGATACTTGGAATGATGCTGCAAGTGTAAGTTACATAATTGTGACCGGATTTGCGAAAAGGGGTCTTTCACACACATCCAATTTACGAACTTTGGTAATTCATAACTTCAGATTAGAAAAAGGTAGTGCTTTGAAATTTGGACAGTAGTGAGTAAAAACATAGGTTGATGAATGGAGAAAGTTTCAGATTTGTATCTTTCTTGAACACAAAGTTATGGTTTTCCAAGTTCATAGAATTGGATGTGTGTGGAAGACCCTTTCTTGCAAATCCGGTCACAATTATTATTCTGAGCAGTTTTTGTCCTTTTAATACCAAGTGCTACAACTCAGAAGATTGATCAGAATTGTTCAGAAACCATACATAATATTTTATTTGCATACAAAACTACTATCATATAATGCCTATAGCTTCTGAGGGACTATAGATATGCCTGCTCTAATATGCCAACTAAATCTAGAGTATTTGTTTTCTCTTTTCAAGCTATTGCTATTGTCTGTATGTGACCGTTGAAGTGACACTCCTCAATTCACATTTTGTCATATGAAGAATTTCTCTGCACAAAGAAAAAACACAAAATAAAAGCATAATGTATTTCAGAAAAGTATAATAGGCAGAAAATTGGGAAAATGCCAAAAAACAATAATAGGCAAATTTTGGAGCATAATAGACTCAAGCTTAGTTCTAGTTTGTACAAGTATACTCCCTAAACCTTTTGATAAGAAATCATTTATGAGGTGGTCTTCTGCTGCATAATTACACACGTATAAAGTGTTTAAGGTGGCGGCCACCCGATAACCCACGCACATAATAAAAATATTGGATTTTGTTTTTGCATGGGAAAGAAATTGTTGTTGGCTTCACTGTACCATTGTGAGATAGCTTTATAGTGAGTGAAGTTATCAAAGAAAATCTTGGTGCCAACTCTCATCCTATCCTGAGACAGAAGGGGATTTAATCAGAACCTTATTTTCTGAAATAACATGCCAACCCTGCTGGTTACAGTAGGCCTTTGAAACTTTTCCTAGGGCCTAGTATCATCATTTTTACCAGCTATATGGATTAAATATCAACGATCTGTCATTAGAACATGCAATCTGTCCACTTTGTGGAATCATATTTCTGATATGATACTCCAAAAGATTGATCCATAGGGCTGTGAAGATATTTTGTACCTGCCAATGCTGCCATCAGTCAAAGTTTTGATCGCCCAGTGTTGTTCTGGAGAGTTACAGTACTTGCTCTGATAGGGCCAATTATGTGCAATAAGGTTGAGAGTGTTAGGTGCCCGCTAATTGACTGAAGTCATACAAGTGCCATGGTGAATCTCGCTAGTGCAAGACACACATGGATTCGTGGCTTACTACAGTTACTTCTACTTGGTTATAAACATATCACAAAATCACTGCAGCAATCCTTTCAGAAGCTAGTTATGCTATCTTTCTTTTTGCCACCAATTTATTCATGGGAAGCCACAAACCCGACTTAAGGTTAACGTGGGCTACTGGGTAGCACTGTGTCGCCACCTTGATACATAAAGTACTGCAGTGCGTGTGTACAAATGGTACAACACAAGGAGGCGTGTCGAGAGACTAATACAGCACGAAGCAAAACTGAGCACTGTATTATTATCACATGTGTTGTTACTGTGTTTGTTCCTTTTTCAGACTATTATCAAGTGGAACTGACGTCAAGTTACTCCATGCTGAGGTTGATATCATTTAGTACGTGTGTGATAAGATTATTGGGGACGGCATTCTCTACTTTGAGGTTACAGCGGTACAAGGAGTTTAACAAGAGAATTGGTCGATGTATATGGTGTGTGACATGGTGCATGTGTACATGTATGACTACACTACATTACACACACACAACACACACTATACACACACACACACACACACACGCACACACACACACACGCACACACACACACGAACACACACATTACTGATCATCATTTCATACAGGTTGATAGTACAGTTTGTAGCAGACCACTGGTTAGCCTACAAGTCCTACCAAGTAGAACAGTTGGGACTACAAATGAACCAGTTCCCTTACTCAGTACTAGCCAATGAGCTGAGATACACTCTCAACAGACTACAACTTGAAGTGGACTATTTTATACTGAGAGCTACTAGATGGATTATGATGGGACACAAGTTAGTGTTTGTAGTATTCTGAAATGTGTACAGAGAATGCCTGCTTAATATGTGACTGAAAACTGTTGATCTACACACAATAGTGCTTTTGTAATAAAACACATTTTAAAACAATGAGTAAAAAACACAAGCTCCAGAAAAACTTATGCAAGTTTTTATCGCCTCACTGGTCGGTGAATTAATACTCCAATGGATAAATCCTGGGCATCATCGTGTTTGCTTGTTCATAGGGAGTTCACAAATCCTTGTTTCATCACCATACATGGGATGGTTTTTGAGTTACAGATGTTTGTTTACGTTGCAGTGACAGAAGAATTTTTCTTCAGTGAATTTGCTTTCCTTCTCAAACGCAGAAGCATACCTTGGGCAAAAGCTATACTCACATTGCAAACACAATGCGCCATGATTCAACTCCATACATATGTTGCTGTATCAGTAAGCTATGATGGTTTGTATAACATAGCGTAGGAAGGGGGGGGGGCAATAATTTGCTAGCTATTTCAATCATCTCTTAAGTACTCAACTGTCTTCTTACCACCAATGTTTCAGATTTCTCTATAATTTACCTTTCTTCAATTAGTAATCCGTAAAGAATTTATGAAACCATCAGCTTGCACAGTGACTCCTCAGTAGCATTTCAGATACACAATTATGACAAGCACCTCTAAAATTAATTTTCATATAAGTAATGTTGTATGGATGCTTTTGAGTAAGCATCAGTTGAGTTTCTGCAATGTGTGACATACAAACGTATACTTGTCATGGAATTTTAAAACATGCACTTCAAGTTCCAGCTGCCAATTTTGTGTTTGTATATGCCAGTGAGAGTTTACACCATGAAACTGAGAACTGATAAACTTCTATGATAGTGTAGCAAATGTACATGATATACTGTGGAATCTCAGTTACTCAGAATCATGTTTAGAGCTTTTTGCCAACGCAATTGTTCTGTTAGAATAGAAAAGAGTATATCAAGACACACAGTAGTGTGTTGTGCAGCCCAAGAAGCCAGCACGCCACACCGTGAGTATATTAACAGGAAGAAAGAAAATGCAATTTTCACACCTATGTAGCTCTGTGATCCCTAATCCGATTGGAACCAAATTTGGTAGAGAAGTGTCAGCCAGTTAGGGGAGTCTACATACCAAATTTGAAGAAAATTGCTCCAGCCATTTCCGAGATACGAGCGAACAAAATTTCGTTTTAATTTCTTCGTTTTCTTCATTTTCATTTCGCACACTTTGCAAAATCTGCCATACTATACGAATGCAAACTCGGATTGGGCTGAAATTTGGCACACATGAAGGGCTCATTAAGGCAGATCTCAGTACCAACTTTGGTAGGATTCCGATGAACATTCACGGAGATTATTTGCGTAAAATAATAGGTCATAATTGCCCACGTGAGCAAAATCGTTAAATGGAAAAGCAGCTTTTATGTCAGAAGTAAAAATTTAATGAAGTCTGTATTAAACTTCCGCACAGGTAAACTTTGTTCTGAGGTGGTTTCTTTTCGGCGGTCTAAAATACGGGTGTGGCGACTCTCCTCCGACTTCATGAATTACCTTCCCTTTGGGTTTTACAGGCACTTAACAACTGTACAGGCCTCGTAGACTACCAGGAATAGCCTATCCCTTCAAGTTGGAAGGGGGCGTATCCCCTACATACGCGAACGAAAATGAAGAGCGGCTTTGTCGAGAGAATTTGTGGAAAAAAACACAAGTCAAACTATAAAACAGTTTAGAAGATACTTCTGTGCGTAATGTGTTGATAAAACGGTTTGTTTAACAAGCGCTTCCTTAGCAGTGCATAGCAACGTAATTGAAGAATTACGAAAATTTCGTGAATTACAAAATACGAGAATTACAATAAATTAATTATGTATTATTGCGCAACCAAAAACCTATGTAATACATACGTCGAATACATATAGTTGGTTAATAACTTCATTTCAGATGAGTTAGCTAGCTGCATGGCGCCTGGTTTTTAGAAGTAGCACAACATCAACTTGTTCATCTTATTCAACCGATTATTCAACAGTTATTGTACAAGGAAAGTGTAGTAAGGACCCAAGATAACTCCAGTTTGTTCTTAAAAGCAGTGACACAAAAAAGTGTGTAGCCATCCACGCCTTCAAGAATCCACTTGGCAGTGCCAGAATTCTAACATTAATCATTTTACTTTAATGCCATCATGTTTTCACTCGGTTTAGTGGCCAAATTGGCAACCATTAACAGCAACATAATTGAACAATTGCTGAAATATCTGTGTTATCCTATGCAGTAATTAATTATGGGATAATATGCTGTTCGATACTTATTGCTATTCTTGAAATAAAGTATTGATGTATCTTTTATTGTCTATTCCATTTCCAGGTTAGGAGCATGGCAGTTTATGGCAGACATGCCGTACAGTGTATAGTGATGATGTGGCACATCTTTCTGATGCTCTATACTAACATCACTGACAGCTCACAAGACCAAGTGTGTGATATTAACTTTACCATACAGATACTAAAAGGTTTGTAGATAGAACAATTCAAACTGAATTTCTGTAGTGTAATTGTTTTATGTTAGCAAGGTACAGTGAAACCTCACTTAGTAGCCATGTCAGGTACTGTAGATATTAAACATTGCCAAGGTGTACTTCATGACATCATTAGTAAGACCACCTCATTGCTGAGTTCATATTATTTGGTTCCCTCAGAGTGTAGTGGCCCTGTTAAGGCAGCTTCACTGCAATAATCACATGGCCACTGCTAGAGCTTACCATGAGTGAACTGCAAAGGTTTTATCTCTTACTGTAATGATGTGTCATGGAGTTGACATTTCAGCTGGCATATTATTTTAACATCTAAATGCAGTGACTGCTCTATTAGAATATTTTCTAGGGGTTGGGCACTGGAACTGACTTGTACAGAAACTATATTAATTTTGTTCTTGCACAGTTATACAGTATAAACACCCTTCTATCCCAGACTCTTCTCTTCATTGTATTTTATGTTTTAGTGATAGTAGTACTCTTATATTACGTCTGTCTATCTAGTTTGCAGAGTGTTCGGTGCTGATAAATAGGCACGTGTCTGTCCCCTTGTATATTTGTTGATGTTGTCCACAGATCCTGCTGTATGAGAACAGTTTGTGGACCGCATGATGAGAAATCTCACTTCAGAGACCGTCTTTCTGTTAACCACGTTTGTCAACATGGCGTCAGCTTGTGCTGGTAATTCTGCTGAAGAAGTTGAGTTCATTAATAAAGTTGCCTCCGAGATTTTCAAGGTGTAGTATTTTTTCTTTTGTACTCATTTTTGAATATTTGTGTCTGCTTCTTAAAGAATTTCATTGTTGCTACATGCTACTCTTCAGTATGTAGAACCATTCACCCTATTAGAACTACACATGCAAATCAGATAACTACAGTCAGGGTTTTGGTAATACGTGATACACCTTTTGAATACTGCGATACTGTCTTTGCATACATTGTTTTTACTCCAACATTAATTTGTTGTTGTGCATCTGGTGACGTGTGCTATATATATATATATGTGTGATAAAAGAAGTTCTACATTTATTCACCAATTTAGACATTATTGGTTCTGAAATAGATTTTATTCCACATGGTTTTTACTCAAATATTGATATTTTTCCATCCTCTAGTAACAATTTGTGTTATTTTTATTCACTAGTTTGTGTACATCATCGTCTCTTCCCCTACAGTGTACACAATTGGTGGAGTTTGCTCGTGACGCCTACTCTGATACCGGCTCTATGTTACTGGACAGTATAGCCATCATTCACCCAACTGTCATCTCCACACTAGTACAGAAGACCAGGGATAATATTGGAGGAGCAGGGAAGGTGGGTGCTGTAATTCACTTTATTTTCATGCAAATATACTCTAATATATACTAGTAAACATTTAATCCCTAATCCAGTCATGGGTATAGACATATAATGGTATAATCTTAGAGAAGTAATGGATCCTAGAGAGAAGACGGGCTGGAAAGTAGATGTAAAATGGGTTGGTGTTAATTAGTCAGGTGACAGGTGCTTCATTATGGCTGGTTGTTTACAGGTGGCTTATAAATAACGCTAGCTAGCTAGTGTCAGGTTTCTCCAGCTCATCAGCCTATTGGAGTCATAACTTAGAGAGAGGGTGCTTGCAGAATAATGTAAGAAGGCTGGAAGTAAGTCTCTTATAAGGTAATGTACAATCGAGATACTCTAATAGAGCAGTCACTTAATTGTAGTAGGGCACACACATTTAATTACCCACAGTGTGCATTTGGTTACTGGTTAGTTATGTTATACTATTTACAACAAAGTGAGGTCGCTAAAGTAGTTAGTGTGTTATCTTGCAGACATTCTCTAATTGATATATACTCTAATAGAACAGTCACCTACCGTAAACTGTTGTAGCTGTCACATCTACAATTAGCTACCACCTCGGTAAAATCTATGTAGGTGTAATGTAATTGCATAGTACTGTTATATGACTGATGTTTATATAGTACCACTAAGAGTAGCTATATACTGTTTTATTATTGACTGTTTTATTATTGTCTTGGACGCAGTGTGCTAGCTACACATAGCTTGTCCCATTGGTTGAGTTGATTTGGAATTATAATTATTTTGATCGTGCCTTAACCACCTAATAACCTCACCAGGGGTTTGTCACGTTGGTGTATGTACTTGGTTGTATGTGATGTGGTCCTAGTAATTACATAACCAAGTACTAAGAATAATACGAAACACGGTTAAAATTATGTCATAAATAAATAAATAATTAATGTTTGAGAAAACTACGAGGCCTAGAGACATAAACTAACTGGGGATCGATTCGCCTGTGAACGAAGGCACAAAGGTATAATCGTTGCGCCTGATGACTTAACCATACGTGTAATTCTATATAACGCCCAGTACCACACCCTTACAGATGATTGCGCGAAGGAGAAGATTAGCGAATGTCTGTGAAGTGACTTCAGGAGAGCGAGAGGCCACTTTACACGTAAACAAGAAGATTACAAGTAAGTTTTTATGTTTGTAACATCTCAAGTCTCCATGCCAGCTGCCAGTCACATAAAATATTTAATTAATTAACAATACAAGAAAACATTAAAACATATGCCACGCTCTTTACAATATGAAATACAAGTAAACAATATTGTCTTGTGCAGCTGGCATGGCGAACTTCCTTTGTGTTGGTGTCAGGCAATTCAATACATGCTTAATCTTTTTTGCCTTCACCTGGCTTAGGCCACTCCAAATAAATTCTCTGTTTCCCGTCCACCGCCTGCATCTGGTTACTGCCAGCTCTACATATTCCATTATTCTGTATTCTTCCATTATTTTTTGGATATTCTTGCATACTAATAGGCTCAGTAAAAGCTATCTTGAAACAGTGTCAGCTCACGTGTCAGCAGTGCTATCAAGTCAGCACAAACTTTACGTTTGAGTCATTTTTTGCAACTTACAAAGGAAGAACATGCTTTTATGCAGCCTTATTGGCTGTGCCAGGCAAATAATGGCTTGAAAGGCTAGCCAATCTTATAATGAAATAATGGAAATGGACCGCCCGCCCGCATGCGAATATGCCAGTGTCCAGGACGGGAAACAGAGAATTTATTTGGAGTGGCCTTAGCTACTAGGTTCTGGCTGGCTTAGCTGTCTTCCTTTATCTGGTTCATCTGGCTTGCATACTCCTACAGCATTGTGTAGCTATCTCCTGCAAGTTGTGTATGCATAATTATAGTGTGTCACCCGTCACTGTGCCGTTGCTACACCACCGATGAACCTTATTTAGCTCTAGTTGATGTTGATACTTTACTGTATATTGGCTAATAATTTTTATCTGTTGATGTTGTATCTGTTGATGTTTCCTATAATGTATTGCTGCATACAATACTGCAACAATACATAGTTCTCTCCTGTACGTTTTGTATACGTAATTACATATACTGTGTACACATCACTGTGCCATTTCCACACCAATGATGTACTGGCACTTAGCTACTGGTGGCCTTTAGTTACGATGCCACTATTGTGTTGTATCTGTCACTACTGTGACATATTGAGTTGATTTGGGGATCGTGCCTTCACCACCTAATAGCCTCACCAGGGGGCTGTCACGTTGGTGTATGTACTTGGTTGTATGTGACGCGGTCCTAGTAATAATAATAAGTATAAGAAAAAAATAGGAATTTTAAATTAGAGTATGGACAGTGTACAGTGCTGCAATAAATGCTGAAACAAGCTGGATCGGAGTAGTACGTAATGTCCAAATACTGTAAAACAATAAGAAGTGAATATCCCTACTGTGCTACACTCAATGCACAGTAGGGATATTCACTTCTTAATTGTTTTACAGTATTTGGACATTACATACTACTCCGATCCAGCTTGTTTCAGTACTTTTTATTGCAACACTATACACTGTCCCTAATCTAATTTAAAATTCCTATTTTTTTCTTATACTTGTTTGTGATGTTTTTTTGCAAGCTCATGACCACAAAATAACCTGCTTTTCACAAAACCAGTCACAATACTTTAAGAGTTAATCACAGCACTATTATACTAGATTACGACTCATACAATAACAACTGATCAGTGGGCGTGGCTCTACATAAGCCTGCAGGCAATAATGGACATGGATTCATGCATACCTACAGAATGATGAATGGGCGTGGCTACCATATGTCTACAGACAAGTAATTTACATAAGTGGGTGTGGCTCACAAAGAAGCAGGGCTACGCTATGACATGTAGTAACACGTCCACATTTAGTTTAGCAAGTGGGATCAGACCCGAATAATCTGTAAAGCGGGATCTGGGTGACCCGACTTGGTTTAACATTGTTACTAAATAAACTATATTTATTGGCTTACACATTGCTATATAGTTCGCCGCGAGTTGCTCTCACTGATCAATATCAACAGCAAGTCACGTACGCGTGTATTCAAATAGTTTGATGCAATGTACACTGGTAGATGGAAGCCGTATTGTTGTCTATTAACACTCAGCGGTAGAACCTTGACTGATGGCCATGGTAAAGAAGGATAAAAGGTAAGACAATAGCACAAACATTGTATGTTTATCAATATACCAAAGGTTTTTTCTTAAGCAATCTAGAAACGTTTCTGCAAAAGAATTAGGGCTGTAGCTGTAGCCAGTTTTCCGCTACGTTTGACTGAAGGCGGCAGGCAGGCAGGCAGGCAGGCAGTAGAAAATTCCATTGACTAATTTTTTTTTAAAATTCTGTAGCAACTTGACAGAAACATTTCGGGTCAATCTGAAGACACTTTTGGGCTTGGTTTTACCTAACCAATACTGTCATGTCGTTGTGAGGAAAAATTGCAGCAGGTTTTTGGGTTATATTATATCACGGATCGCCCCCATAATTAATGTTGAGCATATAAATTGATAATTGTTAGCATAATAGGTAAAGATTTTTGAGCACCTCTCATAGGTAAAATAAAGGACATACGGCAGATCCCTACTTTAGCTGGGAGACCTAGTCTGGCACCCCCCCCACCCTTTTTGTGAAGGGGCTGGTGGCACTAGGATAATCAGTCTCATGTGATTTTTTGTTGGTTACTATTAAGTGCCAGTAAAAGAAGAAAATTGACAGACATAAATAATAACATTCCGCTACTACTTTGTGTTTACTGGCTTACTTGCCTAGATGACAGTCCGAGAAATGAGTCTTCCTACAAACCTTGTAATGGTTATCGTTCACCGCTGATGGCCATTACAGAACCTGGTAGTAGCTGTCTTTTTCTAAGTAATTATAATCAAATGCTGAGGGCTTTATACACTACAAATGGGGTTTTGAAAGACACCGTGGTCAGATCTACAATCTTATTTTGTCCTGTGGACTATCACGTGAGATAATTGTAGCTGTGACTTCCCTGTCAATGTAAAAGTCAGGGACGGTAGGGGATTTATTTTCCTGTGTTAGTGGGATTTTGTCTTCACCAATGCAAGAGTGCATGTTTAGTAACATTTCAGTAGCTACTTCATTTACATTACAGCCCATTTGAACTGACACACAACCCTAATCTACAAATTATGTACTGTGTAGAGGGAAACTTTGACAAGATTTGCTACAAATTCGCCAAAGTTTAGTCCACCAATTACTGGCTTAGCACCTCGGATTAGTATCTATATAGCTAAACATTGAGCTTGAATTCGCCAAAGTTTTATTTCACCAAATCAATTTAGCTTGCTATTCACCAAAGTTTCCCTCTAAGTGGTATGTGTGTGATCATCATGTATGCATGATCGTACAACTTCCTAAGTACTGGGAGAATTTGACTGGGGGTTCCATCCTCAATGTTGGCAGGATTCATTTTAGTGGGGCATTTGCCCTTGGAAACTGCTTGCCCCCTCTTTAAAGTTTAAGGATTTATGCTCTTGAAAGTACAAGTTCATTGTTTTTATAGCATAAGAAATCCAATGTCATGATAGCTATTTTTCAAATTTTGGTCAACCGTTTGGCTAGCACATTTAATCTTTTGATTAAAATTTCTCACAATACTGTAAAAAAGTGTGACGAAACCCCTCTGTTGAAAAAATTGGCGGAAAAAACTTAGGCGATTGAAATAATATTTGGCAAAGTTTTTACTGTACGGTATGTAAGGATAAAACGACAAGGTGTCAACTCATCAGTTAAGTAATGTAGTAAGCGTATAGGTAGCTAGCGTTGTTGTTGTAGCAGTACTTTGTAGCTACTGATCTAACGACCTGCTAGCAAAGACGTGCTTCTCTATCTCTTGCGATGCCGAGAGCGACTGTATTTGCTTTTTCAGTGAACTCCAGTAGCAGAGGTTATCAGTATTTGGCCAAATCCATCACGAGACGATGAACTAACTGACGTCCGAACTGGGAAGCCAGTTGGAAATGCTATCCCAAGGAGTGCTTACAACTGTGGGACGCATTCCTAGATCTCCTAAGTCAGCTCGATCTTTACTGCATGGTGGTAAGAGCTGACCTTCATCTCAAGTTCAATGTGCTCATGTGATCACCTAAAATAATTAGCAAAAAAAACTTCGGCAAATTGAATGCTATTCGCCAAAGTTTTTTACTATACGGTAGCCTTAGTTTTGAGGTGTAATACTGTTGATTTGGGACAGTGATAACTGGTCCTTTATAGAGTTCTTGTACAACTGTAGAACTTTTGTTTATAGGAGACTGACCAGCAAAATTGGCTCAGAGTTTAGGTATAGGGTATATCCCTGGTTTGAATCAACATTGTTTTTGTTTGTTTTAAATTCACTTTTGGGTGACTGTTTTATTAGAGTATCTTGACCCCTGGCATCTACTTCTTGTAACTCTAGATCTGTAATCATCAAACTGATCAAAATTTGTTTAACATATATATACTGGTGTTTATTCAAGGGCAGCATGATGCTCCATCTTTGAAGGCACAGTGTGGCCAGTACTCAAATGCGACAACTATTAAAGGGGCAGCGTTTAACCGAGGAAATACGGTATTCTGCAATAAGGTGGAAATAATGTGTGCACAGATCTTTGTATTCCTAAAACACAGCACAACCTCCTGCAGGCTACTAGCATATAGTTCTTGCCACCAGGAGTCATATCACCTGAGTGGTACACAGGAGTGTACACAGGGGGACTCCTGTATTCCACTGAGTAGGGTATATACATCAGGTGAAGGTTTGGAATTGCTTTTTTAAAAACTTTTTGTATGTTTATACATATTATTTGTTGCTTATATTTTAGGGCTATTACTGACCTATGAAGCAGTCAACAATTGTCAAGGACACAATCAGATGACTTAACTGTGTAAGTTGATGTGTAATATAATAACAAATTTTGTGTTTGGATTATAATGCTATGTAGAGAAAAGTCTTTGTAAAATGATTTATTCTCAGCAAAAGTTTTTTTTTTGTGTCCAATTTTTTCCTTCCATTTTTACCTTTTACCATAAAACATACTATCAACTCATTGTACCTATTAATGGTCATGGTAATTTCCTATAGCAGTATATCATAAGATCATCATTAAAATTAAAATGCATCATGACCTCAAATTATTGAGGCCAAAATTTTCAGTTGGTTAGATGTCTGTTGTGTTGATGTAGTTTCAATGGCAAAGGGGGACACTTTATTGTGTTCTGTACATGTGACACCACAAAGTTCATTGGATAGATGTTAACAGCACTTTTTATGGTGAACACTGTTAATGATATGGGGGGATTAATATGTGTGTGATTAGTTGTCCCATCCATTAACAATATTTACTGATAATTTCACTTCTCATCATATTATTTCAAGTCCTGTAAAATGTTGTCAGACAACTTAGTTGACTACATACATACATGAGTGGTCCTAGAATATTTACTAGCAGGTTTCCAACTCCAATATACTGCAGAATTATTGCCATGATCATCCCTTTCTGACGAGTGCTTAGGTTACACCAGCCTTGAATTTTTTGAAGAAAAAAAAAGCATACCATATGCTTTTTCATGATGTGCAGTATATACTGCTGTGAGAAGTATCATGTCAACAACTAGTGTCTAATAGTTCTTTACTGATAATATAGCCACAATATCAAGTAAAAATATTGATGAAATATCAAAACCGCTCAGCAAGGAAATTTTAACATTGGTGATTGTTCTATTAGAGTAGTTGACTGTTGTGTTAGAGTGTGTATCAATTGAATTTACAAAGTTATCATTAATGTTGCAGTTGCTTAGCCTCAAATTTTTTGATGATTTAGTTTATGCTGTATGATAGGAAGCTCATGTGGAAATGAACTATCCTCGACTGCAAAAATAAGAAAAGTATATATCCACAAAAAAATGTTGTTAGCAAGTGAAGCATTGCTAAGAGTGATAATTTGGTATTTGTTTAGGAAGCTCGCTGTTCGTTCAACTGTCCAATTGTGGAGCTGTACTAGTTGTTTTGGCATAGAAACAACAAAAATCGTGTTTATGTATCATTACATAATTGCACGTATCCAAGTTGTTGGTTGTGTCACCTCTTCAGACCACAAATATCCATATTTGGTAAGGTCGCCCATTTTTTGGGACCAAATACATATTTTGGTTGCATAGAGAACAGTCACTTTGTCATTAAGTCAGGGCAAATGGTCTGGTCCCATTAGAATGCACACTTATGTTTTCTTCACGACATGTAATGAGTAAGAGCAATGTGACCGGTTACTGGTTGAGTGAGAAAAAGGACATAAGTATTACTTGTGTTTCTTGCCAGTAAATGGGGCTCTCTGCTGCATTTATTGCTAATCAGAAGCTATACAATAGAGCCCCCCAGGAGTCTTTCCACTCAGAACAACAGTGGTATGCTCACCAGACTCTTTCCTGCCCACCACACACATGCACACAGAAAGGTGGCTATGCTGTATCAATGTATTACCATCATGCATTGCTACACCTCTCTTTTTATATTATGAACTCTTGGTATGATGAAACAGTTGAACTTCATTATTGAGGCATATCATATACCTGGGTGCAATGCTCAAGTGTTCAATTCAAACACACTTGTTGTTTGGGAATGATAAAATATTAGTAAGGCAGGGGTGGATCCAGGGGGGGTTCAAAGGGTTCCATGTAACCCCCCTTTGAAAGAGCAACTCGAGATACTCTAATAGAACAGTCACAGTAGTCTTTTGAGGAGCAGTGTAGCAAGCTATGTATCTAGTTATAAATAAGGAGATATAGTTGGTGAGGGCATCTATGGTGAGGGGCAGCTATTGTCAGCAGATGATGTCCTTTTTTTTTTTTTGGTCTTCAACTTACAGCTAGGCTGAAGTTGCAATTCCCTTTTTTAAAAGTCTGGATTCGCCCCTGTAAGGTACACTGGAGTATCCGTATTTTTTTGAACCGGTTCTGTTCCGGTTCTGTTTGGTTCCATCCATATATGTATGTCTTGTTTATTATCATCACCTTGTTGTACATCACCTTGTTGTACATCACCTGAAGGTACAAGACACCTTACAAGCAAGAGGCGTGGCTATTACCAAAAGCTACCCATGGTCCCATGCAGCTATAAATGCAGTAATCCGGTGGGGATTGCTCTAGTTATTGGTTGTGCAGTATTTTGTGAGATTAGTTGAATTTGTGAGATTAGTTGAATTTGTAAGATTAGTTGAATTTCTGTGATTGTCGATTCTCGTTTGCCAAGATGTACATGTGGCGTTTAGTTTTAATGTTACTTGTGTGTACATTTTCTGTACAAAGCTATGAGCTACCTAAAAGAACACCGCTTCAAGCAAGAGACATCCGCCATAGAGTAAGTCGGCTAGTTGACATGCAATGTTTGTAAAGTTTTGTTCAGTGTTGCCAGAATCATTGGACCAGATGTTGCAAGCGATATCCCTGGGAGGAGAACCGAGAGTTATACGAAGATGACCGTGGCTCGGCAGCTGATGTAACAGATGGGTCTGGTGTAATAAGGAACAACTCTGAGCCGCTAACCGATAAGCCGTACTGCCTCAGATTCAGCAAGCCATTCGTAAGTCTGTAGTACTGGTGTGTATAGCGTGTGTCACCTTCGTTGTTTCACTGTAGTATAAGAACTATTACGGAGACAAGTGTGTTAACAACTATGTCCTCTTGGCGGATGTGCGGCAGACCAGAAATATCATCGAAGAGTATCACAGGTGTGTTCGGGTGAAGGACCCAGAATTCCTAGACCGCCTCGTAAAGCTGGAAGATGAACTGGTAAGTACGAAGCAGTATTAATTTAGCAGTTGTCACCGTTCAATTGCAGAGGCCAGGTGGAGATCGGTGCTGCAGAAAGCACGAAATGGAAGGATTGATTTTTGGCGTTATCTATTCGGTATGCATCAATTGCGCTGTATGTCACTCGTTGCAACTTCCTTTTCAGAGAGTCAAACTAGAGAACAAGCTAGCTTCTTTACAAAGGGATTTCGATAGACAGACGAAAGAGCAGAGGGTTCCTTGTTTAACGTATGGTCATTGGCGTAAGTGCAGCACTGATGTATGCAGTGTTTTATATATCTAACTGTTTAGAGATCATAGAGGATCGTATGGCGGACCTGGTGTGGAACATGGGCTTCTACATAGAGTGCGCGAAGGAATTAGAGTGCCCGCGATTTTAGAACCTTATTTAGCTACTTGATTTTCAGTGAACTAATAGTGTAGTATTAATGTTTGTCATGATTTTTGTTGATTTTATCAAGTTGCAAATATTAACTATCAATTGAAAGCGCGGTTGCATGTGTAGCTATGCTGAGCTGACGCCTTCTTTATCAGCTTGAATCACGTGATGGGGTGGCATTAAATAGAGGAGAGGACTAATGGAGGTACAACGAAAAAGACCAAAGGTTAAAAGGAAGAAAGCTAGACCTAAATCAACAGATGGTAAAAACTTGAATATTAGCGCTTGGTAATTTTCGTTTACTGGCTTGCTCACCTAGATGACGAATTCGTGGAAATACAATCTGAGGGTCAGACAAACAAGGATTTAGAGCAGAAAGTGAGTCTGCCGCAAACATGTTTGTGGTTGTCGATCGCTTCCAAGCTTCCATATTAATAACTGAGGTGCACTGCAGAACCTGGGTGTAGCTGTCTAAGTGTTGTGGGCTCGACACACTTCAACTATTGGTATCAACTATTGTTTTTGTCCAATGATTTTAGTTGGCCATGTGATGTATCATGTGAGGTAACTGTAGCTGTGAGTTACATCATTGCTATTGGGTGGCTTTAGTATCCCAGAGTTAATGTACGGTGGTACCCTTAAGGACACTCAAATGGGGACACCTTGCAACTGATAACACCTGTCCATGATATCTTCTGAATGTATAGAACCCTGACACCTAAAAGATGTTGTATGTGAAAGAATAACCATGCATTTTGAGGTTTAAGTGAAATCTTATGGTTCCAAGGTGGCTGGGCTACACCACTATGTATGTGTATATTGCCTGGTCAATTAAGTTATATGACAACAAACAGGTAAATGATTAATGGTAGGTTATGAAATTACCTGTAGTAACTGCAGCATGATTTATGTCTGCAGTGAGAGAAGCAAGCGTTTAATGTTGTGTTAGTTGTTTCTTGCAAAGCATATGTGAACTCCAACACTGCCGAAGTCTCCAGCAAAAAATTCTGCATTAAAAAGTCTGTAATGAACTCTTGAGGCTTGGGTTAATTAGGCAGATTAAACATGAGTTTTAATCGTGTAGCATGTTTTTGCAAATTTTGTCTTGCACGTCACACTTCCTATTCAGTACTTGCAGATAATGGTCACCAACAGTCCTTCCATTGTCAGTCATAAATGCTGCAACTTGGAACATGATGAATTGCAAATTAGCTAACCATGTACGTTGATCCATTTTGTACAATCTATTAGTCCAGTGTGATTCAGTAGACTTACTCCAATAGAAGCTAGCTTCCTCACAAATATGTTTATAATACAAATGACAGCACATCTTTTCTGTAAAAGATCTGGCCACGATGTTTAATTTAGTGGAGTAATTTCTGCATGAACTGCAATTCTACTTTAACTAAGAATATTTTTGCTGCTATGTGTAGGTCACCAACAATGATGGATCCAAACAGCTTTTAAGACTTTACAAAGTAAATAAACTAAATGGTGAGACGTATTACTAAGAGGTGATTATTTGCTGCTTCAAAACACAGCAGCTAGCAAGAAAATCTGCATGCTCATTTCCCCCCAATCACCTACAATTCGCTTGTTTCAGTTTATGCCCCTCCCCTTGTCAGCTCCTGGATCCACCCCTACCCAAATTACATGCATGTCTCATCCTCATAAACTGGTCAAACAGGATTTCAGAGAACAGCTCACCTGTTCCATCTGTTATATCTCCACAAGCCCAGACAGCACAGCTGATCACATGCATAACATTTTAAATTATCGGAAGTAACCAAAAGATACTATCTGTTTTAAGACCAAACTTGTACTATATAGACACTTACCAATTGTCTGATGGGTGAAAACCGAGTCTTCAAAAATGAATGCTCCGAACAAAGACGACCAAAAAGTTCTTTTAAACAGTTAAACACCGCTACTCTTGTACAATATGAACATAAAGGCACTCAGGCTTGGTGTCAAGCCTAATATAGCACTCACCTTCACTTTGTGTTATATTAGTCTCTCACCCATGCCCCTTGTACTTTTATACATGTGATGGTGTTTAACTAGTATTTGTGTGCAGCAGTGTACAGATGCCACTTAAGTTGTGAAGGAAAACTTACATCTTTATATCCTTACCAAATTCACGTATCAGTAGTACAGTCAGAGTATACATGTATATCAATACTAGTACTAGTGGCATATTCTATAATTATGTTGTATCAGGTTTGCTTCCAGAACTATTTCATGTGTACATGCCTGACACGCTTTTGAGGCACATAGCTTTGTATACAATGATTTAGTCTCTGAGTAGAGCCATCTCTAAATCTGTTATGGTCTGGTGAATAAATAGTTGTACTGGACTGTGTATTTTATCAAGTATTGTCGCCGTTCAGGGAAGTACCTAGATAACATACAATGTGTAGCTAGTTGGCCATGGAGCTTGTGTAGCCTTCCACCATTGAATGGAGATGGTCACCAATATTCTTTCAGTGCCTCCCCTCATGTAACAGTGCTCTGGCAATAGGTGTACAATATAATGAGTGGGTTAAATCTCACTACAGGGGGTGTTACTTGAGCATCCCATAATTTGTGGAATTCTAAATAAACCAGTCATATTTCTTATTGGAATGTTAATTCTGCCACTGCACCAGAGGTATGTCAACAAAAATTCTCTGTACAAACGAAGCAAGCAGACAGCAATTCTTTACTGTCAGTCCCACTGCCACCAATAAAACGTGTGACCCATCTGAAGGTTTGTGAAAGGTTAGTACAACATTTCACTGTGCTAATGTGTGTACCAAAGTGTTGTTATAGAGTTTAGTAGTACAATATTGGTAAACTAAATTATATTTAGTATTAAAATTTTATCGAGTTAACTGTACTGTACTAAATGTGATTTAGGTCATTTTGTTATCCTGAGTGTTTGATGTTTGTATATAGGCTATAACTAAAGTCACAGCTGATGATATTGAGAATCTACTGCCCAAGTTACCAGAGGTGAAACAAGAAGATGCTAGCGTCACTGCCGCAGCAAAGGAAGATGTTAAAAATGATGAAATGATGATGACACCTCTTGGTGAAATGAAACATGACGAAACAACAGTTACAACTGAAAACACTCAAATAGAATTAGCTAAACAACAGGATGAAACTACAGCTACTATTACTCCAGAAATCAGTCCTCTTGTTCGAAGCACTTCACCTATACTTGAAGCAGCCATAATAGCAGACATTAGACCACAAGATGAAACAGTTTCATCCAAACCAGAAATGACTGAAACTAAGTTAGAGCTAACTACTCCAACTGTGACAGGTGATGTTGATATGAAGGATGAGGTTTTAGAGAGAGCAGAGGAACAAGTGGTTGTTGCCAAGTTGGAGGTGTCAGAGAGTGTTGAAGTAGTAACTAATCCTGCAATGACTGAATTACCAAGCACTATAGCTTATCCTCGTTTGGACAGTTTGATAGCTGGTAAGGAAATTGGTAATGATGTAATTATCATGCAACACCATTACACAACATAGTGTCAAGTTTTAAACCACAAGCTATGAGCAGGTTGCACTTGTAGTAAAACCTCTTAGCAAAACTAACTACAGTATTAGCTGTATTAGCTAGGACAAACACTTTCAACCAAGCATATTAGGTATATGCTCTGATGTTCCACTTAAAGCTGAGGATATGTGGAATTCACCACTTGGTTATGATGTAATCCTCAGACTCAACTTGTTTACTAATTGCAACACTTCCTCTTCATGGCTCCTAATATTTATTTATTTTTACCATGAAGCCTTACTGGTAGTGACCCCAGTGATGAGTTGAGTTGACCTTTTAGTAAAATGACATCATAAACTACTCCTTAGCTGTGACCAGATTTTGCAAAACTGATCTGTGAGACAAAACCAAAACTAATGCTGCCAGCTGGTAGCTACATTAATTGAGGTTTTAAGGCCCATTCAGTTGTCTTCTGAGTGGTGTGGCAAAGTCGAATAGCAATTTGTGGCCTTGGTAAGGATCTGTTGCACTGGCGAGTGGCCTGTTACAGTTGGCTAAATGCCTGTAATCTCGTGTCTGGATTTCAATAGTTGTCCCCCTCCATTTTGAAATCTATCTCTCGCCTACCACCACCCTTCTCTTTTTGAGCACTCATCCAGCTATTCAGATTTTCTCTTTTTTTGATTTGGTTAGCTAGAGGAGAAAATTTGTGAAATTTTTATTTTTGTGGTAAGATTTTTACAGAACAAATTATTGTGGCCTTAAAGGATCTCCTTTCAAGAATTTCAAGTTGTACCCTCCTCCTCATGTCCACAAGAGAGCAATTCACAGACTTATACACAGTACATGTATGTAGTCAGCTCACATTCACCTCGAACCTTCATAATAACACTTGTTACATGGGTCAGCTGCCCAAACCTTTAGCACCACTTTGAAGCCCTTTAAATGCTGGGAATTGGTTATCAAAAGCACTGAACAAGAACCAAGTGAGTTAAACATTAATTTTAGCATATGCACAAACATGTTTAGAACATTAAAACATACTTGTTCCCATTGGGAGTGAACACTTTGATATGACTATGGTATGTGACTTGCATATAATTGTATCGCACAGTGGGTACTACTGATGTGGATGATACTCTACCTTACACTGAAGAAGAGTTAGCTGCCCTTTATCCTAATCCTCAACTTGATGCCAATGAGCAGTACATTGATCAGTTCATTAAGGTAGTGTGTGTGTGTGTGCGTGCGTGCGTGCGTGCGTGCGTGTGCGTGCGTGCGTGTGGTGTAATGTGTGTGTGTGGTGCAAGGGCGTAGCCAGGACTTTCTTAAACGGGTTTGGATTTGAAGTGGAATGTCTTGCGTTAAAAGGTGCTGTTTGTACATCACTATGGTCTATACACACGTAGTGTATACCTACTGTTACTGTAATACTAGTTATAACTAATCTTTACTTCCAGATTGGGTACTGATGGACAACTTTAGTCAGTGTCCTCCTCACTTCCGAGTACAAACATTCTTGGTCAATGAAGTAACTTTAAATGTCTTGACTCTTGTACTCCAATATATTTGAGCATCCGAAACAAATATACAAACATAATTCAGTATTAGCGCAATGTGAGCAGAGCTGTGCCAGTGTACTACTGGAGAGTTCTAGAGTTATAAGTTTGGTGTGAGGTTTTACAGTGTGTATTTTAAAATTTCTGCATTATTTTGTACAATCCATCCAGGCCCCCCTGGTTATGCCCTTGTAGTGTAAATAATCGATAGATTTTTCAGCTTGCAATTTTGTATGAAATGTATAGTGAGATAAACACATGTGTTATATGTAGAATGTTATTTTCTTATATCAAGCGTGTTGTTGCATGACACAGCCCTGTAAGCTGTAATTGTAAATATTTGGGACAATTTTACTGTGGAAGCTACTGTATGTTGTGTTTTAATCACATGTAAGAAGTGATTGTGGGTTTTCTATATCAATACAATTTTCTGTGTGTGCATTTCCTGAATGCACAACTGTTGATAAGGAATACAGTATTGAATATGCACAGCAGCATCCCATTTAGCAATGCTACAGAACTACCATTGGTACACTGATCAACAAGAAGTAAAGAGCTAGGTGTCACTGCCTTATTTGGTGAAGTGGATCTCAGTTCTGAATGCCAATGGTCAAACAATATGACACTAATCCATGGAATCTCTCCATTACACAGTCTGTTTTCACAATTATAAAATGCCACAGTGAGTACACAGGAGGCTGGGTCTTGTAGAGTACAAGTGGTTTATCAAAATTTTATCAAAATTCTTCCTTTATGATTTTGGTATGCAGTTCTTGTTGCACATCTCACAGTAGGTGGACACCTTTATAATAAGACCACTGGCCATATGGTTGGTCCAGAAGAGAAGGCCACTTCAACTAAATTTCTTGTTTCTCGGACCCAACCGACCCATAAAATTTGTAAATGAAATGTTTTTGTTCATTTTTGATGATCACGTGTTCGATTGCGTGAGTTTGTGACGTCAATGTATTGTTGGCCATCCATATCTGCTATGTGTGGGGCAAGCTTGGTTAATACAAGAAGAGTTATAAAAACAGACTTTGGATGGACGTTTGATCACTAACTATAACTAATAGTTTGTCATCAAACACGATCAAACGCCATAGTTACACGTGTTGCCATAACTTAAGTTTTTTTTTAAATTATTACCACCTATTATTATTTTATTTATACCTATCGACCCATTTTTCAACTAGTTTCAGTCTGAGGAACAAAAGATTTAGTTGAAGTGGCCTAACTGTGATATATGTCATTGGATGAATTTGTGGAAACTTTGTCTCTTATCCACATACAATTTGTGGGTTGTACTAACAGTTAAAATTTCCTTGCTCCATAACTGTGTCACACTGAGTGACTCTTTCATGTTAATTAGTGTGATGGTCTAGTTGGAAATTGTAGGTAAGTGTGACCTTTGCCTAAATATGATGAGAGAAAATGAGGTGTATGTTTTGTTGTGCTTGGCATCCCATGTTAGCTAATAATATTGATATTTCACTATTCTGACAGGATAGCCAACAGGACAATCATGAGCTGTACCATCTTCTGATAGCATATTTGAAGCAGAGACAGTCAATTGTTGTACTCCAGTGTAAAGTGGAGGTTAGTATAAGTGTGGGTGTTTGTGTTTGTGTTCATGTTCAGTGAAACCAAGTCCTGTAATAAGACCACCTCATTATAGTCACCATGTCAAGTAGGTCCCAAAAATAGCTTCATGGCTTCAAGGCTGCCTGATTGTTAAAGCCATATTTTTGGTCCCAAACATGACCACAATATTGTGTAGCCAAGGTGTGAGCTATTGCTGAAAATACAGCAGTAGTACTAGTAAGCCTGAGGCTATAACTATTTGCTTTGAATAATTCTGTTGTTAGTGTGTACCATGATGAGTTGTACACTTGTATGTTGTGTATTCAGTTAAAGAGCACACCTGACTATTCTGATAAATTCCAGCAGTTGTTTACATTGTCATTGTGTTCCTGTGACTGGACCACCACTGGCTAAGTGCAGGCCATCCCTCCTTTTGTCTAGTGTTGACCTAATTTGGTAGCATTTTGTAAACAACATCCAGTGAGCCTGTCCCAGTTGTAACCAGTGTAGATGATCAGTGTAGATGACCAGTATAGATGACCAGTATAGATGACCAGTATAGATGACCAGTGTAGATCAAAGGAGGTTCTTCCTTTGTTAGATGACCCAGTGTATCTGCTGAAGTGAGGTCACTATTGAAAGGTTACCTGTCCACACTAATCTTTTGTAGTGAAACCCCCCAAAATTCTATTGTGTTTAACCATGGCCACATGCTTAGAAAGTTGTGATCCAGGTTATGAGCATTGCAACCATTATATTGTGTGGGTGTGGTAGTAGTGGAACATCTACCTTTGTGTCCAGACATACACAGTGTTTACAAGCTGTACAGCAGCTTACCACTTTTGTTTTCTTTCTGTAGGATCTCAACAAATCTTATGAGAGAAAGAAGACAGAGCTATGGAAGACAGAGAGCAGAACAATCACAACTCAGGTACACCACTCACTCACTCACTCACTCACTCACTCACTCACTCACTCACTCACTCACTCACTCACTCACTCACTCACTCACTCACTCACTCACTCACTCACTCACTCACTCACTCACTCACACATACCAGTATTACTGTTTAATATTTGTATTGTACTAATAGGGAAAATGTAGTGACAATAGTGAAGTGAGTCACTCACACACATACAACATGGCCTTGTTCAACAGAAATAGCTTGAACAACATCAAGACCATTTTACAGTCAATGAGAAAACTATTGGAAGAGGTGGGGACATGGGATGGTAGATGAAGTTGTGTAGCTAGTGTTCTGTATGATACTGCAGGAGTTGTGTTTGAAGCTCTACTCAACTCAGTTGGCTAAACTACACATAGACTATTACCTCTATCAGATGTGTATTGCTATCCCATCATTGAGGGACATGACTGCTGACTCACCTGTAGCTTGTGAGTATAATGTGTGTTGTTGTGTAACACAGTATGTGCTGGAACAGTTGCATGCACGGTACACACACACACACACACACACACACACACACACACGCACACACACACACACACACACACACACACACACACACACACTACACACACACACACACTACACACACACACACACACACACTACACAGCGCACTCAACAATACCACTTATCCTCCCAAGATTTCTATTTGTTAACTCAATCATATTATCCGCAGGTATTGTCAATGAAGGGATGAGCTCACCTGACATTGTCAAGTTAAGAAATTGTATATCAGTTCTCTTCATGTTTGAGAGGCGTCCCATCGATGATGTTCAGTTTAAAACAGACTGCAGACAATGGCTGGACATGCTGGTCAGTCATTAGATTGTATGAACTTCTTTAAGTGAAAAAAAAACACAACAAAAAATAAATTCTGTACTGTAATAATAACACCACTAGATCATGAAAGTTGTGTTTTGACATGGTCACTATAATGAGGTGGTCTTATTAATGAGGTCATGAAGTACACCTTAGCTATGTTTGGGACCTACTTGACATGGTCACTATAATGAGGTGGTCTTATTAATGAGGTCATGAAGTACACCTTAGCTATGTTTGGGACCTTATTGACATGGTTACTATAATAAGGTGATCTTAATAATTACAGTAACTAAAATCTTTGTGGCCTGGTCCCTTAAATGAGGCGGTCTTAGTACAGGGTGGCCAGCAAGTGACTTTTCACTGTGCAAGTCTTACTTCAAAGAGAAAAGACTAAAGCACTATTGTTCTAAATATCTATGCAATTGTATCTCCTACATATATCAAAGGTTCCAATGCTTGTAATGCAGTCACTCTTGTTCTCCTAGCTTGGTGTGTTACTGAGAGTTGCTAGCCTACAAGATCACCAGTTCATCCTCAATCACTTGCTGAGGTGTCCACCTGGTGTGGCGGAGTGGGGCACCAAGTACCTCCAAATGATTAGCCCCCTGGCTATGAATGACTATTCTACACAATTTGCTGGTCAGTATAACTCTGTATACTATCAGGATATCTTGATACACTATATGTGACCGGGCCTGCGAAAACAGGGCATGTGGGCACAAACTACACCCCGTCACTTTACAGGTCATAGCTTAGTACTGGAATAGACTATTTGCATTCTGTAACTTGCATCCTAAAGCCAATTAAATGTTTACTAATAGTTAAAAATTGCATTGCCATAGCACTATGGTACAAAAAGTTATGAGTGATGAAAGGTTGAAAAAGTAGGCAAAAATCATGTGCCCACATGCCCTATTTTCGCAGGCCCAGTCACATATATTGGTATTCAAAGTGTTTTTTGTTTGTTTGTTTGTTTGTTTGTTTGTTTGTTGTTTGTTCATATTTTGTGTTTTGAGATTTACTACAACTTTGTGTGTATTGTTTTATTGTTTGTAATGGGATATTAGTTATTAGGTGGGTCTGACCAATTACAATAATGGGATGTTATACAAACAGCATTAGAATAATGGTGCCACCTTTGTGTGTAGTGTAATGTTATTGTCTACTGGTAAAGTGGCTTGCCACAGAGTAACTGTAGTACATTGATTTTCACTTAATGAAGAGATTGGTACTGTATGTGCTAGAATTAGACGTAGTTTAATAAAGATGCTGTTATCTGTACATCACTACATATCTTATAGGGTCATATGACATTCAGGAAGGTATGGGTCAAGGGCTACACAGAGACTGGGGAGGTCCCATACTTGACCACTTCGTTACAATGTTAGCAACCTTGACACTCCCCATCAAGTAAGTGATCATAACTAACTGAATGTTTTGTCTGTTGCAACCACTTCATTCTGGGTGCTTTAATGGCCTTATGATTTCAGGAATCTTAAATGATGCACACTTGTAAAAATAGGGACCATGGACAGGTGATCTGGCATGCAATTGTAGTGTTTGGAGAGTACAATTACATAATAATGTGTGTGGCTTTTCCAGTAAAGTTTATTGAAAGACAAGTACAATATTTTTATAAAGAAGTTCTTCCCAGCCCAAGGGAAATTTTTTGAACTCAAGGGAATTAAGGTTAGACTGTTAGTTTTCACTCAACCCAAGTTTTGTACATGTACACACATGTACGCATGTTTTATACATGTACTTTTAGGGAGAGAGACAAATTTTTGTCAATGCTTGGGGTAGCTTCGACTGGAGCAAGTGAGTTAATCTATGTAGCAGTAGAACCTTCACATATTTCTGTAGTTGTGTTGTTGGTTGTATTGTATACGTGTGCAACGTCTCTGCTAAATGTGTTAACGTGTTTCTTTGATTGTCCGTAGTTTCAAGACAAAAGTCTACTCCATGGACATTTATTGAGGAAGATTTAGAAGAGGTATAAGATAATTGTACAGGTGTACAAATGTGTAGTTTTCTGTGTGTGTGTATGTGTGTGCACGTGCGCGCGTTCATTCATGCATGTGTACATGGCTTACAGTAGACCATGGTCCCAACAGTTCTAGCTAAAAAAACACTTTTGCTATTGAAAGAGGAAACTTCGTGTTGCAGCAAAATAGCCAGAAACTCTCAGTCCTAAGGTGTCCACTATAGAAAGATATTCTACCTTACGTCATTTAATGTGTTGTTGTAGGAGGAGAATGAAGATCATCACTTGTTATTGCTGAAGGAAAGTGATTTCACAGAATTTTTCGATCAGTTTCCACTCAATGATGTCTTCCAATACATACTACACATCACAGACAACGGTATGTGCTGTACTTCTGGAAAGAATATCATACTTGTAAACAAGAAATCTACAATAATGTACTAGTAGCTAATTCATGTACCTGCAGTGTTAGTAGTTTTAAAGGTACAGGCATCTGTTAGCTGGCATCATCTTTGTCATTAGTAATTCTGAACAACCAAAACAATTTTCTTAAGTCAAATTGTTTGTAGCTGTTCTGGTTAGGTTTGCATCGATTATGCCGGCATAATTTTAGGAATAATATGGGATGAAAAATGTAATGCTGGCATAATGGGGTAGAGTTCCGCCACGATAAGTATAATAACTTTTGCTATAACAGTCACAAAGTCAATGTTTTGGATGGTGAAATGATTCCTGGAAACAATGCACCACAGCCTGCTACCAGTTCACACTCGACGTAACGAATGCTTTTCATTGTGGGTTTGAGTTAACTAGTACCAAGGCATGGCAAGACAGTTTTATTGAGCTTCAGTTATTAAATTTAGTATTATCTATTGGTCTGATTTTGAGTAAAATGTGATATGATGATAATAGTTATTGGAAGACAATAGCTACGATAAAAGCTCTGATGATAAATAAAGTTAGCGTTGAGTCAGTAGCTAGTAAATGTCTGGACATTGAAAATAGCTTAAGTCTTTGCAGGTCTGCAGTATGACTGAAGTTAGAATTTCAAAAGGATCAGGATTCTCTAATAGAACAGTCAAACACTCTAATAGAACAGTCATCACATGTGATAGAGAATGAGTAAGTGTTTATCCCCAGGATACTAAAATGATCTTGGCATGGTGTTGCAAATGTAAGTTACGTAATTATTATACTGAGCAGTTGCTGTCCTGTGAATACCAAGTGCTGCAACTCAGAAGATTGATCAGAATTGTTCAGAAACCATGTATAATACTTTATTTGCATACAAAACTACTATCATATAATGCCTATAGCTTCTGAGGGACTATAGATATGCCCACAGACCCCCTGCTCTAATATGCATACTAAATCTAGAGTACATGTTTCCCCTTTTGAAGCTATTGCTATTGTTTGTATGTGACAGTTGAAGTGACACTTCTCCATTCACATTTTGTCATATGAAGAATTTCTCTGCACAAAGAAAAACACAAAATATAAGCATAATGTATTTCTGAAGAGCATGGAAGGCATAAAATTGGGAAAATGCCAAAAGCATGATTGGCAAATTTTGGAGCGTGATAGACTCACTAGTTTGTACATGTATACTCCCTAAACCTTTTGATAAATCATTTATGAGGTGGTCTTCTGCTGCAAAATTACACATGTATAAAATGTTTAAGGTGGTGGCCACCCTATAACCCACATACATAATTAAAGATAGGTGGTGGCCACCCGACTTCAGTCAAAGTTTTAATCGCGCAGTGTTGTTTTGGAGAGTTATTTGCTCTGATAGGGCCAATCATGGTCAATAAGGTTGAGAGTGTTAGGCACCCCCTAATAGACTGAAGTGATACAAGTGCCATAGTGAATCTCGCTAGTGCAAGACACACATGGATTCGTGGCTCACTACAGGTACTTCTACTTGGTTATAAACATGTTATATCGCAAAATCACTGCAGCAATCCTTTCAGAAGCTAGTTATGCTATCTTTCTTTTTGCCACCAATTTATTCATGGGAAGCCACAAACCCGACTTGAGGTTAACGTGGGCTACTGGGTAGCACTGTGCCGCCACCTTGATACATAAAGCACTGCAGTGCGTGTGTACAAATGATGCGTGTCGAGAGTCTAATACAGCACAAGGCAAAACCAAGTGCTGTATTATTATCACATGTGTTGTTACTGTGTTTGTCCCTTTTTCAGACTATTATCAAGTGGAGCTGACATCAAGTTACTCCATGCTGAGGTTGATATCATTTAGTACGTGTGTGATAAGATTATTGGGGACGGCATTCTCTACTTTGAGGTTACAGCGGTACAAGGAGTTTAACAAGAGAATTGGTCGATGTATACGGTGTGTGACATGGTGCATGTGTACATGTATGACTACACTACACAACACACACACTATACACGCACACACACAAAACACACACACACACATTACTGCTCATCATTTCACGCGCGCGCACACACACACACAAACACACACATTACTGCTCATCATTTCATACAGGTTGATAGTACAGTTTGTAGCAGACCACTGGTTAGCCTACAAGTCCTACCAAGTAGAACAGTTGGGACTACAAATGAACCAGTTCCCTTACTCAGTACTAGCCAATGAGCCGAGATACACTCTCAACAGACTACAACTTGAAGTGGACTACTTTATACTGAGAGCTACTAGATGGATTATGATGGGACACAAGTTAGTGTTTGTAGTATTCTGAAATGTGTACAGAGAATGCCTGCTTAATATGTGACTGAAAACTGTTGATCTACACACAATAGTGCTTTTGTAATAAAACACATTTTAAAACAATGAGTAAAATGCAACGCAAGCTCCAGAAAAAATTTATGTAAGTTTTTATTGCCTCACTGGTCGGTGAATTAATACTCCAATGGATAAATCCTGGGCATCATTGTGTTTGCTTGTTCATAGGGAGTTCAAATATCCTTGTTTCATCACCATACATGGGATGGTTTTGAGTTACAGATGTTTGTTTACATTGCAGTGACGGAAGAATTTTTCTTCGGTGGTAAGAAGACAGTTGAGTTGAAGAGATGACTTGAAATGGCTAGCAAATTATATTCCTACGCTATGTTATATAAACCATCATAACTTACTGATACAGCAACATACGTATGGAGTTGAATCATGGCACATTGTGTTTGCAATGTGAGTATAGCTTTTGCCCAAGGTATGCTTCTGCGTTTGAGAAGGAAGGCAAATTCACTCAATATTTCAGATTACTCTATAATTCACCTTTCTATTCAATTAGCAATCCGTAAAGAATTTACGAAACCATCAGCTTGCACAGTGACTCATCAGCAACATTTTCAGATACACAATTATGACAAGCACCTCTAAAATTAATTTTCATATAAGTAATGTTGTATGGATGCTTTTGAGTAAGCATCAGTTGAGTTTCTGCAATGTGTGACATACAAACGTATACTTGTCATGGAATTTTAAAACATGCACTTCAAGTCCCAGCTGCCAATTTTGTGTTTGTATAAAAGCTATAATGCCAGTGAGAGTTTACACCATGAAACTGAGAACTGATAAACTTCTATGATAGTGTAGCAAATGTACATGATATACTGTGGAATCTCAGTTACTCAGAATCATGTTTAGAGCTTTTTGCCAACGCAATTGTTCTGTTAGAATAGAAAAGAGTATATAAGAGTAATTATCCCACGATTAATGATTGCGTAGAATAACATGGATTTATGAAATGGTAATTTGAAATGTGTGCAAGGCAACAGATCCTTTGTTCACCAGTTTTTCGTGTTATTCAACCAATTATTCAACGGTTGTTATACAAGGAAAGTGTAATAAGGACTCAAGACTTAAAACAGCAGTGACACGAAAGAGTGTATAGCCATCCACGTCTTCAGGAACTTGGCAGTGTCAGAACTCTAACATAAGTAATTTTGCTTTAATGCCATCATGTTTTCGTTTGGTTTAGTGGCCTAATTGGCAACCATTAACAGCAACATAATTGCTGAAATATCTGTGTTATCCTATGCAGTAATTAATTATGGGATAATATGCTGTTCGATACTCTTGGTTATTACTATTCTTGAAATAAAGTATTGATGTGTCTTTTATTGTCTATTCTTTTTCCAGGTTAGGAGCATGGCAGTTTATGGCAGACATGCCGTACAGTGTCATCTCCATAGCGATGGTGTGGCACATCTTTCTGATGCTCTATACTAACACCACTGACAGCTCACAAGACCAAGTGTGTGATATTAACTTGACCAAACAGAGGCTAAAAGGTTTGTAGACAGAACAATTCAAACTGAATTTCTGTAGCAATTTTACCTGCAATTGTTTTATGTTAGCTTGTCAGCTAGTAACGACGGTTTATGGTAAACATATCAGGTACTGTAGATCCTAAACATTCCAAGGTGTATTTCGTGACCTCATTAATAAGACCACCTCAGTGCTGAGTTCAGGTTTCAGAGTGTAGTGGCCCTGTCAAGCAATAATCACAAGGCCAATGTTAGAGCTTAACTGTAATGGTTTTATCTCTGACTTGTCATGGAGTTGACATTTCAGCTGGCATATTCAATTATTGTTCATCTGAATATAGTGACTGCTCTATTAGAGTTTTTTCTAGGGGTTGGGCACTTGTACAGAAACTGTATTAATTTGTTCTAGCATACTTGTCAGTTATCCCAGACTCTTCATTGTATTTTAGATGTCTACTATCTAGTTTGTAGAGTGTTCAGTGCTGATAAATAGATACATGTTTGTCCCCTTGCATATCTGTTGATGTTGTCCACAGATCCTGCTGTACGAGAACAATTTGTGGACCGCATGATGAGAAATCTCACTTCAGAGACCGTATTTCTGTTAACCACGTTTGTCAACATGGCGTCAGCTTGTGCTGGTAATTCTGCTGAAGAAGTTGAGTTCATTAATAAAGTTGCCTCTGAGATTTTCAAGGTGTAGTATTTTTTTTCTTTGTACTCATTTTTGAATATTTGTGTCTGCTTCTTAAAGAATTTCATTGTTGCTATATGCTACTCTTCAATGTGTGGGACCATTCACCCTATTAGAACTACAGATAACTATATTCAGGGTTTGGGTAATATGTGATACACTTTTTAAATACTGCGATACTGTCTTTGCATACATCACGGGCTTGTGTTACTCCAACATTAATTTGTTGTTACATCTGATGACGTGGTTCCATATAATTTTATATTTTGTGTGATAAAAAAGTTCTACACTTAATCACGTATTGGTTCTGAAATAGTTTTTTATTCCACAATGTTTTTACTCTAATATATATTTTCATCCCTTAGTAATAATTTGTGTTGTTCATGAGGTTGTGTATGTCATCATCTCTTCCCTTGCAGTGTACCCAGTTGGTGGAGTTTGCTCGTGATGCCTACTCTGATACCGGCTGTATGTTACTGGACAGTATAGCCATCATTCACCCAACTGTCATCTCCACACTTTTACAGAAGACCAGGGATAATATTGGAGGAGCAGGGGAGGTGGGTACTGTAGTTTCGTGCAAAAAAATTTCATGATAAATATATTTGTAATAAAATATTTTTACATCATTAATACTGAACAATTTTTTTCACATGACTGCTCTATTAGAGTATCTTGTAACACTGGTAGCTGTAGTGGTATAAAATAAATAGCTCATGTTGTTTGATGCATCTTAGTTAAAAGCAGTAGTTACAGTATTAGAAACAGAGCTAATGTTTGGAAGGAAACCTTACATTGTGAAACGGGCTGAACATAGCTGAAAGCGAAGCATAATGGCCACTTTACTTTCGAGTCAGTAATTGATGGATGGGATGCACAAATTGTCTGTATTTTTCTTGGTGACTGGATTGATTGCAGAGCACTCTACTGTCCTTCATTTGTAGCACTGTTTAACAGACTGAACGTAGCTGAAAGTGAAGCATAATAGCCATTTCACTTTCGAGTCAGTAATTGATAGCTAGGGTGCGTGTTCAGTCACAACCATTACCTCTGGCATCATCCTTTCTTTTGATGCAGTATGCGAGAGTTCACCATCATAATAATGTTACAAAAAAGTAAACAAACAAGTATAAGGAATTCAATTAGGTATTGCAGAAAAAAGAGCAGAGAAATAAGGGAGGTTGTCTACACCTGCAGATATACTAGTGGACATTTAATCCCTAATTCAGTCTTGGATATAGACTAAATCAGGGATTAAATGTCTACTGCAAGTGTAGGCGACCTCCCTTATTCTTTTTTTCTACAAGCACAAAAAAGTTTGGAATTTTCAACTAGAGTAGGGACCATAGTACATCAATAAAAAATACTGAAACAAGCTGGAGAAAGTTCACGATACTAAATCACAGTAAAACAATAAGAAGTGTTATATCCCTACTGTGCTCAAGATATCATAATGGAAATGCACAGTAGGGATATAACACTTCTTATTGTATTACTGTGATTTAATATTGTACACTACTCCAGCTTGTTTCAGAACTTTTATCAATGTGCTATGGTCCCTACTCTAGTTGAAAATTCCAAACTTTTTTTTGTGTAGTTTGTAAAAATAAATTTTTATAACTGGTGAACCCACGCATACCGCATCAAAAGAAAGAAACGGTGCCATGTGCCCTAGCTGCCAATTATCATCTGAAAAGTGAAGTATCCATTACACTTCGTTGTCAGCTACACTGTATGTTCAACCCGTTACACAGCATTATGAATCAAGAACTGTTCGAAAAGCACCTCTGCAATCAAAGTAACCACTATGAAAAAATATGGACGATTTCCATTACGGAGGGAACCATGCATCACATGCTACCACTAAATCGACACCTTTTGCTGTCAGCAAAGATGAATGGGGCACAAAGGAGGACACTGGTAAGTCCATGAAGAATGCATTGTACGTAGTCAGTCAGTCAGTAGAAAATTCATTTTAATATATTTTTTTAAATTCTGTAGCAACTTGTTGAAAGTGTTTCGGGTTGATCTGAAGGCTTTTTTGGGCTTAGTTTTACCTAACCAATACTGCCTCATCATCGTCAGGGAACACTGAGGCTGGTTTTTGGGTGATGTTTTTTCAAGGGCCACGCCTACACCTTTGTGGTCCCTACTATACAGTACTGTATGGTGATTCGTAAAATTCTTAATTTTTCTTTATACTCGTATTATAAAAATCATTAATTCAAACAGTCCAGTTGACAACTTTTGCTATAAAATGTGTTGCAGTTTCAAGGTCATTTAGTGATAATATATCTAGATACAAATGTGATTGGCTCTGTTGGATAATTCAGGCACTACAATTACATTTTTGCAACTGTCACCTCCATGCATTCATACAGCTACTGCTTAATTGTTCCTAAACGTATTCATGTAATTCATGTAATTCATGATGCTAGCACTTCAGACACTGTAAGAGCATAGCATGAAAGATCACCATTCACTCCTGGAGCTGGTTATACAGTATACCTCTCAATCACTGTTATTGGTGGTGTCAGTTTTAGTCAGAGAACAAGAAAAGTTGATGGCTTGGCTTACTCTACTCTTCATTGTTATCCTTACTACAGTCAGTGAGGTAACATCACTTCACTGTTCTGATCAACAACTACCAGCTAGTGGTGATGATGACTCCCAACAAGTCACTACCCTACGATACTGCCTGTTTGATAACTGCACCATCAAGAGGATTGATACTGGAGAGAAACTGGATATTGTCTACACTACCGATAGTCTCATTGTTACTACCCCAACGGATGGCCACACTTCTACAGTGGTTGCCAAGAAAGAATACGAGTTTTCTTGTGATCATGGTAACCATCTAAAAGGATTTGGCCTTGTACTAGTAGTGGCATTTCCCTCGTTACACACGGTAATAAGTGTCATCCTAATTGTCATAATCTCACTGTTCAAAGAGTTCCGTACGGTAGTTGGAAATCTACTATTTCTATACAACTTGGCTGTTATAGGTTACTGTACCAGCATCACAGCTGTAATAGCAATGGAATTCGTCATATCGGTCAACTCACACGCGGTCTGCTACATCATCTCTATTGCCAGTATCCTATCAGGGATCAGTATTGATTTGTACGGTACTTGCATCCTTCAGTACACAGTGTACATCATGTATTGTAGCCACAAGCTAAGACGAATTACACCAGAGCAGTCAACGGTATTTCAGAGATATTACATCATTTATCACCTCAGCACTATCGTGATTGTCTTTCTCGGTATGGTAGGTTACGATATGGCTAAATACAACTACAACAGTATAATCCTACCAAACGGGCACTGCATTTATACTAATCGGCACCAAGACGATACGTTTCAAATTCCAATTGCTATTGATGGCATCAACAAGATAGCTCAATTAACACTCTTCATTGCTTATCTCTACTATATTTACTAGCTGAACAAGGACATCAGTAACCCTGCCATCTTAGAGAGACAGCAATCTCTTGCATAAGATCGCTCTAGCCATGGGAGCAGTTGTCGGCTTGTCATATATGGTTTATGCTGTTAACGTCATAACACGTTTAGACACAGTACCGTATGTTGCACTTATCGCTTCCCTTTTCCTCGTACAACAAAGCATCATCATTGCAATCTTCCTGTGCTCAAAGAAAATGCATCGCAAATACAGAGGGTGCCTTGCTAAAGAACAAACTGGACAGTAACAATAACTAAACATGTCAGTAAAGTTGTACATATAATCATTGTCTAGTGTGTACCAAGGATGTAGGTGTATTTATTACAAAACAAGTGTGCATTACACAAGAAATGAAAATCGATTTTCATGCATGAATTCAAATTCTTTGATGGAAAAAAAAAAAAAACTTGTGTAAGATACTGCACTTTTTTCACTAGTACGATCATACAGCATGATGTACCACATACAGATGAAATATGATGTTTGCATCAGCTGCACCATTAAATAGTTTGTGCAATTAATCAGTTACAGTGTGAAATATTTCAACTGTCATTTCTGTTATAATTGCAAATGTAAACGTACCTAGCGTAAGTGACATATTATCGAATGGTACCTATTATTGAACATTAGAATCACGAACATTAGAATCACAAACATTAGAATCACGTAACGTATTCTGAAGTTTACAATATTATTCTGCATACTCGTAAGGTGTTTATAATGGAGAATTCCAATGGTGTAGCCTATTCTTAATGAGCTTTCCATCCTTTAGAGTTTATGTGTGGACATCACAGCAGTCTTGATACTCATCGCCACCAACAAAGAAATCAAGAAAAAGAACACAGAAATCACCGTGAAAGAACTACAACTCGAGCGTGACTTTGGCGGTAGAATTGGCTGACTGTTTATCATTTTCCTGAGTAAAAGATGTATCCACAAAGACTGTACAGAAAGGGGTTGTTGTAAACAAGGACGATAAGACTGTGTTATGTTCGTAATGTGCCAATTTTTTACTGTACGCATTTAACACTGAACGATTCGCCGTTGTAACTCACAAGTGCATGCTTGTATCAAAACTATACTTCAGTTACAGTATCACGGTACTTCAGATAACACTACAGTATCATGGTACTTCAGATAACACGTTGATATAATAATCAAGAGTGTGTAGGGTGCACTGAGGTCACCAGAGTAGAATAGGTGCAAAATGTTCGATAATTGATCAACAGAAATTAATGGGTGTTTGATAATAGGTACCGGTGTTCAATAATTCGTATCATACGGAATGCAGAAATCCACTCATAGCACGGACACTAATCGGACACTATTGCTCAAACTTGCGTGAGGTATTCTACAAGAAAGGCGTTACCTCCTGGTAAAAATTCGAGGTTGATACTACTTTCCTGGAGATATTTATAAAGTAAAGTATAAACCTTGTTCAATAATTGGTCACTTATGTTACATACAGCAGTAAAAATGGAAGTTTAAATTTGTTTGTGCAATAGTTAGTCAACTTGCATTTGTTTATCATAAGTCATGGCATAGACTGGTAATTTTGATTTCTTCCTAATATTTTCTATTAATACAAGTAAAAGGGATTTATAAGGATTTGGGATTAAATGTCCACCAGTACATCTTCAGGTGTTCCTTCCTTTTTATTTCTTTGGTCCCTAATCAAACTTAAAATTCTAATTTTTCCTTGTAATTGATTAATTCATGAAAATATTGGTGATTTAATCATTTGGTGACCTGCTAATTTGTTGAGTTAGCCATAGCCATAAAGAGTGGTAGAATCGCCAGCTAGGAGCAGTCACTGTGTTCATCTGTCGTCATATAGAGCACTTAATATAAGTTTATGGTATTTTTTGATCATTTCATATATGGTTACATAGGACATGTATAAGTATAGTTATTTACTGATCTCACAATCATGGTAGCATAGTGGGCAAGCTTCACTGACAGAACATTTGCTTTGATTGGGTTAAGTTCTTAAGAATTTTTGTAAGGCCTTTATGTAAAGCAACAATGTAGCTAATCTGAACACCAGGGTAGTATGGCACTCCATGTTAGAGACAAAATGACCAGTCACGAAAAATTTGGACCCCCCTATTTTGGTTCCCTGGTCCTATCGAAATATTTGAGCCCTCCAGAACAAAAATGTTGAAATATATGGACTGGGATAAAATATTTCAAGAAAATGTGGACCAGGGGGTCCACTTTTTTGGGGAGTCCAAATATATTGTTTCAGATGTCATAAGTTGGACCAGCTTGGCTCAGAGTATAAACTCTACACAGTAGCTGTTGTGCAGACAATAACTGTACTTCATGTATATTTCATTCATGTTTCATGTGAAACACATGATCTCCATATAACTTTATTCCCAATACAGAATTGTCTAATGGTGTTCAAGAGGTTACCACTCCACTTGTGGACACCTTCACAAGATGACATGGAAATCATTAGAGACTGGTTGATCAGCTTTCCCCTGTCATCCTCTGAGACTACACTGGCCATGTTGATATTGAGTAATATGAACTGGGGAACAAGGAATGTAGCAAAACTAGCACTAGACTACTCCCTTCACAAGAAGGTTGCTCTGTTACTGGTTGAAGCACATGCCAGACATCTGCCTACCCATCCTGGTGGAGTGGAGTTTGGTAGTGGCTTAAATCCTGACTTGAGTCTGACCAAGGTAATAGTCACCGCTATTGTGAAACATCCTGACAACAGTGAACCTCTGTGCATGTGTGTAGTGTGTTACAGACGTAACAATTTTTGGATCAAGATGTACTTCCTTATTTCTAAAATAATGATATTTCCTGGTATTTATTGAATTAACTTATGTGTATTTCAGTATGTGACATCATTGGGAACAGGGATGAAAGAAGACCAATCTAATTTCTCTCAGTGGACTTGGGAGGTCTCCTTGATGCTGAAGCTTCACCCAATGCAGCAACCCAACCCAATACTCCAGCCAATGGGATTGCCTGAAGCTGCACCTGCTGCAGCCCCGCCTTCAGCCAAATCCCTGCAGTCTTATTCATCATGGACACCTGGTAGTAGTGCCATGGTAGCAAGTTTGCCGTCTTTGGCACAACCAGAGTTTATTGAGGTGCAGAATGCTGTGGAAAGGAAGGGTCTGCTAGCATCCTACCTTGCCTTCTGTCTGTCTAACATTGGAACGGAGTAAGTGTGTGTTGCGTGTATAGCGTGTGTGTGATTTTGTATGGGGCTTTTCTGTGCCAGAATAATGTTAATGGAAAATGGAAACAGAAAATTGTCCAATCTGGAAATTTAACTATTAAATTTGTTGATTTGTATTTGCTTAAGTAGTGATTGTTTTCCAAGTATGTGATACAGTATCTATTAGCTTTTCACATAGTATTGTTCAGTAAACTATTGTGTGCAGCGCTGAATACATCGACAACCTGGCTGCTCTATTAGAGTAATTATGTAGCTGTATACTTTTAGTGTACCAGATGGTTGCAGTAAAGAAGTTAACCTGCTTAATGAATACAAGTTACTAGAAAGAGGGTAACATAGGAAATTAGAATGTCCTTGTCCAATGAATTTGTAGCTGTGTTGTAATAGACTTTTAGTAAGTTACACTAATATTACTATATGCCATGTTGTATTAACAGTACTGATGCGTTCATGGAGTTTGGTGTGCCACTATTGTATGAATTAGTGGAGCAAGGCTACATCCTGCCTGCCATCAGAGTACTGGCTAACATCACACCGAGATTCTTTGGACAAGAGAAAGTGCTGCAGAGACAACAGAAGTCAGTGGAACTTTGTAGGCTGGCTGTTCTGTCAAGTGTGTGTGTGTGTGTGTGTGTGTGTGTGTGTGTGTGTGTGTGTGTCCATCCGTCCGTCCGTCCGTCCATTTGTCTGTTCAATCATCACTTATGCTACCCATATACATGTCTATTCCACAGGTTTATGGACATATTGTTCAAAATTGCCAACGCTGATTTTCGTAATGTCTCACTGACAGAGAAGGTCACCAATAACTACCCACCACCAGTATACCTTAGGAACCTTCTAGCTCTCATACAAGTAAGAAGTCAAGTATATAGTGATGAAGCACTTTTAAACTGCTTTGTAGAGGCTACGCATTATCTCAGTGTGTTAGTATCTGTTGTTTTGTGTAGTGTAACATTTTAAACTGTAAAAGAAGTATTTTGTTTTGTACTCACTATGCTGTGCACACCAACTAATTCACATCATCTGTTCACTAGACTCAGATACATAAAGCTACTGCTCCAGGCCATTCCATCAGTGAAGCTGTGTTAAACTTCTGGGTCACTTTGTGTGTGTCCTACCCCAACTGGTACAGGTTAGTGATATAGGTAATAGTAAATGAGTAAAACTTGACTAATTGTGTGGACTAAAAGAAACCAATTTAAGCTGAATTGAATTGGTTACATGCCAAATATATCCACTTAGTTTAATGAAGTGCTGGTATGGTAGGGGACTTGCAGAATGGACGTACTCACAGACTGAGCTGGAAACAGCCTCTTAACAGTAATCATGCTGGAGACATGGCTTTGTAGGCTGGTACATGGTATTCCCACATGGATTAGCCATAATTTATAGTGAATGTATACCTGCAGATGGGTATAATATTCAATATTGAGTAGTTAGGTGACACAAAACTACTTGGCTGTGCAACTAATAACACTTTCTGGCTGGTGCTAAATACTGGAACAGCAAAAGAATAAATCTGTTACAACAATACTCTCTGTCACATGAGTGCATGTGTTTTGTAAAAAATCTAATAAATTAGTGCACATTAATGATCAGTACGTGTGCATGCTATTTTGCTGTATATGTGCTGATAAGCTGCTTCACTGAAGTCATTGAGCTTGTGCAGGGATGAAGTTGTCCTCAATAGAGCCGTAATTCTGATGGCGTGACACTAGTTAATAGTATGAGACTGAAGCCTGCTATGGCCTACAGTTTTAATTTTAACTGGTATATACTCTGTGGCTTATTTTCTGCAGGGAGAGATGTTTGCTCTACCTTCTTGATGGACTATCACAAGTTGCCTTCAAGTTTCCAAAGTGGCAGATGATTATATGGGAGGTTTTGTTAGTATCCTACCTGGTAGGTGATGTCTAGTATGTGTGAGGGATAGAATTACTTAACAATGTCCACAGAATCTTACCATATTTCTCACATTTTTAATACACCCGTCACAACATGTTGTGTAGGGGAACTACTTGACATAGCCGTATTATGAGGTGGCCTCTTGTATAAAAAGATGGCTGCTAAGTGAGCTTCCACTGTATAGTGACGATACATATGTGTGTATGTGTCATACACTATTACTGTACGTGTGACCTTAGTTACACCTCTGTATTGAATCTCATCAGTGGAAGAGTTCTGAACAATGTTATTAGAAACTGGTGTATGCTCTATTAGAGTATTTCAACAAAGTATATAAATGTATCGTATGGGGTTCAGTTATCCACACAATTCACTTATCTGAACACTTTTATAGACCACTAATACACTAATGTTGAGATAATAGAGGTTCCCCTGTACTATCTGTAGATTGTGTTGTTACATTACATCACACATGTACACTTACAGGAAATACAACAGACACAGCCTCAGAAAAGTGGTCTGTTATCAACTCTGTGGTACCTGTGGGGTCAGGAGGGAGAACTACCGTCACTGTTTAGACTTGTAGTAAGTTACTTGTTGTGCCAACAGTTGAAAAGTAATATTGTAAACTTGAATTCTCGGTTATTGGCTATGCTTTTAGCTGGTAGAGATGTGCGGCTCCAAGTACATGCATGACACTAAATGTTGTTTATAAAATTTTTGAAGTTATGGTCCTTTACTTCTTGTAACATTCAAGCAACTATAGCACTACTTGGTTAATTGATAGTGTTGTAGTGTTAGCTGTGGAATAAGAAGTAGTTGAAGTAATTTCTTCAGAGCTTGTCAGCCATTACCAACTAGATTCCCAGTAGATGAAAAAGAGTTAAATACCTTTTAAAGATTTGTAATTCTGCAAGAAGATTAGCGGTATAATGAAATGATACTCAACTGTAGTTGTAGTGATTCTATTATTATGTATTAAAACCACACACTGTTCTTATTGAGATTCAATTTGTATGTGATCAAAGATGTGGTGTATATATACATATATATAAGTTTTTCCAACAAGTGCAAGATGATATCACTATCCTTAGGATACCAGAAAAAAATTTGTTCAGGATACTGAAATAGTAAAATCGCTAATACAGGGTTTTTCCCAGCAAAATAGAGTACTGCTCTATTGCTCTTTAAGGAAGACTCTGCAATAGTTGTTTCAGAATTAGTGTGGTCAATTGTCTATGGAATGAGAGGATCGTCTACAAGAGCTACAAGACACAAGCTAAGCTATAAGCTACACTGTGCATACTAATAGCGGGAATGTATCTGTTCACAGGTGCTTTTATGTTGATCAAGAAATAGCATAGAAGCATGCCAATTGTTCTTGTGGTCTCACAGTAATTATAAAGTGTTCACTAGTAATTGTTAGGTGTAAGTGTTAGTGTACACATGTTAGGGGTAATTGTATAATTGTATTGGAGTCATATCAGATTAAAATAATCTTAAGGAGTAATTGATTCTTCAGTGGTATATGTACAGGGTGTAATACATAGTTCATTACATGGATATTTTGATTTAATTGTTATAGTTACTATGTTTCTGTTATTTCTGGTATATTTATGCTCTATTTATTATTGTCTACACTAGCCATTAAAAGAGTTCCCGTATTTGGCCTATGATGCATTGTCAGCAGAACAGATGTACGAGCAGAATGAAGGTTACTGGACTGCACTACTGAGACAGCTAAAGAGCAATCACAAGGCCACCGTTGATGCTGCTTTAAAGGTGAGAGAAATGTCTGTGTGTTAGTGAGGCTAGCTAAATTGCACAGTGGTATGCATAAACTTTGGAAGTTGAATGTGTGTTCTTGTTAAGGTGTCTAAGACTCTTGATTTCAGGGGCTTAAATGTGTGTACACTAATACAAATATGTCATGATTATCAAGGTGTCAAGAGGTTTCTGTGTAGAAGTTTTTTTTCTGGGTGTTTTTGTTTTATAAGTTTGCGGCGTTCCTTTGCAAGACTTTGGATTCTTCTATAACTTCAGCTGTTTACTTCAGTTTGGTATTTGATGATTAAGGCATATCATTCTTATTTGAGTTTGATGTAGACACCTTACAGAACTTCCATTAGTGTAGTATGGTATTGACTGGTACATCAGCTGATAGACTATCCACCCTTAATAGCAATTATGTTGTCGGCATTTGTACATGTACTGTAACTGTTTGAAGAGAAGAATTTATTCACCTCACAAATTGACAATTTGTTCGTCAAAATGTTTAGCAAGGGCTTGTGAGAACAGCTTGTTCTGTTACTCTCTTTGTAATAACTTTGATGCACTTGGAGGCATTTATCCCATTGCAATGTATGATAGTTGCTGTACTGGTGTTATGCATGTCATATAAAGATTTTAAAATTTCCAGCTGTGTATATTAATGTGGTGTATTGGTCATGCAGCTACAAATCATGAAGGTCTCACATTTGTGCTATTCAGAATGCGTGTAACTCGATAGTTTACAGTTTACTATAGATTCTGTAAGCTTGCTATATGTGACCATCTCAGTGAAAACCTGTCTAGTTCGCACAACCTCCGATTTTTTTTTTCAAATTTCTCAGCATTCTCTGCATTGTCCAAGGAATGGTTCACCAAAGTTTCAGTCGATTATGGCGAGTAGTTTTAGAATTATAGTACTAGAAAATAAGAAGAACAAGGAAATCGATTTGTACAGTGACTATACTAAAAATAAACTACAGGCGCTTACATTCGCAGCCATAACTCCTATTTGGATTAGTTTACAAAGCTGGAATTTGGCTTACAATGTTCACCATGGATTGGTAGATCAACCAAGGTATAGTTTTAGCCCTGGAGTCATTTGCGCATAGGAGTATGAAGGCAGTTTTGTCAAAGAAACAGCAACGATTTTGTTTACGTCTACCGCATCGCACATGATACGCAAATCATTGAGGCTACAGAAATGAAGCAAAGATTTTCAAACTCCCCATGAGTAGGCGAATAAGATGGTGTATAGGTTTAATCGATTTAATACTTCCTTTCCTGAGTAATGGCTCGATTAAACCTTGCATTAAAAAATTTTTTTGTAACACGTATAATTTCACCAATCTTTTTTTTTATATTTCATTTTTCTCAAAACACATGCTTGTGTGAACTAGACAGGTTTTCGCTGAGACGGTCATATATAACAGTGCAATGGAGTAGTGTGTAGGTACTGAACAAGGAAGTCTACTGTTAGTCTATACACTTTTTAATTTCTTAGTACGATATATGTAATATCATATAATGATACATGTATCGTATTGTCACTCTATACATAGTACTGATAGTAGTGATGTATTGTTTGCAGTGTATCATGTATCACTATTCTGTATAGTGGCTTGTACTGATAATTTATTGGGTTTTTTTATATTTCTAGATTGATATTATTTATGTGTTGAATTCCTGTAGAGAGCCTTGACAGAGATGAAGAAGCCTGGTGGCTCGTTTCTGTGTAATCATTTCTGTATATACCGATGGGCCTCGTTTGCATCACAGTTGCCTCCATCTCATCCCATATTGCCTCTAGTGTGGCAGAGATTCTTCCTGCTCTATCTGCAACGACCAATATTGGAATCAAGGTGCTGTGTTTGTGTGTATTGTAAATTATGTTCATATGTGTGTACGTGCATGTGTGTACGTGCGTGTGTGTGTGTAGTATGTGTGCATGCTATGCAGATATGCGATGGTAACTAGAAGAGTCACTCAATGTGCTCACGTTGTTTGTCTCTTATCAACTTACTGTGTGTGTGATTAATTTCCAATAACTTAATCATCTTGTGAATGTGTTCAGTGTAGTACATGTTGTAGTAGTTAGTTGTTACCAGCCACTCAGCCCTGTTGATATGTGTAGTAATGTCCACTACTAATTGTACAACAATTTGTATATCAATATTGATAGCTGTGAATGTTGTCAATTGTTGTTCCAACACAAACCAAACCCTTTGATGTATTGGCTAAATAATCTACTATCTCATGTAAGTTGGCTCGTTACCTTGCAGCACAGTGAACAGCTGTTCTGTTCAAGAATGTCATTATAGAGTTGAATTACATATTCATATTTATTTCCATTCAGACTTACATGTAGTTACAGGATTAATCTTTACTACAAGGTATATTGAAACACGTATACATTACACTCTTACATACAGGTTACATAGTATAGATACAAAGCACTTCTTCACATATAAAAATGATATTTGGTAAGTAGAAATAAATTGCAGTTAATACTTTTTGAAGATCAACCGAAGCACTGCTATGGCTCCTAGCACAAACTGCAAAGAAATATGTGATGTATTTATCGACATTAGTAATCAGTCGTGATCTTACCCAGCCACCAAGACACACAAATCCAAGTATCGGTACTGCTATAAATCGTTGATCTTTTGATCCACATTTTTCACCATTATCCTTCTTCAATTCACAATACTCCCAGTATAATTCAGTCAGTAGTGCACTACTGATGGCCCATAAGACAATAGTGATTGCCTCAAATATTACTGATACGGATAACACCAGTCTCTTCCACTGTAACATAAGAAATTCTATAGTTACTTGTATGTGGTTTAGGTCAATGAGCAAACCATCATCAGGAACATTAAGAGTGGTGGATTGTAATTAGAATAGCCATCAACTTTAGATGATCACATGAAATATGTATAAATCAAAGTAAAATCTTATTTAAAGACCACCTCCTTAGTAAGACTACTTGGCATTGTGGAGCAATGCAATTGCGTACGAGTTACTAATCATGTTATGTACAAACACGTAACAAATTTCTCAAGGTCATATCAAATAGGGCCACTCAACAGTGACCTCATTAATAGGACCACCTCATTATAGTGACCATGTCAAACATGATGTAGTTCCCAAAGTGTACTTTACGACCTTAGTATGGTCACCTCAATACTTAATCGTACAACTTACAGAGTTACTGATGAGACAAGGTCTCAACACTTCTAGTTGTAGCACAACGGCTGCAGTAAAGATGGAGGTAATTGCTGTAGCTAGTCCATTGTTACAAACACGAGGAGCTTCTTCACGTCCATTATCATCACCATCGTCCATTGTGGGATAGGCAGCATTACAGACCCTCTTGTTCTCTGACTGGGAAAATCCCTCCTCAACTATCGCAGCTACTGCTGCAGCTGATGCAATCTAAAGCAACAGAGAGAGAGTGATTAAAATATTTCTTATTTTTCTATGCATAGAAGTGTGCAGGTTTGCTGGCTTTAAATAGCAACGACAATCTTGAAAGGATTTGTGGATTGATCTTATTTGCAATATTTTAATTTGTTCAGTTGAAACTTTGTTAGATTCTGTAACCCAAAACTGTTTGTCTTCCTTTTTAGTAAGAAATACATATGATGCTAAGATAGACAGTTGGAAACCTCAGTATGGGCTGGCTACTTAGCTGGAGACTTGAGAAGTACACTACTCGTAAGATTCTGCCATGCATAGCTAATCCTATTACAGCAGCTGGAATCACCTATCCTCACTAAAGCATACAATGTCTCATGACCTACCATTACTGCTATCTTTAGAATGAAGTCTGCCCTGACCAGTAGCCCTCTAATATACTTGGTAACACTGGGTAACATCAGTTCTTCCATTGTTAACTTGTCACAGAAGGATTGTGACCTAGTTTTGGAGACTGGTGGCTTTTTATACCGTGTAGCTGGTGATTATACAGCTGAGTTGATCAGTGTGTGGCTTCTGTTAATGGTTGCTTTGTTGTGGTGACTCTAACTGCTGGTATTCTATTGTAATTAGACTTATTTACATAAGATTTATTTGATTTCATTGCTAAAAGTATTGGATTTACAATTCTTGTTTGAATTATGTAGCAGATGTTCTCTGAATTAGTATGGTTGTAAATTAACTGTAAATTAAAATTAGTTGGCTAGGTAATGGGTGTTGGCTCCCAAGTTAAAAGGTTGCTTGTCAGACCAGTTTCTTGTACTAACTACAAAATGTGTTGGCTGAATTGGAATGTTACATCAATCACTCCACCTAATTTCATTTTAAATAACAGAATTGGTGTACCTTTCATAAAGTCAAGTGCTCTTTATTTGCAACTTTAAGAATATAAAGCGATTGCGACATATTTTAAACCAGGCGCATGCCCTACAGCCACCTTGTTACTGTAATTGTTTTGTAAAAAAAAAATGTCTGCGTGTGTGTGTACTTTTAAGCGCGATAGTCAGCACACTTCCCCGTAGTGATTCCCGGTAACGCGACCAAACAGTCAAGAACAGTTTTGTTGCGGTAAATTGCTGACTATTATGATCCCCCCTGCAGGTTTGCACCGTGTGGTGCAGACCAGATTGGACTTGGTGCAGACCAGATTGGACTTGCTGGTAACCCATCTTGGTGTTGTGAGCCAGGATGGAGTACCTCAGCACAAGAGAGTATGCAAGAAACATAGTGGCTCTTTTCACCTGCGCCACTGTAATAACTAACTTTGTGTGTGAGTGTGACTGTGAGAGAGAGACCCACATGAGCTAATAGTTTTTTGTGTCAAAAGTAGCCTGTATATGTGAAATAAAGGCTTTATAAATCTTTTATTACACTTTCAAGAACCTAAGCTTTATGTTGAGGCCGCTATTTCAAAAAAGTTAAACAGGTTAAAGAACACATTGTAAACAACTTTCGTAATGGGCTATGTGGATATAATATCACCAAAAGAACAGTGTAATAAGCTTTGTAGGATACCAGAAGTAACAAATTCCTTTGAAGAGAAAGGGGCATGTCCTGTACATACGTGAACAAAAATGAAGGACAGTTTGAGGCTTTCTCTAAACAATTTGCGTGAGAAAACATGATAGATACACCATAAAACAGTTGAGAAGATACTTCTGTGTATAATTTGCAGTTTAAAGTGGTTTGTTAGAGTTATGCTTCATTAGTAGTGCATAGCAATGTAATTACCAAATTACGATATAATTCATGAATTATGATATACGCTAAATTACAGTATTTACAAATCTGACTATCCAGCTGAATTAATAATAGCAATAGCATGGATATAAATACATGGTTGATTAATTACCTATTTACAGTTAGAATGGGATAGTATTAACTGCATGGGTGCCTGGTGTTTAGAAGTAGCATAATATCAACTTGCTTCTCTTGAAAATGTAGGTTATCAGTTGTTTAGTTCAACAATAAAATTATCATGCCTTCTAATTGTTAACTTTGTTATTAGAGATTGTTTGTAGTGAGTGTCATGCTCAGCTGAATTCTCTCATGATCGTTGTTGTCAACTAACTTGGTAGGTGATAGAGATACGATTGATATAAACATCCTCTGCATAACTATTTCAACATTTATTTTAGAAAAGGACTATTCTCATTGGTTATCAGATCATGTAGCCTAAAGGTCATTTGGTTTAGGACTAATATGATCTAATTGTGTTACCTCATATCCACCTGGTTTAGTGGTCAAACTGTTAATATGATGGGTTATGGATGGTTGTTGAAAACTGATAGAACAGTAGTACCATCTCATTTGTAGCATCTGTCAGTAATTATTTTAAGCAGTTACAATAAAAGTTGGTTGTAGATGGCAAACCTTCATTACCTTCACAGGCTTGTCTCCTACTAGAAACGAGTACGTTTTCACTAATTTTGTTAAAGATTATGCTCACATTTTTTAATTAAAGACATGAAAATGGTTTACACTAACAGTATCAAAGCCCAAGTAAAGCTAGTGCTTAATCACACACATGTGAAATTCTGTTCTCTACTTAATGCTCTACAAGAGTATATTAAAACTTTTGTTATAGAGTTGTTTAAATAACTCACACTAGCAACAATGTACTACCGTATGGAGGGAAACTTTGGTGCCATTAAAATTTGGTGAATTTGACGAATGACCATGAATTCGCCAAATTTTCCCCATCCGAATATTTTGCTAGTGAAGAAAACAGCAAACCAAGTCTCGAACTATTACAATTTTCTACTCAACCAAGGGCTACTGGGCCAGGCATCAAACTAGAGCCAAGCCTGCCTCGACTACTTCACTAGGTGGCTAGCTGTATCCATGACCTCACCTCGAAACGGGCATGACAAGTATATATAGCGAGTGCGAGCGAGTGCTACCATATCAAGTACAATATTCACTATTCCAGAGGGTGTAGATTTACGGTCTATATAGTATTACCTTTTAGTTGATCGCCTACTCCAAGTGCCAAAGAAGCATGGCACTCCAGATCCTTGCTTCAAGCACAGCGATTAGTAATCTAATTAATTAATTAGGGCGTGCACTTTGCTAACAATTTGCCAATTTTATTTCACCAACAATGATATTTTGCTTGATTCGCCAAATTTTTCCTCCTCCAAAGTTTCCCTCCGTACAGTAATATTGACATGTTTTGGCAAGTCTCAATTTTGTTTCTGGTCTGCTAGGCCAGCCATTTTTAGTTACTAATGATTTTTTATATCAAGTGATACAATATTACATGGACAAGTTCAGTAGTCATTTATGCCCGAGTTAGGGTTAATTTTCAAAAGCAAGCGATAGTAGAGAAGACGTTCCTCTTCTTGCCAATGGTGCTTTTACTGTTCGGCAACCTGATGGCTCCCAAGCAAGATCATTTTTTTTTAATTTTGCTGTGTAGTACTTGGTGGTTGTAATGGTATTTATTCAGTGGTGGTCTGATTTTTATGAAGCACCAGTATTTACCCCACAGCTATCTCTTAACTTGATTATGCTAATCTTATTATAACCCAATGTCTTAGATTGACATACCTAAATACCTAAGGATTCTGGAATACTGTTATATTCAGTATGCAATATGGTTTCTGTCTTAAGATTGTATGTAAACAACTACAAAGTTATGTTAATGATGTGAGTATGTTTAGTGTTCATCATGTCTTGTCCTAATCAGCCATACCAGAGATATCAACCCAACATGGATCTAGAAATTTTAAAAAAAAATTATTAGTACATGAATTTTACAGTAGTAGCTTGCCTACCCATAGTAACATGTTGACAAACCCAACTACAGGAACAGCGATGAAGTCATCTTCACTGGATATACACCTGTTGTCGGAGACACCTATTTCACAAGCATCCCTGAACAAATTTGCTAGCAAGGAGCTTGTGATCAACCAAAACACAGCAAGCATGGTTGAGAATATCACCAGTCCAGCGTTTGCCAATCTCTTCCACTAGTAAAAGTACTTTAAAATGATGCAAGTTTCTTTGTGTGGGAGATTACCTTTAAATACCCAATACACGGTATAAGAAGATCCAGCTGTATTAACACAATGGAAACAAATGAAGATCCGAGGCCTGCAGCCATTCCTATGAAACATATTCTCTGTGTTGTCTTCGTTATCAGCATTTTTGCCACTGCATAAATTTTCGATGAAAACTTGAACGGTGACATCAGTTAGTGCAGTCACATTACTGCCGTCAGCACGGACAAATTGTGACGTCGTTTCTCTAGTGGTTATCACCTCTGTAGTTCTAACACTTTCAGCCAGTATCATTACAAAGCAAATCAAGGAGAGAAGCTATAGAACAATACTTGTAGTATATATTACAATATAATAGAGTTTCTACTTACAAATATAGATATTTTCATTATGGTTGAAGGAGAGAGGATGATGTGTCTGATGTATGCAGTGATTTCAGGCAGTTCCAGATACTCAACTTTCTTGTTTGCTTCTTCAGCTCTGTCTTCCTCCATCTGTTCTTCCTGCTTGCCACAACATAGTTCCCAAGTTGTTGGCATTTTAGCTCCACTCCTCTTGAGGGTATTATCTCTGTAGATTTGCTAATGTAATGTTGGGTGCCGTCTAATATTTGTAGTATTTATGTGTGGATGAATCTCACCGTGGTATTGTCTCACAAAAATTCTCTATTCTTAACTGGCTGCCTTGTTATCATATTTGTAATATGAAGGCAGTGTCATGGATGAAAGTTTTACAGTTGTTTTGTGTTTGTTGATTATTTATTACTTTCTTTCTCCTTTTCGCTATGTGGTATTAGTTGTCAGTACCAAATTTTAAATGGATTTGATTGTATGCACAATGCTCTGAAGCCACATTTTATTACTGTCTATGAGGTATACATGTACTAGTAGTGTGTCGGGATAGGTGTCTGTTGACCATTACAATATAAACAAGTACACAGAAAATTTTTGAATTTTCAACTAGAGCAGGGACCATAGCACATCGATAAAAAGTACTGAAACAAGCTGGAGTAGTGTACAATATTAAGTCACAGTATAACAATAAGAAGTGTTATATCCCTACTGTGCATTTCCATTATGGTATCTTGAGCACAGTAGGGATATAACACTTCTTATTGTTTTACTGTGATTTAATATCGTCCACTACTCCAACTTGTTTCAGTACTTTTTATCAATGTGCTATAATTCCTACTCTAGTTGATAATTACAAATTTTTTGTGTACTTTGTTAACTTTTTTTGTAAACAATTATTATGACTGGTGAACCCATGCATATCGCATCTGAAATGGCACCGCGCGTCCCAATTATTGTCTGAAAACTGAAGTATCCATTACGCTTTGTTGTCAGCTATGTTCAACCCATTACACAGCATTTCAAATCAAGAACTATTTGAGAAGCACTTCTGCTATCAAAATAGCCACTATGACAAATACGGATGATTTCCGTTACGAAGGGAAGCCATCACGTGCTATCGCCAAATTGACACTTTTTGCTGTCAGCAAAGATGAATGGGATACATAGGAGGATACTGGTAAGTCCATGAAGAATGCATTGTACGTACTGCGGTATGCCAAAAGGCACCTGTCAGGCCGAAGCAACATCGAACAGTGAAAAAATCAATCCCGTATCCTTAGCCGTTATCGAGTTACACTTGTCTGAAGGTATCAGGCCGGCAGGCAGTCACTAGAAAATTTCATTAAATAAATTATTTTTAAAATTCCGTAGCAACTTGTTGAAAGCATTTTGGGTCAATCTGAAAGCTTGTTTTACCTACATCGTCAGGGGGAAATTGAGGCTGTTTTTGGGTGATATTGTTTCATGGGCCACGCCTACTCCTTTGTGGTCCCTACTATACAGTAACTATCGTACTGTATGATATCAGGAGCCCAAAGCTTACCTGTTGGGTGGCAGCTACATCTCTACTGGTGTTTGGTGAATGGTTACTTAATTCTTAAAATGACCACTTCATATTCCACTGTTATTTTGAAGATTCATGTGCTGCACCCATGCATGTACCAATGAGTGTTAGGAACCATTGGACTTGGAGTTTAATATAAACATTTACTCTCAAGTTTGACTACACTATTGTGTTTAATGTACTAACTGTACACACATCTTAATCACTTGGGCACATAGTGAAACAAAGCTCAAATCAATAAAACCTATATATCATCAGATTTGCCTGAGAGTAAAAAAAACCTTTATTACGTGTTTGTACACACACTTATTTATGATATGGTAGAAATAGAGTTTACTGTCATCATTCTATTGTTGAAATGGCCTTCTTTTTTGTGCACATGGGAAAAGCACTACACCATGATGGCTTTGTCAGTTCATAGTGAACAGATTGGGCCAAGTCCCATGTTTGTGGTTTGTTTCAGTCATGAGCTATGATTGATTAAATGAAGCACTTGTAATTTATTTGCCATATTGTTGCTGTACAAATTGAATTTTTTGCTGTTCCAAATGTCTAGCACTATAACTCCAAGACTATTCATCGTAAAAGACTGAAATATTGGCAGTCCTCTTACTAAGATAGCAGAGGAGCTATAAAATGAAATTTGAAGAATGTACAAAACAATTCAGCCAGCCACATCACTAACGTACAAGTGAATGTTCTATTAGAGTATTTTGTTGCTATTGTATGTTTCAATCCTAGCAATGATAGGTATGGTCCGATTGACATTTTCCTGACAGCAAAATGTTCATTCATCACAACAGCCATCTGCATGGAGTCTAGTCACATACACAAGATCTTCATCCTCCCCCACCCCCTACCCCCCACTACTAAAGTGACCAGTTTGATTTGTTTACAAGTTACTAACCTGAACCCAGGACCATTGAAGAACTTATCTAATAAAGCAAAGCAGTGACTGTTATTATTCCAAGTCTAACATTTTAAAGTAGTGCTTATAACATTTCCACTCTCCTCTGCAGTCAAGTATACATTTATCATTAGCATCCTATCATTTCTGTGTCACTAAAGTAAGACTGTCAATACAGAGTGAATCACGTAGCCCAGCATATGTCGATTCGATTTCTACTAGCTGAGACACATGTCCTTGTACTCACTGGAAGTACAGTATTGATTTGACGTTTTTTTTCCTTGATCCTACATTTAAACTACTCTAATAGAACACACATGTGGTTTTGCCACTTTGGTAACTGAGGTTCTACTATAATGCCAATCAGATTTCTTGCTTGCAGACATGTTGCCCTTGTATAGCTAAATGTGCTGGCATTTAGTATGTTTGTTTGGAAACTGTCCTTTGTCCTCACATTAAGGTAAGGTCCCGTTTAGCCATCGTTCCTAATCTGTGTAAAATTCTGTAAGAGTCTCTGAATATTCTTCCACTGTAGAATATATGAGTGTCTACTCTACAGTACCGTAGAGAAGATAGTGTATGAGTGGTACTCTACAGTACCGTAGAGAAGATAGTGTATGAGTGTCTACTCTACAGTACCATAGAGAAGATAGTGTATGAGTGTCTACTCTACAGTACCGTAGAAAAGATAGTGTATGAGTGTCTACTCTACAGTACTGTAGAGAAGATAGTGTATGAGTGGTACTCATACATTTGATGTGTGCTCTCCACACACTTACTATGTGCAACATACACACGTGCACACAATAAAGCAAAACACATCTGTGCGGACACAGCTATTCCTGCAGCACTGGGATACCTGTGTACCTCTTGAGTTTTGTGCAGACAATTACTCCTGGGGCAACACTAGTTAACCTCAGGAGGACTGACCAGGTCTCATGGAGAAGCCAAAAATACTAAACAAGACAAGGACAGTTGGACATTTGCTTCCGTAGGGTACCCATTGATGTTACAGTTAGGTGGGCTGCTTTCATCACCAGTTCCCCATCGTACAGCTGGGTAGATTGAAGCAATGCAAATAAAGTTCTTGCTTAGGAAAACAACAGAAACTTGGCATAGCCAGACACCAAACATTTAGTTAGCCTTTCCTGCCATGTACTTCTACCAACAGCTTAATTTGCTGTCACCTGAGGAATACTTTGATCTTGTTTGGAGATAAATAGGAGCAATAAGGGAAGAGTTTTGTGAGAATATTGTGTTGCTGCAAATAAACACTATTGGGAGTGCCTAACATTTGCACATTCTTTACTGGACACTTTACAGTACATCTCCAGATTTCCTGATAGTGTATAATTGTACAGCAATTATTACAGTACTGCTCAAACGCAATGTCGTCTCATGAGAGCGATTAAAAACACTTGCTAATTAAAGAGTGTGACACCCACAAATATTCATCCCATTTCATTTGGGACTAATACTCGCAAGCAAAACAGGTTCCATGCCCTTTAATTAGCGAGTTTTTAATTGCTCACACTCGCGAGGTGACGTTGCATTTGAGCAGTACCATATATATATACCCTTTTCTCACTAACCTGTTTGTTACCACACATTGTGCCAAAGTCAACATTGATGATATGATAATGGAGTAGATGTTACACTGTACACATGTCATACTACTAGTGCACATCCTCTCGGCATGATATCCCATAACATAGCCAATATGATTTTGTTGGGAATTATTGTTTGTTCATCATCCTCGACCATTACTGATGATGAATTATATAGCGTGAAACAATTAGAATATCCATCTGTTGAGGTCATACAGTACCATGCCAACAATCTTAATGAACAACTTGGGCAGTAACAGTAGCCTACATTGACAATGTTTAATAGTAGCACACAAGCATCTTGATAAGATTAAAGAGGAAACTACTTAAGATCTCTTGTGCTATACAGTAGGTGTAGAAGCCATGGCTTTTAATGGACACTCTACATCACTTAGATTATTATGAAAGTTACAAAGTTACCATGGTGACTGAGTATATTTGATTGGCTTGTGCCAGGGTCTTCCTGGTACAGCAAGTGGACATTTTTGTGTACAGGATATTGCATGGTATCTGTGATGTATTGTGATGTTGGGCCATTGATAATTTACAGTGTAGTTATACTGATTCACCTCATCTCCAGAAAGTTGTTTTGTGGTAGCATGGATGTACATTGTTAAGGTGTTGCTAGTGATGTGTGTCTAGCAATTGATAGTTATTGAACACATTAGCTCTTGTTCTGTTGTGCACGTAGACTTAAAGAACAGTAGAATTAAACATTTTACTACTCTTTGAACTAGATTGATTTATGCTGGTTTATTGTTTCAGCACCGATTGATCGTTCAGAGGAGGTATGACACACTCACATGTTAGGTCATAAGATTTGTATAGAATGATAAAAAAAACTACTTTAGAGGGTTTCATTGAAAACTAAGTGTCAATCAAAAGCTTTTCTTGTGCATAATGTAGGGACAAAATTTTCATGAATTTTATGAGTGATGACAGCTTCGTGGTAAGTATAATCGGTTAGATAGTATCACCATTGGCTGTTTCTGGAATAAAAAAGCACGAAATCACTTTACACATTTCATGTATGTTTTATCCCTCGCTATATTCAGATAATTGCATGGATTTGCTCAGATAAATGAAACCCAACTTTAGTTACTCTATGGTACTAAAATACTCTCATTGTACAGTCATTAATATATCAAGGTGTTTGAACAAGAAGAATCTCATGACAATTGTACTACACTGTATGTATACACATCTTGGAGAAGTCAAAATTTAATGTCTATGTTTGCAACACATATTCAAAATTGTCATTCACTTTTTTATCGAGTTAACAGCCTTCTTAATAGCTCGTAGTATCGGTAAGATTACAGTAGAAATCTGTATGGTAATAAAGTCTTCATCTTAACAAGCATACGTACATGTAATACTTACCCACACTAGTGCACATATTCCACTAACTGTTAACAAATAATAGAATGGGCTGTACTTGTTACAAGTATCATCCACTTTGTCACAATAGTCGATGAACTGTATCAGTAACAGTACACTGGAGACTGTCCATATTATGGCCATTATCAGTGATGTGATTGCTCCAGTGATTGTGATTAATTGTCTCCACTGTAAAATAGTATACACTGCGTAAATCTCTTTGTGAAATCTTGTAGTGTTTTTACTGTGTGCAAATTGCGAGAGAAGATGCTTGTACATGCATGCGTTCTAGCAAGTTTAACTATTTGCGAAGTTTATTATCACCAAAAATTTGTTTTTTTGGGAGCCATTGTTAATATGAGCTGTAATAATGCCATGCTACATTTGGTGAAGTGTACTAGAGTGATGTCTCAACTGGGTACCAAAGAACGTATAAGCAGTCCTCATTTTACCAGTGAAAATAATGCCCATCAAAATTGTGTGTACATTCATATAGTAATTTGGACACCACTCACTGATGGAGTTATAAAACATGGCGTGGTAAGATCCAGTATTATCAACAGTACAGCCACCAGTAGTGACACAATACCAGTAGCTAGCTCACTATGACACACTCTGAGGTGATTGTTGTATTCCTCTATGGTTGATCCATAATAACAGACAAGATTTGGATCATCTTCAAATGGATTATCAGTGTTGATGCCTTCCTCCGTGATCAGGATTACTGCAGAAGCTGACAGGGGCTAGAAACATAACAGTATATATACCTTGTTTTTTATAAGAGTTGTGCTGTAGAAAAGTAACTTGGTAAGCTCATTGATAAGCTGCGGCTTACCAAGCTAGCAACACTCCATATGGGACCAAAAGTATAATGCTGTTTTTTTGTTTTACTAAACTATTTTAAATTATTTGTGGACTTATCTTAATTCTTCCAAGTTTCTATAGACTTCACCTCACTATCCTGCTTGATATGTAGTGTACAATTGACTTACCACACTGAAGAGCTTGCTTACAATTTCTGGAGCAAAGTACAATCGTTTGTAGTAGGATCTCACTGATGGCACCTCACAATGAATTCCAGCTGTCATTTCTGTTATCCCAAGTGTCAACTGACTAAGTTATTGTTACTGTACTAATACTTTTATGCTTACAGATATACATTACGAATCGTTGTGGAGTATTATGTTCAGTTTCCTTTGCTTGTAGTGTTGTTGAATGTTATGTTGTTACTGTGTGTGTAGTTTGGAAACTTGAGGCAAATGAGTTGAAGTTGCATGGATGAGGAGTTTGCACAGGCTTACAATGTACCTCGGAATTGTCAGTCTTATTTAGCAGCGGTGATGCCACTTCATCACATGAGGAAATATTGAGTCCAGACTGTCTAGACCAGACACTAGTTCACTTTATATGCTGTTCAAACATCTTGCATTATTGCAAATTAAAGAACCGCACCTTTCTGTTTTGTGTAACATAGTTCCTGTGTGGTTTATACTCGTGATCCAACAATAAACTAAGTATTACCATAAATGATGAGTGTTAATGGATATTATTACAACCCAGTGTGGGTGTGTTACCAAAGTTCCCTGGTTGATTATGTACCCACAGTTATGGTCAATGAGTGTTTATTGTATCGCTACTCAGTAAAATATAGCTCTGTTTAACAAACATATGTTCACTTTCTCATTGAGTGTTTACTGCAAATATATATGGGTTTATAAGTTGACATGTAACACTTTCACACCTCAGATTGAAGGAGCCACCCGAAATGTAGACCAGGCTACAACTGGGCAGTGATTATATAGACATTGCGGCCGAAATGGATTGTGGGGATCGATTAATACTCACGTTATTAGGATGCACGACTTGGATTTCACCATGAAAACCATTCAGACGGAGAGAGTGGTTCAAGTTTGAAAGTCAATTTTTTTAAAACAAATGCCAAACAAGTTATACAGTATTCACTGCTAAGTAGAACCCTAGTCTACTACTCTATTGTATTATTAAGTTGTGAATATAATAAAACCTGCATTAGAACATCGGTAAATTACAGTCTGTCTTTGTGTCTACTATTTACGTTAGCTCATCATACTGCTGTCTTGTTTTATTACATTTTCCTTCATCACTTGTTTACCTGCACAATAGTTTCATCATACTGACCAGGGTTACCAAGAACTACAATACAACTTCATCATTTAAACACTCAGTCATTACATCATACTTACACATAAGGTAGCAGCCGCATATGCCATCATTGGGATCAGAGGAAATGATTTATCAGTGCAATTGTCATTACTGCAAGCAGTGACGTAGTTATCCGTCAGAAGACAAGTGGAGATTACTACTAGCCACACTGTGATGGCTGCACTGCATATGATGTTAACTATCCCTGCAATCTGTTTCCACTGCAGAGGAATAGTTATATAGTACAATAGTACTGTATAGTAGAGATCATACGTTTTGCACTTAGACGTTTATCATCCCAAAACCAGCCTCACTACTGTTATGATTGGTTGGCATTCACTACTGTTATGATTTGTTGGCATAAGGCTAAATTAATGGTTCGATGAGTCTCTGTTAAATTTAAAATATAAAATTTTCCAATAATGGATGCTTTCAGCCAAGCATTCTTAGAAGGTTATAATAGACTTGATTTCTTTACTGTTCAATGTTGCTTAAGCCTATGCCATGCCTTTTCACCTACCACAGCAGCAACCACCGTGTGCATCATGAACCACCTTTTGTCCTCCTTTTCTTTCTACACTACCACGTAGGTGTTGATTTGCAAGTAGCACATTTATGGTTTCTTGTGTTGACTATATCATATTTGTAATGGGATTCATCCATGATATTTGTAGTATTGCTGAGGTACTGTTCTTTACTTGTAGCACTTTGTGACAGGTGGCATATGCTATCATGTTACAAAAATGTGATCAAAAAGTGCCAGGAAAAATTTTAGTAAGTATCATAGCAATAATGAAAAGAGATTGCCTACACCTGCAGTTATAATAGTGGACATTTAATCCCTGCTTAAGTCATAGTTATACGATTGACAAGCTATATAACTGAAGTAGGGATTAAATGTCCACTAGGATAGCTGCAGGTGTAGTATGTACTTTTTATTTCTAAGATCTCTACAATTTCTGCCATTAGGCACATACGAAGCCATTCTGATTAGCTCAATTATTTGGGATTACTATTTGAATTTGTTGGTCATTACAATGTGCACTTTCTAGTAATGAGAATCCTGTAGTTAGTCCACATGACTTGAATACAATTTATTACTGGAGAATTGTATAGTATTCCTGACCATAACTGACCTCTTGGTTACCATACCACAACTGAGCACAGTCAAACAACATTAGCAAGATGGACGACAAGATGGCATGTATGTTAGAACTAATGAAATTGGTACACAACCTCTCAGCATGATATCCTGCCGTAACTCCATTACAATATGGTCCTGTGGTGAATCCCAGCTTGATCATCAACACCAAATTGACTCCAATGACAAACTGTTAAAGTAAGGTGAATGAAATAATAAGAATCAACTCCTTTGTGAAACTTACCATCACCAAAATCTTGATGTACAATTCAGGGAGGTGCAGTGAAGCATGTAGGTAATATTTAAAAGATTGTAGCTTGCCATCCTCCAACATGATACGTCTTAAGAAGAAATGAATGTTGTTTGAGTGATCTTCAGTTATTGTACAGGAAACATTGAAGCCATGAGCTGTATTGGATACCATAGTGTGGTAGACTAGTATGGTAGGAATCACAGCTAGTTCATCAAATCCTTGACAGTTTTGGTGAATATTTCTATACCTGCTGACCTTGACATGTTTTCAATTGGGTATTTCATGACATTCCAATTGAGGTTTTATGTGTTCAAGTGTATCAAGAAAATTGTTTATGATTTTGGTAGTCCATTCTAGTCCAAAGTTCGTATCATTGTTCCAGTTATTTACTGTATATATCAAAAATATGTTTGAATTTCAACATGGTTACAAAATTATGAATAAATTTGAAATATGCACAGCAGAAAATAATATATGAAATGAATTTTGAGAGTGTATGCATGTCATCATCTTTCTATCAATCATCTTGACTCAATAAGATTCTCAGAAAACTGGAAAAGGCGATTATCAGCTAAAATAGAATAGAAGAGCATTTTAAATTCAAATCAGTTCTTTAAAAAGGCGTGACTTACATAGAAAATAGCTGCAATGAATCCCACAATCGGGACAGCAAGGAAACGTGTGTCTACAATATCTGTACATCTTGCATCATTCTCACATACATCAATGTAATTTTTTAACAGTAGAGCTGATGACGCCAGCAGGTATCCAGCCATGGGTAGTGATACTATCAACACTAATGCTCCTACCATTTGTTTCCACTACAGAAGATTGAAGTCTTAACATGGTATCTGTGTATCAGTGTTTTACCCTCAATGGGTTTTGTTAATTAACTAAATTACTGAATAGGTTTTTATAAAATTATTGTATAAGGTTTGTTGTATTGTTAGGGACTTTATACCACACAAATTCTGAAGCCGTTGACTTGTCAGTTATGTGCATATGTTGTGGTATGTGTTCTTGGCATATTTTAGAAAATTACAGCTGTTTGGTAATTTGCCTGAGCAGGCACACTACGCACACATACACATACACACAATACACGCACACAATACATACACACAAACGCACACTACACAAACACACACTACACAAACACAGTTACCTGTCTGTTGTCAAGACATGCTCTTGCCAAGTCAATAAATATGAGTACCCCAGTCACCAATATGATTACAGCGTTACAACCAATGTTGTTAATACAATACCTAAATGCAATCTCTCCAGCACAGAATGTCTCTGGTATCAGTGTTATTTCATAGTCAAACCCAAACTCAAATGTCAGTGCTATACCAACAGATGACAGTATCTGCCAAACAATAAAAACTCATTTATCTTTAAGACAATAACCGCACAAGTATTCTACTGGATGGAACATCACGTGTGTCTAGTTTTTCCTCAAGTTGTGTACAGTATATATGTTGTGTTTCATTTATCAACAGCTAAATTAAATTAATTTCAAATGTCTTATATATTTTTCCTTTCAAGAAAGTGTTAATGTTCAATTATACAGTACTTACCAAGATGACAAACTTGATAAACAACTCTGGAAATACCAACAGTTTACAAATGTATCTCTTCACAGTTGGCAACTCAAAATCAACTCCCATCTTCACTAACTACTACCACTATAATATTTTACTAACTGAACTAACCATGCAGTGGTGTATGTTTTGTGGAATGGAAGATATACAAGTTGTAGTGTTTAGTAGTGATTCAATGACTAGGCTTATCCTATTATCCAGCTATGGTTTGGGTGTATCTGTACATTACCTATTGTAGTTAGTGTACTAACAAGACCTATTGGAGACACACCCAACTGTTAGCTACCTGTGAAATCAATGTTTGGTCTAGTTAGTAGTGCGAGCCCTTGTCTGTGTCAGGGTGTGCATGGGTGTGGGGTACAAGCTATTCCAGAGTGGAATTTCTTTCATAAAAAGCTCACCTTGTAAAGAACATTTGTTTTTTACAGAAAGTACATTTCATCTTTCTGTAAAAAACAGTTCCTATATACCTCTCAACAATACAGTTAATAATAAATTAACTCTCAGTTGTACCTTTAAAAAGGACAACCCCTCAAATTTATTTAGTGTCCATTTTAAGTTTTAAGGTGCGTATAATTTGTGATGATTTCATTTAGTAGCTCATTGGGTGTGTGCGGATTAGCTAACTGTTAATTCACAAACTAATATTTTAATTCTCACAGGCTTGCTGAGAGTGACAGCTATGGGAAGAGGTTGATGGAGTATTATGGAGATGTTAAAACATTAAAGTGTTCATTGTCACAAGCGACGTCTTACCATCAGAAGCAGTCCCAAGCGGAAGATCTTGATGAGTCACCAGACAAGGAGCATCACCGAGACTTGGCTAAGTGAGTGATCTTGTTATGTAACTCTTGAGGCTAATAATATGTTTCTAATTGAGAACTTACAATTTTAAGTATTAAGGTATTTATTTGGAATTCAGTGTATATATATAGATGAGGCATGTTACAGCATCACTCAACATGTATTGACAAGTTCATTATGATGTTTCATATCAGAAGCCCACAAGTGTTTCAAGTTGTACCTAGTGGTGTTCATGGGCTCCTGTTCATGACATGTCAATACCCAAAAAATGAATACTACAAGTCAGTCTTGTAATGTGATCAGTAGAGTACACACCTTGTACTGTTTTACTGGGTGTATCGGTCATGTGGTGCTGTTATCAGTACTTATCACTTGTTATATAATGGTTAGACACCAAGACCAAGGGAACTAAACAATTCTGTAACCCTGAAGGCCCGAGGCTGTAGCATCCCAACTGCAGCAAGGGTGTTACTACGGCTTGAGGGGTTACTAAATTGCTTAGTTCTCTTTGGCTGCAGTATCTTGTTAGTAAACTTCTAAAAGAACTGTTATATAGTCCAATACAGCATGTACAATGACCAATTGTGTATGTAGTGTACATGTATGTGTGTAGTGTGAGTGTACATATGTGCTTGTATCTGTGATTATACCTGCAGAGTTTATCAGACATTCTTGCGATGGTTGGAGGAGCCAATGCTGCATGAGAGCACTCTACATCTTCCCTCACTACCTCCCCAATATGACACTGAGCGTCTTCAACAATTGTTCAATTATGACAATGTATGTCTTGTACATGTGTTAAGTTAATGCTCTACAGTCGCTATAAGTCATGCAAATGTGTCAAACATTTGTACATTTACATAAAACCGAAACATGACCATTGTATTCCCTTTGCGTACAGTTTATTAGTCTTTTTAACTAGAAGGTTGTGTTCTTTCATAGATCTGGTTAAGACAGCGCTTACTTTTAAGTCTATACACATCCATACTAATAGTGTGGTGACAGTTGATCCTGTGGTGTCATTTTAGGCACAGCCATGGTTGGATCTAGTTCCAATGTGGAGGATTGAGAAAGAGACTTTAGAGTTTGTCTCAGACTGGGTGAAGGTGGCAGCATTCCAGAAACAAAAGCCATTTGTAACCCATAACAAAGTGCTGAACCCTGATACAGGTAAGATAGCAGTACAGTGGGACCGCAGGCACCTTGCGACCACACTGAAGTGTCCTTGTTATACATCTTGCGTTTGGTTTTACAGCTGGTACAAGGATTATAAAGAGACTACACAAGAAAGTATCAGGAGTTAAGCCACCTCCACTGGTGTTAGCTAGTAACCCACTGCCAGTGATCAATGAGCAAATATATGCTTCACGAGAATTGTTGGTGGCCACTGTAGCACGAGATATTGCAGTTGTGACACAAGAAGCCAGGTATTGTATGTTACAATGTAGTATAACAGCTTACTGTAATGTAATGTATGTAACATTTATTAGGAACTTCAGTGTAAAGACAAGTGCTGTTACACTATTGGATGAAGAGTACATTGAACTCGCTCCCAAACTGTACAAGAATGAAGCCAGACAGGTTAGTGAATCATTGTTGATGCTGCAGTTGTCGTTACTTCTTTTGTGTGCAGTTTCACGTTAACGTGCCGTGTAGAAAACGATTTAACAGAAATCATGTGTGTGCTGGTCCAGCTATACTAGTGTTTAGAGTAAGTGTGGGTGTGTGTGTGTGCGTGCGTGTCTGTGTAGTGCATGTATGTAAGTGTGTGTGTGCACGTGCGCATGCATGCGTAGTGTGTGTGTGTATGAGTTTAGACTGTGTATAAGTGTACGTGTACGTAGTTTCTGTATTTGTTTGTAGTGTATTGTGTGTGTGCTTATGATGTAGTATTCTTGTGTTCACAGTTTGAGGAACAGGTAGCAGTGACACACTGCCAGAAGTCAGCTGAACAAAACAGGAAGGAACACAAGGAGACAGTGACTGCCCTTCGATCCTTTGTCTCACATGACTTGTGTGTTATAGTAGTGAAGTTTGAGCACATCATAAAGTGAGTTAGATCTTATGTAGATGATCCGTCTTGATATTGTGTGATTCATCTTGATAGCATGTGTTTATGTTATTCTTTCGTTGTCTTCTTCGTGTAGTGAACTTATTAGACTAGCCAATCAACAATTAAGCAAACGTAAGTAGTGTGTGTACATTGTAGCCTCATTTGATGTACTAGTCCTGCCTCAGACAACATGTACCAGTTAGGTAATCATGCAACAGCATCAGATGAGGGCTTTGCAATTTATTTGTGTGTTGCGTGTGCATGCGTGTAGTCCACTTGCTTATATACATAAACTGTGTTCTCAAAATACATGTGTGTATCACATGCAGAAGCTGCTGATGCTGCTATTGGACTATTTTATGAAATGACAAAGTACATTTCAGTGGAGAGCAAACATTATGGTCCATCTTCACAATTCTTCACCTCTATTATTGAAATTCTTGGACAGGTATGTGTGCTACATGTGCGTGTGTGTGTATGTGTGCGTGTGTGTGTGTGTGTTTGCATGTGTGTGTTTGTGTGTGTGTGTTTGTTTGTGTGTGTGTGTTTGTGCGTGCGTGCGTGTGTGTGTGTTTGTGCGTGTGTGTGTGTGTGCACGTGCGTGTGTGTGCGTGCGTGTGTGTTTGTTTGTGCGTGTGTGTGTTTGCTTGTGTGTGTGTGCGCGTGCGTGTGTGCATGCATGCGTGTGTGTGTGCGTGTTTGTGTGTGTGTGTGTGTGTGTTGTGTTTTGTATAGTATGCCATACCAATACAGAATTTCTGGTTGTAATTTGTTCTGTATTTTAGGAGTTCATCCAGCGAGATCCGTTGCAGACTAGAGTCATCCTGGAGACGATGATCTCAAGTCCTCATCTGTGTGGACTACTTGCTCCATTGTTTAAGCCAAACCTCTCACCAGACATGTTCCTTGAGATGTACAATACCACCATTGAACTAGCTGTCAAGGAAGGCCCAACTATTGCATTTCAGTTATTCACTAAGGTACTATATGTGTACGTGTGTGTGTTTGTGCGTTCACATCAGCATGTGTGTACGTGTGTGCGTGCACTGTGTGTATTGTAGCTAGTGTGGTGTGCTGTTTACTGTAACGTTAGGGTTTATTTTGTACTGCTATGCAAGTTCCAATGATTAGTCTCTTTCTCTCCTCCTACAGTTCAACATTCAAGAGTTTTTAGACACAGCCGGTAGTAGCAGTAAAGAACAAGAGGAATTACTGGCTGCTGTCTACCAGGGACTACTGATGTGTGGCAGTGGTACTGATAGTGGAGCTGATGTGTTATTAGAAGTGAGTGCTACAATAACATACTGTGTGGATGGATTATATAGTTGTTGTACACCATTTAATCTGGTCAAGCATTTTTTTTTTTTTTTAAATTTGGTGGGGAGAGGGGTTGATACCCGTACTTGCTCTGAGAATCCCGTTCATGGTAACAGTCCGTTCAATCCCGTTCACATGTGCATTTTGAATAAGAGTCATAGTGCATTCTTGAAGTCTATACCACTCACCAATGCTCAAATAAGCATTAAGTCTGCCACTGACTTGGCCATAGGATTCCGGATATTCAGTGATGAACAGGCAAGCTACAGTATAAATGCTCACATGTGTAGTAACAAACACATGGGCCACAAACTAGGAGCAATGGTGGAAGTGTGTCATACCAAGTGTGGGCCACACCCAACCAAATGACAAAAAAAAGCAGTCTGTATTCTTCAGTATTTCCCTACATTGAGTGCTTTTAACTCCTACCAATTTATGCTTGTTTATTGTATGTGGTTTTTTTTTCCTCAAGATCTTCAGGCGACATTTCTGTGATGTTCTACGCTTCAAGTTCCCAAGATGTTATCACCTATCAGTGAAGGCAGTGTTAACTGGTACAGACAATGGAGGAATCAGTGCTGCTTGCTGGTACGACCTCCTCAAGTGTATCAAGAACAGCAACGAGAATACAGATAACAGCTCTGGTTGTATACAAACAAACTTGACTCTCAAACAAGTATGAAGACAACTCATTCTTTCAGATGTTAACATCATTTTGTTTTAGTTGCAAGAAACTGTTAGTTGGTTTGGTACCCACTTTGCTGAACAGCGCAAGAAGAAGCCCTCCTTGTACAGCTCTTATAAGAACTATATTGTTACAATGGCTGATTTCCATAAGTTCTTAATTCAAGCAATTTGTACTCGATTGTCTTCCATGGTAGAAGTACATAGCACAAGTGTGGATGAAGGTAACGTGTGACATGCTGTAGTGTACAGTCTTATTATGATCTGTTGTTTCTTTTAGCAATTTCTGTTTGTTGGCAATCGTTGCTTCACCTGTACCAACCTTGGATCACAACTATTACAGATCCCAACAGGCCTGATGTAAAGTAAGTGTGTGTGTGTGTTGAATACATGATGTACGTTGTAGACATCTCAGCACATCTGAGTTTGGTGTATAAGGATGTTACGCCTGTTTAATAATAGACAAAATAGTATCCTTCTTAAAGTAATACATGTGTGGTTCTTGATATCAATATATTCCCTTCTTTAGGTTTCACCCATGGTTGGATTATGAGGCTTCATGTGCTGAACATTTTGTGGACAGTTTTGTAAAGTGTGCCATCACCATGCAGGCCAACTTGAAAAGTTAGTTTGTATTGTGGTAACACCTCTATCTCCCATAAGATTCTTATTGTTGTGCATAAATTCGAACAATTGTTTTGCATTATAATAAACATGCCATATGAAAGTTTATGGACAAAAGTAATGTATGTATGTTCTATTAGATAGAATAAGCTGTGCTACTATGCCATAAAATAATCAACAGTTAATACAATATGCACATACATACATACATATGTATGTACAAGTACACAAAAAAAATTTGGAATTTTCAACTACAGTAGCTAGACCATAGCACATTGATAAAATGTACTGAAACAAGCCAGAGTAGTGCACGATATTAAATCAGTAAAACAATAAGAAGTGTTATATATACCATTTCTTGTTTCAGTACTTTTATCAATGTGCTATGTATGGTCCCTACCTAATCAAATTCCAAATTTTTTTGTGTACTTTGTTAACTTGTTTTGTAAAATAAAATTATTATGACTAGTGAACCCACGGTATACCTCATCAAATGAAAGAAATGCAAAAGATATGGTGGCGGCACACGCCCCAGCCACCAATTATCATCTGAAAAGTAAAGTATCCATTATGCTTCGTTGTAAGCTATGTTCAACCCGTTACACAGCAGTACAAATCAAGAACTATTTGAAAAGTACTTCTGCGATCAAAGTAGCCACTATAAAAAATACGAACGATTTCTGTTATGAAGTGAAGCCATCATGTACTACCACCAAATTGACACCTTTCGCTATCAGCAAAGTTGAATGGGACACAAAGGAGGACACTGGTAAGTCCATAAAGAATGCATTGTACATACTGCAGTATGCCAAAAGACGCCTATCAGGCTAAAGCGATGCCAAACAGTGAAAAAATCAAGCCCGTAGCCTTAACTGTTATCGAGTTACGCTTGTCAGAAGGCATCAGTCAGTCAGTCAGTCAGAAAATTCCGTTTAATAATTTTTTTTAAAAAAATCTGTAGCAATTTGTTGAAAACGGCTTAGTTTTACCTAACCAATACTGCCTCATCATCAACAGGGAAAAGTGAGGCTGGTTTTTGGGTGATATTTTCACGGGCCACGCCCACTCCTTTGTGGTCCCTACTATACAATACTATCATACTGTATGATTAGTAAAATTTGTTTGTGGTTGACACTACTGGCCTTCACAAGTACACTACAAAATGGAAGGTATCTTGTGTGGTAGCTCTCTTTATTTGTTTTCTTGTTCATTCCATACAGCTCCTAACTACTCCAACTCGCCGGTGGCACTGGTGTGGAGTTATTATTGTGAATACTTGTCAACAGCTACTGCTGATTATGTCATATCTGTTTATCATGATAAATTTGTCAAGTTACCATGGGAAGAATTCCTTCCTGACCTTGCCAGTATTGAACACATGATCAAGGTGTGCTTATAACACTACTGAGCATATATGTGTGGTTATGTGTTGATTGTCCGATAGTTGAAGTTGAAGGACTATCACCCATCATCTTTCTTATTCCTGGGAGAGATCTCGTCTAGTATTGACTGGCTGGGTGTAGTCCAGTTGTACAAGTTAGTGTCACCCTTGGGCAAATAGAGAGAAACTGTGAGAGAGGAGTCAAAATGGCCACAGTAAAAAATGTATTCTGGGAATCGATATATGTATCAGTTTACCGTCAAACAATTTGTAGTCTTTAAAGTTTTGATCAGGAAAGAGTTTGTGACAAGTCTATTCTTCTCCACTGGTTCCCTCTATACAATAGTTCTTAGTAACACATGTTGTCATGTCATGTTCCTATAGCAATACAGAGCCTGAGTCTGACAAGATCACTACACTTGCTCCATTACATGACCTGCTACTACAACTCTTTGTCATGTTGTCCAATGAGTGTGGGAAAGTGTCTAACTCAGTAAGTTATCTACAATATAGTGTACAAGTAACTTAGTATATAAATATTCCTGGTTTTATGCAGACTTAAACAAGTACTAGCCAGACAATACTAGTATTTGAGAGTATTGCAGGTGCTCTAGTGGAGGCTCAATAATCTGACTCCCTGGGGGGACTAATGGGTTAACTGACTCGGAGGTTTTACCGTATAGCAGAGCACTCAGCTGCTCTAATAGAACAACCTACCTAATATAGTAACACTGGTGTTCAATTAACTAATCTATGAGTTGACATTTAATTTTCTCATCACAATTGTCAATGTCAACTATTCTGTTCCTTACAGACTGATATACTACATGTTCTTCATAAAGCACACAATTTCTACTGGCACTACCTGGACTCCAAGTATGTGCAATAGCACTGTACACCTATCACTTGGTCATATCCTGCCACAGGTCATTCGCTAATGTAACTGAATGGTTGAAGGTGTACAGTGAATCTTCACTGGTGTTGTTTAGTGGATCGTCCTTATCAGCATCCTTGAGGTTACTGGTTTTGAATTTATTTTGTGAAGACTGTGTTTGTGTGCAGTGTAACCTGTTGGATATTGCTAAAGTGCTCTTAGTAGTGGAATGTTGGTGTGCATACTGATATTTTTGTCAGCGTTCTAATCATGTAACGTCATGTGGAGCTGTCAATGTGATGGCAAACTCAGCCTTTTGTGCTTACTTTTGCGGTAATGACCAATGCCTACAGTCATGCTGACGCCCCACACAATTTGAATGGCTGATGAAAACGTCAGTACTAAATGTTACCATGAGCAAGTGTACTGATTATCAGTGTGTCCGCATTTTCACAAAATTCAGAGTTTCTTTTTCAGGGAGTTTTACTATAATGTGTGTTGTACATATGCATGTATGCAAACTTTGTGTTTATTTGTATTGTAGACTATTAAGGGTAGCTGCAGGATTCCCATCAAAAGAAGACTTGCCTCTTCATCCTGTAAGATAAATAGACATCTGACTCAGTTTATTGAATGCTCACATTCAGGAATCTTCTGACAAACAGAAGAGTTACATTGGACTGCTAGTGGAGTTAGTAAGCAAGTGTTCTTACCTACCAAACATTGAGCAACACCAGTATAGCGAAATTGTATCACATATGTTTCAACTGTTGGTAGATACTGCAGCATCAGGTTAGAACTGCAACCCACAAAATATTAACCCTAGCATTGATAGTGAAGGCTTTTTTGCATTTTCTTGTAGACGATTCTGAGTCAGGACAACAGCATGTGATAAAATTGTTAGAGGATGTATTTAACTTGCTCAACATTTGCAACCACTCTAATAATTCAGTTAATGGTTTTATAAACATTATTCATTCTGTCTATGATGTGTTACCTAAAGTGCACTTGATCTCTCTACTGTCAATCACTGCTGGTAAGATTGTGTAATTTGTATATACACATTCTAATCTACCCATGATCTTATTATAGCTTGTAGAGCTATTGCTGCCATCCCCACGATGGTCGATATTATAGAGAAATCAATTGAAGCATATTTTACATCACTGACAAAACCTGTTGATATTGCTAGTGGAGCTGCCCCAGACACTAATGGATATGGTTGGTACAATGTTGTCGGCTCCATGATAATTCCTGACACGATAATGGCTAAGTTTCGTGGTGATTGCGTGATCAAGTGTGCCTGTTTGACATTACATGCTATAATGCTACAAACATTACCAACTTGCCAGAACTTCGCTCAGGAGAGACACATGCTTGCTATGGTAATGGATTGGTGTATGCAGATTAAACTTGAGTAAGTTTTTAAAAATATTTTTAGATTGTTGAAATTGTTCCTGTTTCAGAGCTGCACACGAATACAAGATGTTTTTACTATGGGAGAAAGTGATGGGGCTATTACTGAGACAGTGTAGATACCAGGGTGGTTCGTCAGATCTTGTAAACAGTTTCTCTAACCTTGTACAAATGTTGGTGAAGTTTGGAGAAGACAAAACTTCAGAGGGATTTTTAGGAGCTATTGGTTTAGGGAAAAAATCACAATACACTATCAAGTGAGAGCAAAAAAATATTTTGGCTAAGGAAATATTTTCATTTTTTCTAACAGGTTTCGGCTCATTGCAAGATCTCTTGCAGCATTTATTAGTGTCCAGATGCCAATGGATGCATCACACACAACACAGCTAAGATTAACACCTATTGCCCCTGGTCATATTAAGGGTCAAAAAGGTGGTATCTCTCCTACAAAACAGGCCGAACAAATCCACACAAGTTTAGAATCTCTTCAGAACAATAAGCAATACTTAATGTTGAAAGAGCACATATTTAGTGCGTGCTTATTTGTTAATGAAAGCAAGAAAACGCTGATGGACATGAATGACATTTTCATACATTTAGTGGCATCTTTGTATTCAGAGTATAGATCCCTAGACTTAATACGAGTACAAATAGCATAACAAATTGTCTTTGTTTATTGTTTATGTGTGTGTTCACACCTATTGTGTGCTAATGTGCAATATGCTGTTTACAAAATACACTATAAATATGTTAATGTATGCATCACCACATATGTTGAGTTTGTTTTTGAGAAGAGGTTACTCCTTTTCTGAGCGCCTCCTTGAGAGCACCATAGTCACAACTTGGCAGAATATTGCTCCCACCTATATGAAAATACACAGTTAATGTATATAGTCTCACTACTTCAAAATTGTTTAAAATGCTATATACTGTAGTCAATTGTGGTTACCCACAACTATAATAGTACTCAAGGTCACGTTAACCATATGTATGTGAATGTGTAGACTATAGTAATGTATTCATGGTTGAGGTCTTGAGGCTGATTAGCATAACTTCATGACCATGCATTTGTGTTGACAATAGCATGATTATCCATTAGACACTTTATGGTTTCAGTGGCACATTTTCAAATGTACTTTATTCTACTTTTTCTGTGCATGTCATGTGGGTGTAATGACTCCATTGGTGATTGTTGTGGATGAGGCATGGCAATATCAAGCAGCATAAATATCACTATTACAACATCATTTGGGATGAATATAGAAAGGCAGGGAAGATAAGAACAGAATATTAGGGAACCCTAACAAAGAAACAACCACTGTAATACTTAATAGTTACATTAAGAGAAAGATAATAGTTTTACAGAACTAGTGCATAGTCGGGCAGTTTTAACTTGAGGATCACACCCAAAGTTTTAAATTCTAATTAATGCCCATTGTATAATAGTATTAAACCTTCCAAGACTACATGCAGAATTTGAACTAACAAGAGGTAATGATAGTAGTGATAACAGGACAAATTCCAATGAAGAAGCAAGGAATTGATTAGCTTCTTAGATCAATACTCTCTAATAAAACAGTCTCTTTGTAGTGAATACACTAAAAAAGCTTTCACTGATTAAACTTTCCAAGGTAATTGTAAAAAATGTTGCTAGCATAGTGAGCTATAGCTATATAGCATAAAGTTAGCTAAATAAGCTAATAGTAAAGCTAATCATTTAAAGTAAGAATTCAGTAGATAGATATACCTATATCCTAGACATTGATATCAACTGCATAACTATTGGTCAGCTAGCATTAACTATAGTAGCCTGGTTAAAATTAATTTTGCAGGTACAGTGAGTAGCTAAAAGGGCAGCAAATGACTTTCATCAGTAGTCAAGATACCATTGTATTTCTGCATTGCAGAAATTCCAAGAACCACCTAGAAAATGATGGCATGAGATGATGGTAGTGAGGATCAATAGACTAAAATTTGAGCATTGTAAAGTTAAAGCCTTGCACATCTGGGGGTGCCTGCTACCACTGGAAACCCCATGTTAGAAATCCTAGATTCACCCCTGCAGTTAATACTGATGTTATCTATCAGAAAAATGTGGAACCAAGCTTGATTAGATATTACTGAAGTTTTGTGACAACAAATTCTAGCCTCTTCATTAATATTCAGCTGCAGATGTGAGAGAAGTGCTTTGTTCTCAAAATTAACTATGATATTAGTGCAAGCATTGGGGTTCGTAAAATTGAACATTATGCCTCCAAGCAGTGCTCTATCATGCTGTCCATTATTCCCAAAATCATGCCACTATCTTCTTTATCAAGTTTCTATTGTTCACTGGTTGCTATATTAGAGTATTTCATTCTATTGGGCCATTCTTTTAGGGTCTCTGACTGCTCTATCAGAGTATCTCAATTTTTAAAACGAAATGTTAGCAGATTTATCTTACTGTTAATTAGAAGTGGCTGGGAACGGTTTGTATGGCTTCTTCATAAACTCTGCATGTCCTGAAACATGCAAGTTTAGCCCTTCACAGTAAACGCTTTGCTCAATCTTTCTGTTAGACACCATTTACCTGATTATCTACCATTGTGTGGAGCTACTTTTCTTATCAGGTCTTTGGTTCACACATTTGTTCTACCAATGTTGCACAAAGAAATTTTTTTTTTAATTGCCATTACCAGCTGCAGGTGGAGGCAAGTACAAAAATCAGCTTCCGTACAAATGTAGCTTATCCAAAATTCAGTGTGGACGCTTGTAATGATCTTGTTAAATGCTCTGTGCTTACATAACATAATTTATTCATTTGCAAATGACTGGAACTGGTGGTCAACCACAGTAATGAATATAGTTCAGCTAATATTATGCTAACTGGTAATAACAAGCATTCACTTTATTGTGCTTCAATTCAAACAAAAGCATTGTGTTGCCAAGGTGATTTGTGTGTAAACATCATTATTGGCTACCACCAAATTTGAGCGCTAGAAATGATTTAGTATCTGTATTTCACCAGACCCTTACTTTTCGTGAAGGGGTGGGTGGCGCCAGACTACCATTAACCATTTCATATTATTATTATTTCACCATAAAAGTATTTAATGGCTTCATTAATGCTACACTTGCTCCTTTCTATACTGACTAGCATTACCAAAAAAGTATTACAAATTCTGACAATAACAAATCCTAGAATTCTGGCCAGCTAGAAATAACAACACTCACCCAGAGTACAGCAATGATCAACCCTATCACAGGGATGGAGACGAAAGAGTTGTAGTTCACAATATCATCATCTTCAAGCTCTTCACAAGTGGTATCACCAAAGGTTTCATCTTCAATATCTTTACAGAAGGTGGTGAAACGGTTGGCAACTCCTGCCCCACTGATTAGCATGTATATTCCAACAACTGACTCCACAAATATGTTGAAAATGTGGATCATCCATTTCATCTAGAAAATCACAATTTTACTCTTAGTAATGAAAGTTAACAGCATTGATTACTGCAAATGACAAAAGATTGGCGTAATTAGTTTGGAGAAGTTGGCAGAAATTCACTAAACTTTACTAATTTTGCAATTAGCTATATATTATTCAACATTAGCTGCATGGTAAATTCGCCGAACTTTTATCTACCAACCTACTGCTTAAGTCACGGGGAAGAAAAGGGGGACAATGAGTCAGATGCCCCATACATCGTTACTATTAATAGCAATACATGTGTGAAAGGTGCTGACGAAACTATTGGAGTTGCAGTTTCTATCTGGCAGCATCAGAAGCCCATCACACCCACCCATACATACACCTGGTAACCCAAGGTGAACAGGGCACAGGGAAGCTGTTTGACCAGGATTATGCTCACCACAATAAATTGTGATCTCATTAATATTATGTAATGAGCACAATCCTGTTCATGCTGGGTTACCAGGTGTATGCATGTTTGTATGGGTGGGTGTGATGGGCTTATGTTGATGCAGAATGCTGTCCACTAATTTGATCAGACACTTCATTTAGGCACATTCTGTGTTGCCAATGTTTTTACAACGCCAATTATGCACCAACACAATAAAACGTTAAATTATGGTTTAGTGGAGGGCTTCAGAAACCTTATAATTCGGAACTGAAACAGTTAGAAAAGTTCAATTGATAACCACTCAGATATATATAATTCTGAAGTCACGCATGATCTCTATTTGCAGTGGAAATGTTATAATAATATGTTTACCATTAGGTGAGCAATAATAACTAATTGTTCACATCACGATTAAGCTCCATTAATGCATTCCTATAGGAGAGCCACATTGTTGTGTGTCGATGTCAAAACCTAGCAGTTTATATACATTAACAGATTCCCATAAAGCATGCAAGTGTGTTCCTGTACATACAGTGTTCCAAAATAGATAGCATGGGAGCACTAACTAGTATAAAATATACAAACATGATCAAATTAGTACTTCCAATATAAAGAGGGTAAGCACAACTGAAGAACAGATTGAGAGGTGTTGCCACTCGATCTTCTAAGGGATAAGAGCCATTCTCTTATTACACAAAATTAAAATCATTTCTTTTTCTATGGGTTGCTCTCTACAACGCAGCTGGGTGGGGTAGAGGGATCTGCAAAGTAAAGTGAGTTGTGGCTTTTGGTGAATACATAAAAAGTGTTTAGGAGACAATTATCACTCATATTGAATATATAGTGTCATCAGATGATTACTAGTGAACAGAAACCATTGAATGCCTGTCTCAATCCAGGTTGAACTCATTTTGGGTGTCCATGTGAAAGCAGTGTTAACTACTTTGGAGGACATTAAGGTATCAACTTACCCTGTGGTCATTAAAGCAGGGAGCTAAAGCATCCAACTGCAGTAGGAAGATTGCAGTAAAGATAGATATGATCCCGGCAGCGATGGAGTTATAGCACCACCTGCGTCCATTGCCATCATCAGACTCACAGATCCTACCCCATCTTGGATCAGACTCTCCCTCAATACCTTGTTCAATGGTAATTGCTGGCAGGACCAGTGACAAGATCTGTAATAGTGAAATACATCAGTAACAACTTGCTAGTAAATCAGAGGGTCATGCATGAATGCACAAACAAACTGATGTGATACCCAGAATTGGTGCTGGCACTTTGAAATCCTTTTGTTACATTTGTACACAAACATTTTTCTCAGCTATCACATGAAGTGTTGGTTGGCTGAAAGAAGGGCTCTGACAGCTATGACATGTACATCATATGCAATCATCACTTTATATTGATACTGAGGTGTCCGGGTTTTAGCATTTCTTTGAGATCATGAGACTATATTAGCTGTAAATTTTCAAGGGACAAAACTGTAAATACAATTGTTTCACCTTTTTTAATTCACAAAAGTCTAGAAAACATTTTTCAATAGTAGTGTTCAACTCAAACATCACATTGCACGAAAGTTTCGTCCCTCAAAAAATCCTGGCTATACTGGTATTTGATGTGTTGACATGGCTTGTGGATCACAATGAGATTATATCATGACTGAGGAAGCTAGTTGACACAATACAACTAAATACCACTGGTTTGGGCCTACCACGCCCAATAGTTGTGGATACAATGTAAACACTGGTATTCTTTGGCTCACCCGTGCCCACACACACACATAATATACGTAAAGTATACGCACTGCATATATGGCTAAGGTCATTGTGTTGGGATAATATCAAGTGTTATATAGCTAAGCCATTTGGCATGTAGCCCTATATGATAAGTCGGCAAAGGAACAATAAACTTTCAGCACTAGTTGGGTACAATCAAACAAGGGCTGGAGCCCTGCTAGCTCCATGAATCTATCAGTCAAAAGTCTTAGTAGCCCTGGTATTCATGCGGGGTGTAGCTACCTGCATCGCACTTTATTTTCTCCAGAAAAGCCGTACTTTATGAATAAAATCATTAGCTATCCGGACGGTTTTTGTTGCGTTTGACACCATTGAAATGATTTTTTTGATGTACTATCAAATGACTGAAATAAATAAATAAATAAGCCTGCTCGCCAAATATTGCGACCTAAAACGCACAAACACAAATTCGTAGTAACATAGATTATACAATCCCTACCTAATAACGAGGCAGTGACGACGCTAGCGGCTGAAAAATCTCAGTAGCTATAATATTAAAGTCGATCATGCATGCGATCAATAAAATAATCTACACGGGCAAAATTTAACAACAAACGACACAACGCAGTCACACTACAGTACGCTTGCACAAAAGCCAATTCCAGCATAGGCAAGCAATAACGATCGCTTCTTCTTGTACCTGAGGTTAGTACATCAATGCTTGCACAACCAGTAATTACACGATAGCTAGTTATAACTTACGAAAATCACAAGTTTCACATAAATCTGTGGAGAAAGGATGAGACTATAAAGATACGTGGCAGCTTTAATGTTGATCGCCATTATTGCTTGCAATTACTCAACAACTCGATTCCCTCGCCTTTCTTTTTCAAGCTTAGAACGCCACGCCCCAGATTCCGGCACTTACGTGTTATAGTTACCACCAAATTGTGACGTCACAGGAAGCTCATGTGATATAGTAAACATGTAAGATACAAGTGATATGACTGCATTATATAATAATCAAGGTGTTATTTTATGATGGTGCCCAATCTAGTGCTTTTAAAAACTCCTCTTCTGTAAATGACAGCAACTTCGCTGCTTCAAGATGCATCTGTAAAGTCATTAAAACACATTTGCTAGCAGCCACCATATTTCTAACCTTTTGCCTTTTAAGAATGTCAATTAGCTTCACTTGCTTTTTGAATGCTATCATCAGTTCGTTTTTCTGTTTTTCAAGTTTCTTGTTTTTGTTATTCAAATCCTCTAATTTCTGTTTGTCTTGTTGTCGTGTGTCCTACACGATTCCCAAAGTACAGTAAAACAAACAAACGATGACCATATACTGACCGTCATATCAGCTTTAGCTTTCTGTAATGCATCTTTGTATTTCTCTGTTTCTTCTAGAGCACGATTCAACCTAGTACAGAAAAGAAAACACCTCTAAAAATGATAGTATAAAGTTTTAATAGCAGATATACCTAACTTCCACGGCTCCGTGCTCTGCTGACGTTTTATTGTGGGTTCTCTTCATTGATTCCAGCTCCTACAAAGGAAGGTTCACAAATACAACTATACCATTGAGAAAGCACGGTTGTGACTTAATCAGATAACAGGTAAATGTGATGAGATAACATAAGAGTTAACAGCATTACAGGGGTGCATAAATGAACATGTATAGGAGTGTTTCCTCCTAATGCATTACTGGTGAATAACATTGCAGTCATATTGGATTAGGAAGAAAAATTCACACACTATAAAATCCCTATACACAAAACCCACACTGATCATGATCACATTATTGTAGGGTGTCAGGAGCAGTAAGGATCAAATTTCATTTGATCATTATGATGCTGTATTGATCATTGTGATGCCATATTGATCATTATGATGCCATATTGATCATTATGATCTGTTTGTGGATATGAGTATATGTAAACTCACATGTATGCACCATGCTTATCTACACACACTTTTGTACGTATCTACACAAGCACACACTCACTACATAATCACGTGAACATACGATTCCACTCTTGCATGTGACACACACACACACACACACACACACACACACACACACACACACACACACACACACACACACACACACACACACACACACACACACACACACACACACACACACACACACACACACACACACGCACGCACACACTACTACTACTACTACCACACACACACACACTACTACGAATTTTCATAAAATTTCACATGTACACACAAAAGTACAGTAATTAATATGATATACCGGGCATACAGCCTAGGATAATCATATGCTCAGTCCTCGAAGGATAGATGTTGTTCCCAGTATAACGGCCATCTGCAAGGAGGCAAAAAGTCTGTCTTCATATGCTGGGATCTTCTTCAAATACACCCTCTGATTCTTCGAGGCCATCCCCGTAACTCCAAAAACAATAGGTATTACTTGTACAGGTTGGTTATATATTTGTCTCATCTGTTGGACAAGTAGCTGATATTTAGTGATCTTCTCTTCATAAGAATGTTCATGTCCGCTGGACATGAGACTTCCAATAATAGTATACCAGTAGTGCCCTCCTTTAAGAACACCACTATAACTGGACAGTTACTCCCAACTACTGTTAATGTCTGAATACTAAAGTCCCATAAGATCTTGGCTTGCTCATTCTCCACCACTGGTAAGGGCTCATGAGAATGCCAACTTGCAGCAGCAGGCAAACCAAAGGCAGAGCACAGATGCCAGTGGAGAGCCCGTGCTACCATATTATGCCTATTCAGATAACTAGAAGGAGCCAGCACTGGGCAGCCAGCCAGCAAGTGCTGAATGGTCTCCTCATGATTGGAACACAATCTACACATGAGGGTAGGGACATTTAACTTCATGATTTTCGCCTGATACACCCTCGTGGACAGCACCTGATCCTGAACAGCCATAATTGTGCTCTCAGTCTCACTATGCACTGACTGACCGAGCCAGTGGAAGCTCCGAGATATTTCCACATCACTGGAGCAACACCAGGAATAGAACTTGCCATGCAATGGCTTACTACAAAGTTGGTCACAGTGAAACTTCTGCTGTTGGCTACAAACAACACCCTTTAGCTCACTGATGGTAACAGAGGCAACTTCAAAATGTAAAGAAAGAGAAGCAAGAAAGCCATTAGCCTTGGCAACACCAGACTTACGAACAGGCATAGAGTCCAGCAAGCGGCACATCTTGACAAAAGTGTCTTCTGAAGTCTGTAGGTGGTGCAATAATAAAATCACACGACGATGGTGCAGATGTTCAATACACAACATTCCTCTACCACCCTGATTGTGTGGGAGGTAGACACGCTCAACAGCAGATCAAGGATGCAAGCTACAAGCCTCTCTCATAACTTTTCTAGCTAAAATATCCATTCCCCTCAACTATTCAGCGGTCCATTCCACTACGCCAAAACCATAAGACAACAAAGGCACACAGAAAGAGTTTGTAGCCTGCACCTTGAAGTGTCCATACAGAAGACTACCCCATATCAAACGAAGTCTGCGTTCAAACTCAAAAAGAACAACCTTCTTGCAATGCTGGTGATCCATTCCACCAGCCTCAGGAAAACCCAAGTAGCGATACACCCCAGAAACATCCAGCTCCGGGATTTCCAAACAATCAGTTAAAGGTAATGGTCCAGTTTGCCTACTACTACTACTACTACTGCTACTACTACTACTACTACTACTACTGCTACTACTACTACTACTACTTCTACTACTACTACTACTACTGCTACTACTACTACTACTACTACTACTACTACTACTACTACTACTACTACTACTACACACACACCACACACAGTGCACACTATACCAAACATGACCACTAAGTAATGAACAAGATGAAAAACAAACAACATGAATTAAGAGTTGACCACATTTCCCTTCTCTTCCAGCTGACAACTCTGCTAGGAGATGGGTACATACTACAGCAAATGTTGCTATTAACATTTATCAATCACCATGAAGTGATTGGTATTTGTGAAGTGATTGGTATTTGTAAAGTGTGTACAAGAGATAGTTGTTTAGAGAGATCAGTACAAAGTACTGCACATCAACTAGTTAATTAGCCAAACAATATAACCATATATGGTCCTTCTTGACCACATTTGCAATGGGCATATAACGTCACAAATGAATCTGGTTCCCTATACAGTAACACACAAAAGAGTTGGTGTGTATATAGCAACATCTGCCATGTTGATAATGCATATGGAATTAGTGTATATAAATGGGTAGGAACTGGCTGTCACTATTCAAAGGACTACTGGAATGGACTGACACATTTTAGGCCTTGACATATCCTATGGTTGAGTTAATTGGGAGTTTTGCTACTAAAGATCTGAGCAACAGCCTGCTGCAAGCCAGCTGTTAAATGCCGAATACAAGCAGTGGAATAAGTGAAAACCGTCTTCTTACTTTTTATTACACTTATCCCAATGCTCCAGGGATTTGATAGCGACGGTTAACCAGCAATAGAGTGTTGAGCCTGTAATCCTAATATATTTGGTCATACTGTAGGTCTGCTAGCAGCTAGCTATCGCAGGCAAATTATGCCACAAGAAAAGTTAACAAACAAGTGTAAAGAATTGTATACACCAGTAGGGATGGATCATTACAGTAAAGTGCTGAAACAAGTGAAATCATTACCTAAAGTGCAAAATTAATCCCTACTTTAGTATAACCATATAATCACAATGTTTACAGTTGGTCAGAAGGTACAATTATTATGATGAGTCTAACAAGCAATCACTTGCATTTACGACAAAGATGACTACAATAAATGGAAGCGTCCTTACATTTCCCTATTTTCCCATAATGCAGGAAATAGCTACAACTAATAAAATTAATGGCCCCAGCACAGGTGTCAGGATTTAAGCTACATGTTGTGAATACAAAAATTCATACAATTGTACATACATACACACACACACACACACACACACACACACACACACACACACACACACACACACACACACAAACATGTACATTCGCACCAAGGAGTGGTGCTATGTTTTGTCATTAAGTACATGGTCATGATGGATTATTGATCTTGACTCAGTCTTTGTTTACCATTACTGCACAGCATGTAATGTGAGCTGAGGATTACACATGCTGAATAGTGATGAGCAACTAGCCGGTGGGTGTTTTGGATCTACCGGAAGCACGGCACCTCTTGTGGTATTGTAGTTGTGTTGTACAATACATAGAGTATAAAATACTTCTGTATCCACATAGATATAACTATTTGTTGATATGATATGGCCAATGATGTAGGGGAGGCCAGACACGGTATTTAATGAAGTTATGTGTTGATGGTTTAGTGGTGGCCATAGTAATCTATGTATTGCCAGCCATAAAGTGCCATTGATGTCAACAAGACTCCCTTACTTGTATTATTATGAACTCTTGATGTCAATCAATGCAGTTACAGAGTAGAAAAACAAGTTTCCTCACAGCTACTATGTATCCACATGTCCACACCTTTAGCAAAGAGCACCATCACCAACCAAACTACTGGGATATAGTGACTGGAAAGTTTTACTATTAATTTGTCTAGACATCGTATCCATTTTCAGGATGCAATGTTGGCTGGCATCATTCACATTTGGTAATGGATTACTTACCAATTCAGACAATCTCCATCAGGGATTTTTTTTTAATATGACTACAGAATGTGTGTGCATTTGATGTAATGACTTGTATGGACTCTTCTATATCTAAATCATACATGCCAGGTGCAAATTATGTGCTCCTTTTGATACCACTCTAGTGCAGTTACCATACACAGAAATCATTTGACTGCTACAATAAAATGACTTCTGTGTATACTATGTACATAGATACACTAGGGTGGCATCAAAATGATATAAATATACAATGCATCACTCACTTTTTTCAGTGTCAACACTTGTGCTTCAAGGCCTTCACTTTTGCTTTTCAAGTCATCAGCAATGTTCTTGTACTTTTCCATCTGCACCTGTAAATATACAGTATGATCACATGATCTGTGTCATGGATCACATGATAATGCATTTTGGATCACATGATCATAGATGGTATACACAAAAGCTTTGATGGAAAAGTGATTAATATGATAGAGCCATGAGCCAGGATAACTGTTAATTCTACAGTCAATTTCTGAGCATTTTTGCAAACGCACTTTAAGTACAAACCTGGCTACATATGTATGTATACATAACATTTTACATATGTACTTGGTTTCCTTGCTGAGATTTCTTCAATCTACCAACTTCTTCTGTTAATTCTTTAACCCTAGCATCTGATGTAGCTAGTTTCTTGTTCTGTATAAAGACACAAATCCAACAAACTACATTCAGGTCTTCTGCTTCATTAAGCAACAGTACACTATACTAAATGCTTATATCAAACATGCTTGCAGCTGTAAAACTTAAGGAAACAATGATCTGATGGATGTTACAATGCAATCAGAATTTTTATAAGTTTGCTTTAAGTTACCATGCAACTAGTGCAAGACAATCAGCAATTCATATCCTTTTTTCAGTATAGAATTTCACTCGTCTAAACTCTTTACTGCGTATATAATAATCTATAATAGAGATTTGGGACCCAGAATTTTTGCCCATTTTTGTTTTTCAGATATAGTTAAAACCTTCATCTTATTACAGAGGGTTTTTAAATTGTGTCCACAGCTTTATGCTATGGAGCTTGCCTATGATCAATACGCAAAAAGTCTTGTAGTTGGCACACTTGATAGCTCATAACATAAGGTATATAAGCAACTCAAGTATCATAAACAATGTGGCATTCAAGGCACGGAGAAGTTGAGTTATAAACTATGTAGATAAAGGATATAGCTATATGTACTTTACACTGTCTTCCGGTCAAAAATAAAAATATTCATTGGGCAATGAATTCATCATGGAACCCATACCAAAGTACATGAGCTATAGATGAATGTATAAAACAAAGGATAATTAAATAACACATGTTGTTCCAGGAAAAACTACGGCAAACACACAAGTCCATCCATGGGTACCGCCAAATTTTCCAATAGGTCCAATGTATTTTAGCCTTCTCTTTCTATGCATGTTTCTAGGGCATAATACACAGTATTGGTGACTGCTGTGTAGCTTTATAAACTTCGTACGTAGTAGTACAAATAAATCACTGAAAATTAGTTGGGGAAGCAACACAATGCTTGTTAAAATTTCACCACTAAGTGCCTACCTCATAAAAAAGCTCTTATCTTGCTTATTTTTGACTTTTAAAAAATGCATACAATGGTGTCATAAATATAACACGTCACTAATATTGCTGCATATTATCTTCATTAGTGGTCCCAGTGCTATCCAACAAGTGGCTCAGGAATCTTCTGAAAATTCATAATTGCTACACCAAAGTATATGGATTAACAGCTAATCAAAAGTGATGTCAAAATACATTGGAGCCTACGGAAACAGGCTTTCACAGGAAAGCCGTACAAGAAGCCAAAAATTATAGCTATATTCACATGGTAAGCATGCTGTCACACCACATACACACACCAATATGTGGGGGAGTATAATACAGTGATCAAGTAAGAATGCAATATAAATCACTCACAAAACAACACCATTGCTTCTATCCACCAACATCCAATCACCCATATCACTAACCCAGCCCTACTGTTATCACTTGCTCACCTTAGAAGCCAGTTCTGCACATAGCCTATCTAGTTCTTCTTGCATTACTCTTAATTTTGCCTTCAGAAACCGAATTGTTGCCTCTGTAATAAAACACAATACTAAAACACTGAATACAATAATATATTCAGGCATTTATTCTGTATGTTCTGTAAGAATGTTTAACAGACTTTATACCAATACCTGTATGTCATCAACAAGGTGATTATTACCTATCCCATAGCTGCTAGCGCTCCCACTTAATTAACATTCACATGCGTACAAACATTTGAGGTATTACACACCCACGTGAGTCATAGGCTTTGCATGAAGAAGCTATCTTGGGAAGCTATCTTGGGAAGCTATCTTGGGAAGCTATCTTGGGAAGCTATCTTGGGAAGCTATCTTGGGAAGCTATCTTGGGAAGCTATCAATAAAAAACATGTGCCCCAATAGTTTGATATGTGTGAACATTTGGAGATGTTGTCATCATACATTATGGTAGTACTGTATATTAGCTGGGATCATGGAGGTTTGGGTTTTTCTGGCCAAAAAAATATCACTACTTCACAATATCATCCTGGTGCCTTGGCAGTATTGATTAGGTATAACCAAGCCCAAAAGTTCCTTCAGTACGACACTATGTAAGTGGTTCCAGTAGGTAGCTACAAATTTTTTTTTTAATTATTCAATGGATTTTCTACTGACTGACCAACTGCCTGATGCCTTCAGACAAGTGTAACTCAATAACAGCTAACGCTATGGGCTTGATTTTTTCACTGTTTGACATCACTTCATCCCGAGATGTACCTTTTGGCATACCACAGTACATAAAATGCATGCATCATGGACTACCTTTGTCCTCCTTTGTGTCCCATCTCTTTTTGCTGACAGTCCAAGGTGTTGATTCGTGGTAGCACAATGTGGCTTCCAATTTGTAAATAGGAATCGTCCATATTTTCGTGGTGACTGGATCGATTGCAGAGGCGTCTTCATTTGTAACACTATGTAACGGGCTGAAAATAGGTGAAAGCGAAGCGTAATGGCCACTTCACTTTCAAGTCAGTAATTGATAGTTGGGGGGAACGAATCATCCTTTTTTTTTGTGGTGGCTGGATTGATTGCAGAGGTACTTCTCCTGCTGTTCTTCATTTGTAGTGCTGTGTAACGGGCTGAGCATAGCTGAAAGCAAAGCATAATGGCCACTCAATAATCGATAGCTGGGGCGTGTGTTCAGACAAAAACATTAACTCTGGCACCATCCTTTCTTTTGTTGCGGTATGCGTGGGTTCACCAGTCATTAAGACTGAAGTATAGGGATTAAATGTTTACTAGTATATCTGCAGGTGTAGGCAACCTCCCTTGTTTCCCTACTTTTTTCTATGCTCCCTAATCAAACTTAGCATTTCTAAGTTTTCCTTGTACTTGTGTAATGAAGAACTTGCTTTATAAAATGGAGAAAAAAGAAAGAAAAGGCTACTGAAATCAGTTTCAAAGGAGTATATGATAGCATTCTACGAAGCCTGTTTAGATAGTGTTCATTTTGTGTCACACCTTCTCTATACATGTCTATTATGGACACCATGTTACACATACATACCGTATAGCAGGTTTTTACTGCGCCTATAATTGATCACGAATCTTAAAAGTGTGACACAAATTTCCGCGAATGCAGCTATCCACGAAAATAAAATCCGCTGATTATTTTATTTTGATTACTAGAAACGCATTGAAAGAGGATATGGAAGCGTTGTTAAGCAGTTATATACATGGCTACCACGTTATAGTCATTTTGGACTCTAGTCATTGGCGAGAAACTTACTTGTATTATAAAAAGTGGGGATGTGTGCTGCTGCATGACAACCCAACAGTAGTGGGGCACTTACTGCGCACCCTCTCAAGGATATGCAGTTCGTTTTCGTTTCATGGTGGCACAATAATACGTATCGAGTTACAGGCAAGAAGATACAAAAAATTGAAAACACGCGAGATAAAATAAGCACAAATTTAATTACCGCGGCTAACTACTGTTCGTGAAAATAAAGTCTTTGCGGTAAAAACCCGCTATACGGTACCTAATTATACAATACAAATATACATATAGTACAAGTATAAGGAAAAATTAAGAATTTAAAGTTGATTATATAGGGATCATAGAAAAAAGTTAGTGAAACAAGAGAGGTCACCTACACCTGCAGATATACTAGTGGACATTAATCCGTGAGATTCAGTCTACCTCCCTTGTCTACACCTGCAGATATACTAGTGGACATTTAATCCCTAATTCAGTCATGGGTATACTACTATACAGTATAGGTAGACAGCCGAATTATTTATCTAACAGTACTACAAGTGAACTATAACTTTTTAAAACATAAATAGGCTACCCCTTGGAAAAATGAGTATTAATGGGTTTACCTTAACTATGCTTGGACATGGTCACTATAACTAAGGTGGTCCCAATAAAGAGGTGGACGTTCAGTGAGTTTCACTGTACCATACATATATGTACATGATATCAAGAGTCATATAGAGGGAGGGAGTTTATCTCTATATATTATGGACTCATAGTGTACCTAAGGTATATACTTGCCTTGTCCCATTTCAGCTGCAGCTTCAGGAATGAGGTCATCGCTATAATCCTCTTCAATACTATCAACACTCTCGAGTAGTCCACTGGTCACAATGCTAGTAGCTGCTGCTCCAGCAATATCTGACTGGCCCACACCTGGGGTTCTAGTCCTCCCCATGATATCACTGTCAATATCAGTCTGTACTGACATGGCACTGGAAATGGATCTAGTTTTTGACTGTGGGCGGTTGTTAATAGGTGGTCGTTTCTTTGATGATGCTAGTTTAGCACTTGTCGCTGGTCTCTTAGCTTCTTGGCTATGAGCTCTAAACAGCAAGAATAACAAAGCAGTACACCAGAACCATTTGGGTCACAGAAATATACAACACGCGTGCACCATCCATATATACAACATGAATATAAAAACAAACATGGTTCAACTATACAATTATATTACAAATAATTTGACCTGTTTCCTCGTGGTACTGACTGTGGTCTACTAACTGTGAAGTGTCCACTCAGTTCCTGTGTATACACACCATGTACTACACATGCAATATGGTACAAGATTATGAACACACATGCACACACCTCTTCCATGTTCAGCTGTAACTGTGGGTCACTGTACAAATAACACTAGTGATGGTTACTAGGCAGCTAATATGAAGCATACCTTGTAGAAACGTCTGCTTCATTTCCATTGTCTGACAAATGTGAAACATGTTCCTACACACAAATCTACATAAAGTAACACACGTACATCAACTATAAATACCAATATATCATCTGCCTCTCGTAGCAGAGAAGCTGCTTTTGATTCCAATTCTTCATTAAGCCGTCTATAATTCGAAATACCAACAAATTACACTTAAATATTCAACACACACACACCTGTATTCTTCTTCTTTCGTTTGTAGGTCGACCTTTTCTTTCTTAGCCTTCACTTTACGTTGTATCGAAGGAGGTCTCGAAGTACTCACTGTTCCCGTACTTGGCCTTGACTTCTCCTTCGGGTTACTACTCATACCTCCCGCTTTGAATTTATTCTAATAAATGTGCATTGTTCCAAATAATGCCTCCCATATTCTAGAAAAGTACTGTAACGAATCAAAATGAAGAAGTTTTTCGAGAAGAAGAAATTAGATTACAAGTTTGCTAAGGCTGGCTCTGGCCATACTCTAGGAGAGACGCCTCCCCAACAGCAAGGTCCTGCTCAACCATCACCGCCTAGGGAGCGACATGTTCCCACTCAAGCTGGGCAGTTGGCGGGCACTGCTGCTCTAGCCAGACTTGATTCACAACCAAGTGGTGGAGCCTGCAAGCCAAAATTGAAAAATACAACAAGTAAGAGCCCAAGAAGAGTCATTTACTAACAGTCTAGATATGTCACAATGATATTGGGGCAAATTGTGTGGTAAAGTTAAAGTCTGATCCTCTCCAGAAACAATCTGCCTATGTAGTATTCTTAGCAAGAGTTTCAGGTCATAGCACACTAGTTTAGAGTACTTTCTGAGTAATACAGTAGCTAACATACCCCAAACTACCATATCAATGCCCCATATGCAGTAAGTTTTGGTAGAGAAAAGTAAGGCAGAAATGGTGCTGTGAACAGGAAACCCAAAGGAAATGGTGATAACTCATGGAGTGTTAAATGTAATGCTTTTATTTATTGCTTGTTTATTTCAGTGTACAAAGAAATGGAGGCTGAGGCCAAGCAGATAGAAGAAGTTAAACAGAAACTGGTGTGTTTTGTGTAACGTGTGTGTGTGTGTGTGTGTGTGTGTGTGTGTGTGTGTGTGTGTGTGTGTGTGTGTGTGTGTGTGTGTGTGTGTGTGTGTATGTATTTGGTTGTTTGCTTGTTTACATGAAGTCATTGAGGTGGTCACCTTACTATGTATAGCGACAACAACATTCACAAGAACAACAAGAAGTCACTTTAGTCACATCTCACAACTTGTCAGTCAACTTAATATGTCCTTTGTGTCATCATGTTCTACCCTATCATGAGATGAATCAACATCTTACAGTGTGTCTACAACAGGTTAGCTGTGATACATGTATTGAACAAGCCGGTAACCTGGTACAGTATTGTAGTACGTTGTTATGACAGATGGTGGTGTTTACTTACTAAGGATCTTAGCTAAGCTGTTTTGCATTGAGCAACTCAGGGAGCCCATTCATATCCTACCAAAGTGTTGTGAAATTTGTAAAGAGATATTTTAAAGGAATGGCTTTGTATCACTACTTCTGAACAGTCTGATGCTGAGAAATAACAATGAATGGAGCTGTGTGCATGTTTAGGGCTGGAACATTGCTCAGTTGTAAGCCCTTAAACATTTTAACAAGCAATCATTCTAAAGCATGAAGTGTCCCACTTACTGTATTGAGGAGGCAGTTAAAGGTCTAGATTGTGTGGTGTTACAATAGTGTAACTGTAATGTTTACTTCTGTTACTCCACATACTGGTGGTAGCACTTAATCCTTGGTAATGTTGTCCAAATGCCTTAATTGTTAATCAAGAGTTCTATTGTTGTATTGAGGTGCACATGCAGTTATACTGTACACACGTGTGTGTGTGTGCATGTGATTATGGTACTGTCAGTACAATATCTTGGTTATTATCATAGGAGTATCACAAAGAGCCGTTGTCTGGTTCTGTTAATATGATACACACACTATGTCGTGACTTGGACAAGAAAGGAGCATGTATTGATATTATCTGCAAGTGAGTAATTGTATTGTACCCACAGTCTATTGTATTCAACAAGTAGTACATGTTAGAACACCAGTTTAGTGCTACAATCAACAGTTGAGTAGTTTCCCAGACAATTTTGATGACATACATGTATTTTCAATGAGGGAATATAATGCTAGCTTAGAAAAGATGTCTGTATTTTCAATACTACTTGTCTTTAGTACTCCAGTTATATATGTTATATGCAATGTATACTACTTACACTGTTGCAGGTACTTGAATAATCTAATAGAAAACAGTACAGAGGAGAAGTACCGGAAAATTAGAATGAGCAATAAAACATTTCAAGTATGTGACGTGTACAGTATTAGTGATGTATCAATCAATAAAGTTACACAATGTTTACTTCATTATTTTTTGCATGCTCTCAACGAGTGGCCACAAATTCCATAGTGGTATGCCTGTAGTGATATTTTAGTTTGAAAATTTATTGGCATCTAAGTAGCAAAGTTTGAAGAATCTTCGAGTGTGTTACTGTGCAGCTTTTGGTTTGCTGCTCCTTGTAATCAACTTCACTATGGCTAACCCTTCAGTGTTACTAAACAATTACGGTTAAGTCTTCATCTTTACTTGGTACTTCTACAGTATGCAATTTTTTTTCATATCAGCTTTTATTGAAAATTAAACCCCCTTTTTTTCACAACTTGGCTATGTTAGTGTAGATAGATATCGCTTCGTGTATTTGCAAAGCCCCAAAGCTGGTCTTTAGAAAATGTGTCTTTAAAAATATATATCTTCCTTCATAACTGTAGACTATTGCTGCTCTAGAATCTTCAGTGCCGCATGAAGTTTCATGAATATTTTGTAGTGTGTTAGATGTGTGTGTATATGTGTACAATATAGAATGCTGGCTGCCCTTATGCCCTTGTTTCCTGAACAATGAGCTCCATGCTGATTCCTCTATTAGAGTAGACCAGAATTTAGTTGGACTAGCTTTTCTACAAATATCTTTACTTTTCAAAAATAAAATATCTCTTAGTGATAAATATAACCACAGCGTTAGGGTCATGGATGGACTCCTCAGTTAAGTGATCTTCAGGGTCTTAAATTTTTACTATAAATGTTTCACATGTGTGTTATGTACTACGCACCATTGTATGTGTTGTTTACAATAGGAGAAAGTTGCTAGTGTAAATGGAGCAATATTATTTCTGGAAGCAGTTGGTTTTGCACAGCAGTCACTACCCCATCAAGGTGAAGTCCCTGTATCATATGTATAGACATTATGGACCTTGTAAAACAATACTAACAGTAGATGTAATGGGCTTGTAGAGTAGTTCTGTGTGATGTCATGGGTATACCATTCATCTGTAACACACGTGTGGCAGTAGTGTGTGGCCCTTTGTACAGGGAAAATGCACATTTCCTGCTGTAGAACATGCCCAACTACTACTATCAAACAGTACGATAGTACTGTTTAAGTAGGGATTGGGGTGGATTTGGCGCGCGCCTCAAATTTCAATCCCTCAAAAATCATCCTAGAAATATCTCACACAGCAAATAAAACCTTTTACTAAAGAGTCTTCAAGTTTCTAACTTTATTTCTAGCATTATATATCAGGAAACGACTAGAAAAGTGCTGGAATTTTATTTCTAATAAATCGCTAAAACAGAAATTTTCGTCAGCCTGCCTGCCTGCCTGACCACATTCGCAAGGCTACAGGCCAAACGAAGCAGCGAAGGATCACCATTCTTTGCCACAATATTTAACTCGCTGCTGGGATGTGCCTTTTCGGGTTCCGACGAGTGTCTGCCTTCTGCGCTTTGCCTTTCCTTTTATCTTTAATTACGGATCGTCTTCTTCTTTTCCAGTCACGGAGGCGTTAATAATTCGTATCGACACTTTCCTTAGAGCAGCCGTATTCGGACGCCACAAAACTAATAACGGATTCCGTACTGTAAGGGCAAGTAGATGCCTGTATAGCAACACTTGCAAAGCGATTTAACAGCCTAGTGAAGTAAGAACACACTGCCACGCCCTTATCAATCAGAGTGCGCGCTCGTACTTAACGATCAGTGGACCATGCCTATTATTAATGGTCCAGCTGTAACTAATTGTAGAAAACAGGAGATAGAAACCCTGCATGCCTTTCAATTTAGTAATTGAGCAGCTTGCGTAAAGCAAGCAGCAAGATCGAGATACTCTAATAGAGCAGTCAGTGCCAAAGATCAATAATAGCTACATACCTATACCAAAAAAAGTTAACAAACTAGTGAATTTAAAAATTGTTAATTTAGAAATGGAAGTAGGGATCAAGCGATAAAAACTACTGAAACAAGTGATTTGAATGATGGCAACTATTACAACATAGCTTTGTGGGGAAATCCCTACTTTGGCATTGAACATATATGGTGACGTGGTGAGATGCCAATGTAAGGATTTCCCCACAAAGCTATGTTGTAATAGTTGCCATCATTCAAATCACTTGTTTCAGTAGTTTTTATGGCTTGATCCCTACTTTCATTTCTAAATTAACAATTTTTAAATTCACTAGTATATATATATCACCTATTATTACAGTAGGTGTTAGGCTATCTAGCAGCAGGATCGATTAATATGCATTTTTATGTATTGTGGCAAAGCCTCGCGCTGTGTATCTATAGAGCTTATTCAAAGGGTGTGTCTGTCAAGGTTGAACGTGCAGTAATCTAAAGCCTACCAGCCATTTTGAGTGAATAAACAACTGAGTGTATAAAGAACATAGCTGAAAAGTGTGACTGACAACACAGTTCAGTATTCTAAATATTGTGAAGAACTGGATAGCAATGCGAAGGCAAACACAAGGAAAAGATAAGGATGACTGGCCTTGTAGATCCCTATTGCCACCTAGAAAGTAATGTCAACTGCTTCAATGGTAGCCACTGTGGAATGGTGTGAGTGACCTGAAGTCATGTAACTTTTTAATCAGTGCGACAAGCTACTGCTGAAGGCATACAAAAGTCTAGAGTATTCAGTTTTCTTGTCAACCAACATAGATTTGAGTGGCTACAAGAAGTTATATGTGTACATTGTTCCTGTATGGCTGGCTTGGGAGAAGCCTGTCTCACATTGTTTCTTTGTTGTTTGTGGCACAAACTAACACAGAGCTGAAAAGTTAGTTCACACACACATTGCTTTGTTAGCTTGTTCGTGGTTGCCGCCATCATTTCTATCAATACCATTAGCACAAATTGACTTTTCATCTTCATCACAGAAGCATAAACGCTTGGTGAAAGCCAGTGTAGCTGACAGTTCTTCTAGTAGCGATTAGTTGCTGCAAACAAAGAAGGTAGCATCGATAGTGTTCAAGCCAAATGAAGAAGACAAGCATGCTTTTTGAAGAATTGTCACAATCTAGAGGTAGCCCTATTATTTTATCACTGATTGTTGACTATAATGAGGCATACATACCTTTTGTATGAAGCAGGGAAAGTGATGAAACCACTCACAGAAGAACTACACTCTGTAGTAACTTTGAAATGAGAATTACTTCAGAAGCGTGAGGAAATCTATGAAACATTTAACTTTTAGCCAAGTTGAGGGGATGACTAGAACACAGGTAGATTCTTAGCTGTGCCTTTTGTAAACAGTGGGATGTGAACCTCCGCACAGTATAGTACAGCAGATTCCTGAATAGTGAATCCTCTGTCTGCTAAGATCATATCACCAACTTCTTAAGTAGACCACAGTTATCAGTCAAGTGAAAATCTGACACTCTTCCTTCCCATCTCTTGGAGATGAATGCCACAGAACCTTGGGGAGTGATCCCAATTATAATTTTCACCATTATGTTTCTTCTAATTTGAGCACATTTGTGCCCTTGCCAGTAAGTTGTTCAATAAACATCTCAAAACAATCGATGATTATGGCACATTATCTAATGTGTTTTCGGAAGCATGGTTTTCATGAGCTTTGGGCGTTCAGGCCAACGGACGAGAAAGGGCATTCTGGTGTACAGGACATCTACCCATTTATGGATATACCTTGAAACGCTAAGTTGAATAATTCCCAAATCTGTAAGCCAGGTCTACGTTGCCAACATTTAGCTGCAGTTTTACTATCGTTAGCAGATGCTGCTGACTTGGGTAACTCCTTTACAGCCAAGTTATAAATAGCCTTCAACACTGCAAAACTTGACAGCCCTGTACCTTTTTTGCATCATCTTTCTTTGATGTTTTATTTAGATGAAATGCTACCTTTTTATATGCATAGCTTCCTTTTCTCCTTGCTAACTTACATTTGTTGTTTCAAACCAGCACACTTGGATACAAGCTCTTCGTGGCTGCTTTCAAATTCTCTGATTGTCTCGCCGTTTCACTAGTTTGCTGCTCCTCCAACTACCTTGCTTATCCCGAATGCTCACTTTTCCTCTGCTCTTCTTCAGCATTGTGTCTTTCTCTTTGTATTTCTTGTAACTGCTTTCTCTCTGCTTCTTTAATTTCTCTCTTCTTTTTGCCTCTCACATCTTTTCCCTTGCTCTAGTTTCCTTTGCTAACTCTTGCCTAGATGCTTCCTCAATCCTTATTCTTCTCCAGTAATCAGATTATCTGCTTTCCAAGGTTCGTTTTAGTGGGCTTGGTATGTGTTTGGGGCTAGAGGATCATTACTCTCTTTCTTCCAGTGACAAAATGTTTACCACATATGTACGTGTGTTCATTTGGTGTCCAGTTCTTCCTGTTCTCCGCTGCAATCCATCACCTCCTTCAATTGGGATCTATAGGAAAAGGGTGACAACTAACCCCACATCCCTAATAATGACAATAGAGCAATCAGCGGCACAGCAGTTCTTTAGCATCAATACACTCAAAATGGCATCAGTAAACTACGTGGTACTTTGGGGAGATAGTTAATACTCCAGCTCTATAGTGTAATTATTTGTGTAACCACTGGATACCTTACAATTTCTTATTGTATTACCTATGTACCACTAATAGATGGCGAGGAACAGTTTCTAGTGATACCGGAGGCAACAGCTAAGGATACTCAGACACTAGAAACCTGTAAAGAATTGCTAGAGACTTCACAAGCTCTGGTGCCTTCACTAGACAGGAATGCAAAGGTATGCACTACACAGTATACTCTGTTGTGTGCAACGAATTTACTGTTAGGAATCTAGAGCAAAATGTTTAAAGTACAAATCCATTGAAATTCTCTATGTGGACCAATGTTAAGTGTTGTGTATGTTATTGTAGCTCTTCAAGCCTTCATCCAAGGCTACTCATTTTGATTTACCCAACGATTTCTACAAGTTGAAAGTGGAAGAAATTAAGAAAGAGATGAAAGCCAGGTATTTTACATGTGAATACAGACACGTCAGTGGTGTGTATATTTAGTGCCATTAGTGGAAGAAGTTTTCATCCAGTCAAACTTTTACATGTTGTGTGATTTTATGCAATTCACTAAATCAGCTTTCATCTGCTATCCATGTTTATTAGAAACAAGTTGATGTTGTGCTACTTTTAAAAACCAGGCGCCATGCAGCAAACAAACCTAACTGGAATTAATTAACAGTGTACTAAACTATTGAGTTTTGCTTTGTTGCTATACATACACAATTGAATCATAGTAATTTGTATGTTGTAATTGATGAAATATTTTGTAATTCTGTAATTACATTGCTAAGGAGGCGTACCTCGAACAAAATGCTTTAACCCACTAATAATGCACAGAAGTATCTTCTTAACTGTTTTATAGTTCGTCTATTTTCTTATGCAAATTCTCCAGGCATAGCCTCATAGCTGCTCTTCATTTTCATTTGCGTATGTATGACACGCCCCCTTTTCAACTCAAAGGGATTTGTTATACCTGATAGCCTAGGAAGCCAGCTGTGTTGTTTTTTGGCTGTAGAGCCCTTTGGGTAAGGCCTTCACCGCATCCTTATAAACTAGTTTCACCTATATTTCAGACTGGCACATAATAACTGGCTTAAACCAAAGTTTACCTGCCCGGAAGTTTAATACAGGCTCTATATGGCCTTATTTATCACACAAAGACTGTTTTTAGTGAACAAAATTTTGCTCATGTAGATACGGAAAGACAAACAAATATACATACATACATACATACATACAAACACACACACACATGCTCTTTTCGGAAAACAATTTCATAAACCAGGCGTGCGCCCACAGCCGGCAGTGTGGGCGTGCGTCTGGTTTAACAACAAGGCCATCCACAATTTACTCCTTGGCAAAATAAGTTTCTGGATTTACAGTAGTGAAAATGTGCACAACAAGTTATATACCTTCCTACCTGTACTCTTGTAGGAGTGAAGCTGTTGAGAAGGAGCTACAGTTGAGGACTAAGAAGATGAGGGAGAGAGATGAGATGAAGATGACTGTTAGACATTATCGATTTGTGTTGTTAAGAATTAAATTTCTTGATGGTATAATATTACAAGGTGTGTGTGTCTGTCTGTGTGTGTGAGTGTAGCGTGTGTGTGAGTGTAGGGTGTGTGTGAGTGTAACGTGTGTGTGAGTGTAACGTGTGTGTGAGTGTAACGTGTGTGTGAGTGTAGCGTGTGTGTGAGTGTAGGGTGTGTGTGAGTGTAGCGTGTGTGTGAGTGTAGCGTGTGTGTGAGTGTAGCGTGTGTGTGAGTGTAGCGTGTGTGTGAGTGTAGCGTGTGTGTGAGTGTAGCGTGTGTGTGAGTGCGTGAGCGAGCGAAGGAGTGTACACATTGTAGTGTGTGTTTGTCTAGTTTCTTTACTAACTCATGGAGGCTACAAAATATCCTAATTAAACAGTCATGTGTTATTTGACTACTCTTGTGCCCAATGTGGATAATTTGAGTATCCACTGTTTCATGATGCTTATGTTAGCTGGCAGTAATATTTTTCAGCTCAAAGTTATGTCTGGGTACAAATGGTTATTGTATACAGGAGTATTTAAACCACTGGAGACCATATTTGACATCCGACAGTTTGTAACGAGCAGTTTGGAGCGTGAAGAATGTCCATTTTCTCTGTCAGCATATTCCAAATCTCTTGATGATGAAAGTATGAGTATTGCTCAAAGTGGGCTGGTGAGTTACAAATAAATGATTATATTGTTTGCATATTCTTATGGTTCATTTTTAGGCTCCCGCTTCAGTAATAAATTTAGCATGGTCTACTCCCGATCTTGTTCCCAAACCTCCATACTTCAAAATGGACCTCTTGCAAACTTTAGCAGAATTAACTTAGATATTTGTGCATATGGCTAGCTACATGTATTGTACAGGTTTAGATGTGATGTGTTTGCGCTAAGTTTTTTGTACACCATATTCTCATGATTGCATTTCATTTCACTTTGCATTAAATGTGTTCAGTTGTGTTGTGAGTATACAGGGAGGGGTTTTAGTGTAGTGTGTTTCAGGTAATGGTATTGTGAGTTGCTCATTCATGCTATATAGCCAGTGTCACATTCTTGCTTTTGACATTTTGTATTTTCAGTGCCAAAGTTTGAGAACATTATGTTTATTGTATACTCCCTAATGTATATGATTGACCACCCCTCATCGATTCTATGAGGAAAGCTTGGCCCTTTCCACTGTGTAAATGCTTAAAACACAATACACCCCATACAGTTTTTCTTTTGACATACACTATAACTACATAGCTATATAGTACCGTATAATGGGAAATTTTTGAGGGATGAAACTTTCGCAAAAATGTAAAATATGATTTTCACATTTTTTAATTCTAGAAAATGGTTTTATTAAGGTAATAGCTATGTGTGTAAACCTAAAACATTTCTCGATTACATTTTCACGAAGCTATTATTACTCAAGAAATTCACAAAAGTTTCGTCCCTTGAAACTACACTGTATATAATTTGGGAAGAGGGTTCTTCAGCACCCCAACTACTTTCTGTTCTACAACTACTCTTCACTTGCCATTAATACAGTGTGGATCGTGTGCACCTTGAGATTGTATAAAATAATCATTAAATGCAATATTGTTGCGGCATGTGTAACCTAAATAAAACCTGTTCTTCTAGAGCTTATTTATGCTTGTACTGCTGTGCTGAGTATCTTCCATCAATTTCTATGCCATTTCTTGCACAGATCACAATATTACTGATTGGTGCATGCTGTTAAACAGTTCATAAAACTACTCTGTCAGTTTCAGCTATAAACTTGATGCTTATTGGATTTAAATGTTACAATTTTCCCTTTCCACTGTTAATAAGTGATGAAAGTCCCTCCTCTCTGTTATTATTTTATCTTGTGGACTCCAAATACCAAGTAAAAGCAGTGTGGCTTGAATTTTAAAAGTTGTGAGACCAAAGATAACAGCAAAGAAATGGTTGCAATAGTATTGACACAGCTTAGCCATCATTGCAGCCACTTCTCGGCTGCTATGCACCTTTGATCTCACAACTTTTAACACCAGACTATTGTAGGTCACGCCCTTTTTTTACAGCTTAGCTGTTTTTGCTAGATACAGTGTACCTTATTTAGTTATGTTTGGGACCTAACTACACTGTACATCGTATGCTGTACTTGACTAAGATGATCTGGTCTAATATGATCTGATCTTAATTAAATGAAGTGTTACTATATTCCTAACACTACAGGCAAACCGGTTACTAGAGGCAGAGATGGAGGTTGTAAAACATGGCATGAACCATGGTGAGATCTCACTGGATACATACAGCACTGTATGGGAGGAATGCTACAAGCAAGTACTGTTCATCCCTGGTGTTAACAAGTACGAGCCTCCATGGCCAGTATTAAAGATCAGCTAAAGCCCTTGGAGAAGAAACTAGATTTAATGGTGACAGTTGATGTGTATGTGTTTAGGATAACAGGTCACTGATTACTAAGGAAGCTAAGAAGGCAGCAATGTTGGAGAAGAAGCTCAAAATACTTACAGGTGGTTACCAGGTATGCACAACATATTATTTTGCACACAGTGCACATGCAAGTACAGTAGTGTGGACAGAGACAATACATACAATACACACTTGCAATGCAGTGCATACACACGTATGCATGCATGCACAAGTCACATGTATTCAGGTACATATATACGCACTGTTTGTTTTACATATTGGGTATTTCTAATCTCGTGCTACCAGACTTAACAAACAGATAGCAGATGTACGTACATGAACAAGTGGTGCAGTGTTTTGTGGAACCGAACACTTTTGAAGGTCTGCAAAGTCAAGAACTACAGGTTATCCCACGAAGAATGTAGGTAATAACTTGTGTATGATATGTAGTGAGACCTGTTCACTGTGTCACTAGGGACCCGCCGATTATGCTGACATAATTATGAGCATAATAGGTGCCTGAAAGCATTGAGCATAATGCTAGCATAATATTTCAGCCATACTACAAATCCTTGATGGTTAAACTATAGAAAAAGATCGATATACTCTAGTAGAACAGTCAATAACTCTAATAGAACAACCAGGCAGCTGACTGTTCTATTAGAGTATATCGATCTTTTCTGTCACATGCAGTTTTAAAGAGCAAAGATGTGCTTCAGACACTTATTATGTGCCCATAACTGCAAATTTATTAGCAAAACATGGGAAATGCTTGAGCATAATTTGAGCATAATAGGTAAAAATTTTGAGCAGTGCAGCATAGCATAATAGGTAAAATTTTGAGCATAATAGGCGGGTGCCTATGTGTCACCTGTATAACCAGCCAACCAGAAAATCATTTTTTGTGTACAGCAACCCACCTAGTACTGCCACTAGCTTAAAAATTCCATCCTTTATTGGACAAGTTTCAATATGTTACATACAGTATATATCACATTTTCTTGTTACAGCAATTGAAAGAAGAGGTTCAAAGACAGATGATCAACAAAACCAATTACAAATGAAATATGCTAATTTCAGTATGGACAAACAACACTTGTTTATACAGGGACATATACAGTGTAGCTTAGATGTACAGTGTACATAACTCTATCAGTGTAGCTTAGTGTTTGTAACAGTGTATGTTACTATGTATGTAGGTTTCATGTGACATTTCATCTTTGGTATATATGACAGATCACAGCGATGAAACTCATGAAAGATCACCTATTTCCATGATAAACTATCACATAGCAGTGTTCCCAGTCTTGTAGAACCATAGTAACAACACTTTTGTCACTAAGACTTTCTAGATACTGAAAACAAAGTCACTGGAGTCTTCTGCCATGCTAAAGTTGCTTCTTTCTGCCTTACAAAACGGTGAATCCCCACAAACTATATATGTGAAACAGGTGAATACAGGCGATTATCAGATTTGCCTAGGTTTAGTGGTCATGCTCTATGTTAGGGTCCACCAATCTGAAAAATCAACTTTTACGAATCAATCCCCCTGCCATTATGGAATGCTCATTGTAGTATCCCATTGCTCTAAAGAGAAGCAGTATAACTATACAGTATAACTATACAGTATAACTATACAGTATAATTATACAGGGTGGAAGCTAGAATGCATCACACAAATGCTGCAGTAACACGTGTTCTTAAGTGAGGAGAGTCTGGGATTGTACACCCAGAAACTAAAGGACTTTTTTTTCAATTCTAAGGTCTTAAAATTGACAAAGCCATAAAATATAATGGACATTCAGGGGCGTACGGAGGGGGGCCCCTTTGGATTTTACACAGTACTTGAAACATTAAGAAATTGAAACTTCAGGTTTCCAGAATCTGAAATCTGTTATGGAACAGGACACATTGTAAACTTTTATCCTAGTTAAATAATAGTTTCTCACGTGACAACAACACTTATAGCATTGTTCTGGTTTTGATGAAAAGATTGAGATACTATAATAAAACAGTCAGGTAATTATAAACTACTCTAATATAACAGTCACTTAGCTGTATGTTGTGTAAACCCCTTTTCAAAATTCCTGCGTACGTCCCTAACATTCATATTCCTTCTCCATAATATTTTCATATACTGCAAAAAGATTTTGTGGTCTTAAAGGGAAGTGTTCATCTACTGTGAAAATTTAAAACCGAAACTTTACCATAATAGCTGGAAGTTATGTCGCAATACAATAGCAGTCAATTAGTTGTAAACCTATCAGCAATCACCATGAACAATTCTTGTTCTATTCAGCTATAATTCAATACTTTGGTGTGTGCCAACAGCGTCTTATAATATAGCTAAACACATATATACACACTATATGTACTGCTAAGATGTGAGAAAAATCTTCATTCAGAAATTTGTTAAATAATTGTAAGGATTACTATGATGTATCTTTCTAAGTGTCTAGCCATCTGAGTAGCTATATCATTGTACAGCCACTGCATTATAGTATACAGACCTGTATGTTGTTGTGTTGCATAATGTTAAACCACCATGTGGCACACCCCAGTACCAATTAATACATGAAGCATGCAGCAATCAGAAGCATAGAGTTAGTAACGGTACTAAAGTCAGTTGTTAATTTTACGTGTACTCCACTACATCTAGCAGTGTCTAGTGGCCAAGAGGGTTGTGTACAAGTGCTGTTAGCTAATTGCAGATACTACCAGTGTTGATGAATATGGCAGGACACCTACCTACATGGTTAGTGAAGTACTGCTAAATATGCTATAGTAAACTATATACGCAGGTCAGCATATATTTGTGTGTCATTGCTTACATTATTGTATTTTTGTAGAAGAGCAAAACACTAAATTTTGTTAGTTTCCTAGGCCTGATGCACAAAATAATCAGTGAAGTCATATTTCAAAGAATTTACTTGGACAAATTGTTGGCAAGAACTACTATATTGTCCAGTAAGGTGTTAAACACCAAATGGGCAATGTTGGCAATCAAAATGCAGAACATGTTTATGCAAGCTGATTATGAAGCCATACACATCAAAGTGTCCACAGTATTGTACTTGGATGTAAGCCAGTTATATCACAGCAGTCATAGATATTAACAGTACTGTTGTCTTTGGCTGTATATAAAGCCACAGGGCCACCATTTTACTTGGATATAAGCCAGTTACACAGGAAGTCGTAGAATATCTTGGTTATTAACACTCATCCTCAGCTTTGCCTCTCCGACTCGTGTCAATGACTAAGATATTCTGTGATGTAACTATAGCTTATAGCTACAGGTGATATAAGTTTAAATCAGTTACACATAGTATTTCCTTATCCTCCAATACTCAGTATAGCATTGCAGGTGGGTGGATTTTAAATTTCATGTTTCATTAGCTAGATAGCTATATAGTGAATTAAGACTCAGAATGCCATGTTCTTAGACTAGTTATATACCAATTTTAAAAAGGTGACTGCATTTCAGCCACCAATGGTAAACGGTAAGAAAGATGGCAATACAGGTGGGGATGAGAAACTAATTCTCAGTACTAACAAGAGTTCATAACGTTGTAGTGGGGGGCCCATTACAACTTTCTACCAGATGTAGTCTGTGAAATGTTATAGCTATATGAAATCCTCCTAAGGTTCAAAATTCATTTTTCTACTCTTATATAATACAGGGGGCGATTCAAGATAATTCTAGGCATGTACTGAAAGGAGATGTCCCTGACATTCAGTTTCATATTATTATGTAGGCTTGATTGTAGCTTAAATTATACACAGTGTAGCACCGCAGTACTTTAGTGATGACACACTATGTTAGCCACACTCCTCCCATGCTTTCTGGATCAGTCTCACACTTCAAGGATTTGCCACAACACGTTTATACCAATTGACTAAACCCTTGTAGCTATCCATTAATACACTATGCAGAATAGTATATGTTTAATCAACTAGCTTATAAATAGTGATAAAGCTACAAGCAAATCATGTTATTTTAGGTTTATAGCAGCATCAATGACAACTGCTAGGGAACGATCTTTTGTTTTAACTTTACTCATCACATTCTCCCACGTGAGGGAAAGATCATCATGATATAAGTGATGCATCACGTCAATACACCTGATGTAAGGGTCTTCACAATTTTCCTCTATTTTATTCCTCACATCACTGGTAAGCTGATATATCTTACTGAATCTCAACCATGCATCTTCTATCTCTATCACTATACCCTCTATAATGGTCTCCTTAGTGAGGTCATTACATGGTCCACATAGCTTACACTGATCACCACCAGCATTAGGACAAGCCGGGCAATTGGAGACCAAGTCACCAACACCAGCACCGTCGTTCATTTCTATTAGTTGGATATTCACTTCATCTTTAAACATCTCAGTAATAGGTTTATGACAGTGTTCAAGTGGAGTGTCATCATTGTAGAGCTCAAACTTACAACGTGCATATTTAGTCGTGACAATCCCATACAGCTGATTTGCTGTTGTGTTCTTTGACACCTTGAACACCTCTGGTGGTTTTGAGCTGTCGTCATAGTAACTTAAATGTACAGTTATTTCATCCATGTCATCCACCTGTAATATATAATACAATACTGATACTTCTTGTTTTATGTATGAATTGTGAAATATTTCATACCAGATCATATTAAGCAGTTTACACTTATTTTCAGGTAAGAGTTACATGCCGCGTGCTCACACACACACACTACTAAAGTATACCCATGTCAGTGTTGAATTTAGGGGAGGGTCAAGGGGGGCTTTTGACCCCTCCTCAAAATTTTTTAGCATACATGTCAATTTTGCTGTATGTCATGAAAATCTCATCCAGTGAACTATTTGTGACTTTTACCTGCATAAACAGTCTCTATCATAATTATAAATGTTGTACTCCCAACGGCCAGCCTTAATGCTAATTTAAACCCACAATTAAATATGTTTGAATGTTGTATAAGTACACAGCTAGCTATGTGTATGCATATGAGTGACAGTGTATATAATCACAGTTTCCTTTGATTGTTATCTATATAGCTACACACACACACACAAAAATCTGTTAAATGTATAAATCTTTGTGAGTTTGTTCAGAATTTTCAAGGGAACTGCATTCTAAGATCCTATCTAGCTACTATTTAAGTGCACATAGGTGTGTAGCTACCGTGAAGAACTGCTGTACAGGCTGGCTCAGCAGGAGGGTAGCTGGAAACCCTGGCCTGTCAACAATTGTGAGGGGGCATAGGAAAAGGGACCTATAGAGACTTTTTAAGTCAGTAAATTTCCGTTTATTGTTAGGTAATTATAGTAAATTACATACATTAGAAAAATACACTTGTATTTAAATTCTTCGTAACTTGATGAAACAATTGAGTATTGACTTGAAATATGAATAGTTGGCAAGCTGTAGAATTCTTTGATTAGCAGAACTCAAATTCCATGTCTAACTGCTATAGGTCCCTTTTCCTATGCCCCCCTCACAATTATACACAATATAAACATCAAAATCAAAGATACTCTAGTCACCAAATATACAGCACTGTGCCAGGAAAATATTCAGTAATAGTAGCTACTCTAATAAACTGCTGAAATCAGCCACACACATTCAATTTTCAGAGGGGTTCAATGGGTATCATGTATTTAGTTCGCTAGTCAAGAGGTTACCATAAGTATGAATATTAAGATACCCTAATAGAGCAGTCACCTCTAATGCAACAGTTGAATAAAAATTGTGATAAACCCATACTGAAATCACTCATCTTAGAGGGTCTAATTTTCAAAAACTTCCTGGAGGGCATGCTTTGCATGCTAGTGTTCTTTGCACAGTAAGGTGTGCTGTCCCTGTAGTGTCATTTCATTTTGACACCCCAAATGTCTGGATTTACCCCTGGCTCATGTTAATGCAGAAAAGCAGCAAAGTGCCACAGATCTCCTTTTATTGTGCCATTTCTTGATATACAATTTGAACTGAGTGGATCATGTGATCTTAACAAGTATATGAGTACCACTACTGCTATCTGAATTCCTAAATCTAGGACAAATGCATAGTTGAGTATTTGCAGCATTTGTTTCAGCAATATGATGACTGTAAGGTTATGCTAACCATCACATTCTACGTGCTATAACTATAAAGGTTTCCTCTAGCAGTAATATAATACTAGTCGGCACTAGTGACACTTCAGTTTAGTGAATAGTGTAGTGTAGTGAACGGTGTAGTGAATAGTGTAGTGTAGTGAACAGTGTAGTGTAGTGAACATAGTTCGAGGAATATAGTGTTTGTAGGTGGATCAGAAAAGAGAGATGAGTGGAATGGATTCCTCTGGATCAGGAACCAACTTGGAGATAGATGATCAAGGCCCTGTTCTTCCAAGATATGTTCCTTACCTATCTTTGGTGTTCAAACTGATTGCTACAACAGTCCACCTGCTGCTAGCTTCCTGGGTTGTCTTTACCATCAAAGCCACAAGAAGTTTACACAAGTCTCACAATATATTCGTTGCTAATCTACTGATATCTGGTGCGATAGCTACCCTGTCAGCCTGTTTGACTGCTAGTGCTATGGTAATCAGTTTCCAACTTGGGGCAGAGTCATTCATTGGCTGCACTCTATTCAAGTGCCTCTTACTCCCACTTCATGTCAACATCATGTCATTGGTGATAATAGCAGCTGATAAGGTGTTAGCAATAACTTCTCCTTTCAAGCACAAAAGAATGATGACACCTCGTGTTGTAGCTGCTGTTATCAGTGGATCATGGCTGTTAGCTGTCATACCTACCGTCTACAGTATTATTACAGTGAGCAAGGGTATTGAAGTGTTGGAGTATGGTGCTTGCATACTAGAAGAAAATTCATTCGTTGCATTTGTTCTGGCTTTTCTATTACCAATGGTAATATCATCCATCATAACGGTAATCCTCAATGTAAAACTAACCATCAAAGCCTATCAAGTCCACAAGCAAATTGAAAAGGAAACAAGGTTGTTTGGTCAGTCTGACGGCATTACAGCTTTGAAGAAGAAACAACGCAACATCAGACGGAACAGGAAACCGATTATCACACTACTTGTAGTCATTTTTGGCAGTGTATTCATTAGTATAATCATTACAGTACTTTACATTGTAGGAGGATTATGGATCACCTCACCAGCTTATCACGATCTAATGAAGTATGTCATTGCTCCAAACATTGGTTTTGTATCACGACTGTTCCATCCACTTGTATATGGGTTGTACTTCAAACAAGTTCGTGAACCAATGATGAACTGTTTGAAGAGATTTTGGAGGGTCAATTCAGTTGCCCCACAACCATAAAGGACTGCATGGACGTGACTAAGTATTTTATCATCATGAATGTATTCTAATAGTTATAGTTTTGCCACTGTTGTATATTAACCTAACTCTTGATCACATCAAGAGTTCATAATAATTGTATACAAATATTATGAACTCTAGATCACATATAATTATTAAGTAAAACAGGCCTGTACTATTTATGCATGCCAGGTCAAAATGACTTGGTTATAAACAGTTTGGTATATCCAGACCCTTGGGGCTTATCAGTTAGAATATATAGTCCTCTGGAAAGTATGTACCAGAATAGTTAATACAAGCAATTGGATTAGAAAAGTAAGCAATACAGTCGAAATGCAACCATTAAAAAATGGACGTTTTTAGTTGCATGCACAACTTATGAGAGGTGTAAAATAGCATTCAAGACGTGCCACCTGGATGAGAGAAATGGCATTCAACCAGTGAACTTCAGGCGTGCTTTCAGACAAAAACATTTTAAGAGATGATTTACGAAGATAATTATGCAGTTTATTTTATGTTGAAATGTGCAGGCTGAAAGTATTTCCGTGTTAAAGAAGAATTTAGCAGCTCTCAATTTCACTTTGCTGTCGTAAAAGAGGAGTGCACAAAATCTGAGTCAACAAGAGTAACAAAGTTTGTATGTAGCACGTCTGGTAGTTGTTTGAAAGTGTATACATTTGAGAAACAATTTTTTTACCGTGTTAATGTATAAGAGGGTATTATTCAGTATCCGGTATGTACACAATAACTCATCCACAGTACCATAAGGTAAGATATCTTTTGCGATATTAAATTTTTGCGGATTACCAAATGGTGGTAACTTTTTGGAACAAATTTCATGGTTTAGACATCAATCCAGTGGCTGGCATACCGTATAGCCTAAATATTTCGAGGTTGAGCAATGTTGCTAAAAATAAAATTTTCGCAGATTTACAAACACTCCCAAAATGTATTAGACTATATGGAGGTCTAAATATTTCAAGGCTAAAATTTTTGCTGATGACCCCCAAAACTGTGAAATCAGCAAAAAAATTTCCCCTCGAAATATTTAGGTTATACAGTGACCAGACTTTTTTGCCATGCCCGAGCATTGGGCGGGATTGGTTTAGAATTGCAGCTTATTTACTACTGCTTGTCCATCAAAAATGTGACAGTCGTAGCTTGAAAAACCAGCTAGTGGTTCCATTGTTGTACTGAGGCTAGGTAATCTTGCAGTGATGATCTGTGTTTACGTCACATAAATTCAAGTTTATTCATTTGCACATGACAGCTAAGATCTGGTGGTCAACCGGCCACAGCAATGAGATCATATTTAAGCTTCACTGCTAATGTGATAGCTAACATGACACTGTTGAAACTGATCTGAGATCTCGTTTCTATTTATTGCCTCCTACTATGTATACAATCGAGTTACTCATAGGAAAAAAGCCCTTGGATAATGTCATCTGTCCATAGAAAGAAAAGCATTGGTGAAAATAACATGATTAGTGTTGTGTAAGTTGTGCTACTTATTCTTGTACAATATCCAGCCCACATCTTTAGGTAGCTGATGGTAGGACAAAGAAGTGTGATGCCCTGGGTTTGGCTACACCACTGCATCGATCTCAATTGTTCTACACAAATTGTAAATGAGCTGTAAATATCATTAAAACTTGTGGATAAGATGCTTGTGATATCCTTTATCCCATTGTTACCTTTAGACCAGCAGTACAGTATACCCTTTCATTAGGATGGCTTAATCCAGGTTAACAATCCCAGTGGTTTTTGCAGTGCTATGCTGTACTGCTTGTTTTGTTGTTCATAACTTGTTTGTATGTTTCCCCTTCATCTACTAATAACATGTCAAATTTACTAAGCAAGTCCCATATGCCACCAGTGACATAGTTTAAGTTCGCTGCTGTTAGGAAATTGTGAAATTGTTTAGTAACCATGCGTATTTGTGACATTTTAGAGATATCTTGATATTTCTTTTGAACTTATCTTGATTATCTAACATACCTCGATAACTGAAACAATTATTTATTTTAGTAAACTGCCAATATTGTAACCAGTAAAGTGAGCAAATTGTAATTTGAAGACTATAAAAAAGTAAAAAATGTTAGTCTTAACACTGTTCCCAAGTGGTAGGAGAGTTGGAGCCCCCAGGAGATGCCTACACCATCACGTATAAAAATAATTTACGGAAGTTTACTATTAACTGGATTAATAAACCTATCATCCTTATAAGTCTTATGATATCTCGATAATCGAATATATCTAGATAATCGCACATCTCTAATTTGTACTGTAGAGAGACTTAGGCCCCAGTTTGTTAGAGCTGTCAGAATACACTGCTGGGATCTGATTGTACCAGCTGCAGTGTCGTGCCATGATAATTTTTGTTGTTGGAAGGGAAGTAGCAAGGACTTGGCTACAACTCAGTATCACTGATAAAATTATTTAGGTAAGTTGGTCAGTGTTGTGAGCTTTCTTTGTAGCTATACTACTACAATGTGTGCTGCTACATCGTAGTATACAGTCATCTGGTGATAATGTCAGTATCTTTGATGAACTTTGAAACTATTACAGGGCTGGGACTTTGACGATAGAACTGTTGACCTGCAACTCCACAAGTGAAGCAGTATTGAGCAGGATTAATTTTAAAGACGATAAACTTCCCTGGAGACAGGAGGAACAGATGACAAAGGTAAGTTTTACAAGTTATTGTTGAATTTGTTGGTACACTTGGAATGTATACAGGATTTAGGAAATGCTTGTATACTAGGAGCGTTCTTCCATTTCCATTTTGGAATGTAGTCAGGACTATTGTGATAGCATTTTGCTTCAATCCATTTGCAAATGCAGCTATCTTCAGAAGATGTTCACATAATTTTTTGTAGTTGTTAAACTGCTATACCTTGTTAATTGTAAATTGTTGGATCACTGTTGTTTCCATGTAGGACACAGAACTTTGAAGTTTCACCTCCAGCTAACTCGGGAGTAGTGGAAGTTCTGGTACAAGGAGTCACTTCCTGATGACTGATTATACTATTGTCAGCAATTACTGTATGTGTGAACAGCAACCACAGTGTGCACAACTTATTAAAGCGTAATCAAGTTTGGGCTTTTGTGTAGCTAATTAAATTAATTTGCGACACTACTATGGCTTGAAACAAATTTTTACCACACCTCAAAATCACCTTGTTATATCTCACCATGTTTGTTCAATGCTTTGTAACTCATTGCTAACTTGTTGCAGCTGCCAGATTTGGTTACTGTGGGAGAGATAAGTGACATGTTGTTGCGTGATGCACAGTTCAAATGCAAAAGAGTGTTGCATCTGGAAGTTATAAGTGCTTGTAGTATGTGTTTTACTGGAAGAAGCGCTGGTGTCTTTGTGGGAAAGAAGCCGTACAACTAAATACACATAATAAAGCATAATTTTTGACGGTTGCGTTTCAACTGCAATAGACTGTTTTCTTGATTCAAGTGTGCATGTGCTTCAAGTTCAAGTTGTAAGAACTCTGCAAATCCTATATGGAGATTACAACTGAATGCACACCTTACTGAAACATGAAGTTTCAGCTATGTTCCACCCAATACATGGTGCTACAAATGAAGAACTTTAGGAGAAGTACCTCTGTAATCCATCCAAAGAAGTAAAGTATTGATGTGCTCCCACCAAGCAATGTACTTAGTTACGTGGTAGTGGAGAAAAGGTAAGTCCATGATGCATGCATTATATTTGCTGTGGTTGGAGAAAAGGCACACCTTGGTTGGAGAAAAGGCACACCTTGGTTGGAGAAAAGGCACACCTTGGTTGAAGTGATATTAAACAGTGAGAAAACCAAGTCTGTAGCCTGATATATCCATAGTGTTGTTATGCTTGGCAGGAGGCATCAGTCAACTAGTCAGTTAGCAGAAAACCTCAGTTAAGCAAAAACAATTTGGAAAGGTTTGGAGTCACTCTGAGGACATTTAAGGGCTTGGTTATTCCTAACCGATACTGTGCCAAGCTGTTAAGTGCAAATGGTTTTTGGGTGATTGATATTTAGCCCAACCTCCATGATCTTTACTATACAGTACTACTGCATACAGTATGAAGTGTTATTGTACTGTATGCATGCATCATCAACAGCACATGAATTTCCATCATATAATATTGCACCTAATTCAGTCATTAAAGATCTATTAGAGCGGTCATATATACTCAAACAAGTAGAAGAGAAAAATAAGTTGGATTAGGGATCAAAGAAGAAAGTAGTGATCACTAGTTTTTCTTCTTTGATCCCTAATCCAACTTCCTAATTTTTCCTTCTACTTGTTTGTTTACTTTACTATGACTACTGAGCCTTGCATACCACATCAAAAGAAAGAATGGCACTAGACATGACATAAAGTTAATTTTGTATCTGAATGTGCATCCCAACAATCAATTACTGAAAAGTGAAGTGGTCATTATGCTTTGTTTTTAGTTATGTTCTGCCTGTATCCGGCATTACAAATGAAGAACAGCATCTCTGCAATCACCCAGTTGTTACAGCACGGGTGATAAGCATGATAGCTAGTCAACACAGCCACAGGAAAGTCATATTGCACTATCACAAATTGATCGTCAGTGGGACACAAAGGAGGACAAAGGGAAATCCATGATGCATGTATTGTATGAACTGCAGTTGGCAAAAAGGCATGTCTCGGGACAAAGCAATGTTGAACAGTGAAGAAATCAAGCTCGTAGCCTTACCCATTGTTGAGCTATGCTTGGTTGGAGGCATCAGTTAGTCAGCATAAAATTCTGTCAAATAGAAAATGCATAGAAAAAAAAAATTGGAAGGGTTTAGGGTTGCTCTGAAGGCATTTATGGGCTTGACTATGTAAAACCAATACTGCCAAACTGCTATAAAGGAAAGGGAAAGCTGTTTTGAGTGATACTGTAGGGCAAAAAAGCCCAAACCACCATGATTCCTATTATACAGTATGACTGTACTATTATACAGTACAACTGTACTGTATAATAAAACAGTCAGGTATATTCAGTTGAAATTGATCCTAGAAAGGGTATATTTTTAACCTAATACTAGAGGGTAAATAATCCATTAAACTTTTGCATGCCTTACAACATCTGTAAGTTGTTAGGTATGGTAGCTACAGGAGTGAGGGGTAGGTAAGGCCATACCACTTGTTGCTCAGATATATTTTACAACACAATGGGTTGGTTGGTAGGTAAAAAAATGTAGCTAGCTATTGTAAAGTAGCTAGCTACATATATATAGCCCAATGAGTGATGGACAACACTAAACTATAATATATGTTAGCCAAGAAGTATAGAGGTACACTTGCTATAAGGTAACTATGCCCATATAGATAATCTTACCTTTCAAGATTTTACATACTGACTGCTCTATTAGAGCATCTTGATCTTTTTGCACCAATTGCAAATCAAATTCTGGGTGGTTTGCAATTGGTGCAAAAAGAACCTTAACTTAGAGAAGTACAAAGTGATGCATATAGGTCAAAGCACAGGTGCAAATTATACAATGGAAACTTTGGGATCTACTGTGGAGTTGACAAAAACAGATTTTGAGAAAGATCTAGACATATGGATAACATCTTCTCTTAAACCTTCCTTGCACTGCGACAAAGCTGCAGCTGCTGCAACCAGGATCCTGGGAATGCTTAATAGAACGTTTACAAAATTCTCTAAAGAATTGTTTATCTTCCTGTATAAAACTTATGTTAGACCACAGCTAGAATATTGCATCCAGCTTTGGTGCCCATATCTAGCTCGGGACATAGATACTCTAGTAAATGTACAAAGGCGAACCACTAAACTTGTGAATGGACTAGTCAAACTACCTTATGAGTCAAGGTTAAGAGAACTTGGACTCTATTCTCTTTATTGTTGATGGCAACGAGGGGATCTCATTGAAGCTTACAAGCTTTTACAAGGCTAATATGCTATTGACTAGTGTTGCACCGATATCCAAATTAGCCGATTATTCCGATAACCGATATTAAGCAACAGAATTAGCCGATACCGATAACCGATCCGATGTACACCAATAACACTAACACTCATCCTCATCATTATTAAATGGCTCATATTAGTGACATAACCATTGATATACAGCTCATTCTAGGCTAAAATGTAAAGTTAGATGTATACCACAAGTAAAAGTTACTCATGGTAAACAGGTTTTAAGTACATTTTACTACTGCTATATACAGTTGAGACAAGTGGCTGGTACTACATAGAAACCTAAAAACCTCAATTTATTGTTGGGCATGGCCTAAACCCTGACAGTTTATTATGGGCATGGCTTGTAGTCACCGCTAAACCATTCACACATAACTTAATTAAAATGCCAAATAACTTATGTCTAGCCTCCCCCACATCATTATACTACACAGCACAGTGGAGATTAACATCGGCCTTGATTTAATCAAAACCGATTAATCGGCTAGTAACCAATAGCTGATTCGGGCAGAGTCTCAGTTTGCCGTGGACTAAGAAAGTCCCGGTTTGTCCAGCACAGGCCATTTATGTGCTGGGGGTGGTAGGCAAGGGCAGTCCATCAAGCCCGGGTAAAAAAATTATTAAAAAAAATAATAAATAAATAAAAAATATATATATATATCGGCCCGATACCGATTATCGGTGCAACACTAATATTGACTGGTCAAGGTACTTTACTCTTAAGTTCTGTGCATCACACAAGAAGACACTAAATGAAACTTTTCAAAAAACCATCATCTCTACTTTTAAGGTCGAACTTTTTCACCCAGAGAATGATAAATACATGGCCAGCAAAAGTTGTTTCAGCACCAACAATCTCTACGTTCAAAGCAAGTCTTGATAATTATTAAAGAGTATGGATATGAACAAAGGCCTAGTGCCTAAACTTTATTTTTGATCCAAACTTTATATTTGTAACCCTGTTTGTATATCCATCCATTAATAATTATAATAATAAAATTCTAGGTGTCATGTGATCTAATTTTTTTTTCTTTTCTTAATTAAAATCTGTGCAAAATTGGGTCAGTCGGGTCCGAGCAACAACTTCACAAATAGGTATGGCCTAACAAGCTAAAATCGTCACGAACTTTGAAATATAGAAAGACGACCAGTGCGGTCCATTTCAAGACATAATTATTTCAGTTCATATTTCTCGTAAATTCCAAAATTATTAAATATTTTAGATTTTTGTTAAACTTCCGTTACATCTCTTTGATCATCAATTGCCAAAATTCAGGTCGTTATACCTACGGGAGTGGCTTCTTCAGTTTAATTAAAGAATACAGCACACAATTATGAATAAGAGTTTAATATTCCACACAAATATATCTGAATCTTGGTTACTACAAAGTACATCTCCTGTAGTCTAGACTATACCTTTTAATACCTTTGTTACAATCGGTCGGAGCCTATGCTGTAACCCACTCCAGTAACCGCTGTTCTAAAGGCGCTTCAGTAAAATTAATTATGGCGGCGCACCATTTAGTAAATTTTAATACACGCTAATTACACTTAGCGACGAACGACGTTGCAGCTCGCGTTGCAGCCCGCGTTGCAGCCACTTGAGACTCATCTCATGGAGCGAATGATGGAAGTAGATGTTGGAGAGCGTTTAAGCAAGTTACTAACTCTTCCTACAGAACTTTTGGTTCTAATATTCTCTCTTCTTCGTTCAATTCGGGATAAGGTCAAAATTCGTTACATTTCCCGCAGGCTGCGAAGTGTCATTGAAACACCATCACTATGGCGAGAGTTTGTGTGGCCCTATTATGATGATCGAGAGGAACTTTGTATAAATAACGTGCTGGAGACATGTGGAGAATATGTCAAGAGGATGTCCTTCCCAGATCACGTGACACCATCTAAATTAGTGGAGATGCTACAATACTGTAATGGTGTGACACATCTTAGTTTGCCAAAAAGAACAAAATTTAGTCCATGGCGACTCAAAGGAGCTGTAGAACACATGGAACGATTGGAGTATCTCAATGTCCATTGGGGGTATGATGATGTTAAACCTTTATTACTGATTGGTACAAACTTGAAAGAACTTACAGTATATGTCAGTGATACAGGTGGAAAACCTACGCCATTGGATTCTTGGCTGCAGGCATGGATGGAAGATGGTTTTGTACCACAAAATTTAAATCTTGTTGCTAATGTCTCTATTTATTTCATATTGAAATTGATAGATGATTGGTCACAATGTAATTTACAATTTTCAGCCAATCACACTGCCACCCTTAAGATTTATACAAGCCTAAATGTACCGCTGAATCTTATTCCTCCCACACCAATACTTCAATTACAATATGGCCCTACAGCAGCTCTTCCATTCACAAATGCTAGTAAATTTGGAATACTAGGACTGAAGAAAGATTTGCTGCTACTAACTGATAGTTGTAATGGTGATAAGGTGGTACACAAGGCGGTGACCATGCTGTCAACCAGGATCCTTGGAGAAGTTCAGTTCGATTTGTCGCAATGCAAACTTATTGATCTAAAGTTCTTAACATGTTTTGAGGCTACAATTTGTAGGGAATTTCTTTCTGGCCATCTTGAACAACTTTCCATTGCTTGTCCTAATCTACAGCAGCTAAAGCTTCTAAGGAATTCTAATTGCTTGAAAAGTTTGCAAGGTCTGCAAGGTATTGCTGATCACTGTAAGAAGTTAGAAGGACTAAACTTGTTAGGTATACCAGTTGGTAATGTGGAAAATCAAGTACAATTATGGGAAATACTCAGTAATATGAAGCTAACTCATCTAGCTGTGGATTTGTGTATGCTGAAACACGATAAAGTTGTTAAAGAAAGAATGTGTTACTTGTTCCAACAATGTTCTGTTCTTCAAGCCCTAGAAGTATACAATGATGACCTCTCCTGTTCTGAATGTGGGGAGTTTGTAAGTGGAGACCTGATACAGGTCTGTTACTTTCCAGTGCTCAGTTATTGTAAACTAACTCGGTTCCACTTCCAATGTTCTGTTGTACATGACATTGTCGCTAGTTGTACTAGGCTCAGTACTTTGAGTATTCACTGTTCTCTATATCAATCTCTATCACCGACACTTACTTTGGCACATAGTTCCACCTTGAAGCAGTTATGTCTATCATCACACTGTGCTGTTGTCTTGGATGAATTTATGGAGGCAGTGTCAGCTCATGGTGGACTGGAACATGTTGTTTTTATAGTGCAGGTGATCACGTTTGGAGGAATTGTTGCGTTAGTGAAAAATTCTCCAATGTTGATTACGTTCCGAGCTGCAGTAGTTCAGGCTCTTGAGGAAGATGGGATACCCAACTTGAGGATCCTGAAAGCAACATTGATGGAGATGTTTCCACATAGAAAGGTTTTTACTATGGGAAGTTACCTATTAGAAGAGCATGAAGACCTCAAGTATCTAAATTATGACTTGTTGTTTGGCACTGATTTCAAATCGTCATTATGGCCAAAATCTCTTGACTACTTGTAATGATTGTGTAAGTGTATTATAACTTGAACAATTAGTAGTAGTTGTGTATACTTACTCATCTGATCTGGTAATGTTGTTAATACAGTAATGATGGGAAATTTACATAGTCCAGTGCTTTTGCACTAAATAGGCCATAGATTTGTACATGCAATGACAGATCTAGGTTGGTATCTGGGGTTTTGACAAATCCCCTTTTAAATTTAGTTTAGTGGCAGTCTAACTGCATGGCAGGTGCATGCTGTATTAACATTTTAGCACAGCAAACGACTATGTACTACTGTACTTCAGTAGCAAACATACAATTGCACATTAATTATACCATCAGCAACACTTTTCTTTACCACCACTGCATCAAAAACAATCGAGATACTCTAATAGAGCAGGCAAGTAACTACTCTAATAGAACAATCAAAGCTACAGCTTATATATAGTCATAGACCTGCAGTTAGTTTAGTAGTTCCCAAGTATACTCAGTATCTTAAATGTAGCTTGTTTTCAAAATAGTAGACTTAACTCTCAAAACTGTCCTTAAATTCAATCTCAGAAAGTGTAGCTTTAAAAATTGCTTAAGCCAGTTTGCTTTCAAGCGCAGCCAGTAGAAATACCCTTAGATTTAATCTCAGAAAGCCCCAATGTCAATAAAAAGATCAACACTAGTGTACATGCATGTGACTCCTAGTTTGGCAACTATTTCAACTGTTTTGTGTAGTTGTGAACTTTGAAAAGTGGATTTTCATTTGGTCACCCCCCAAATTTCTGATCTTTCTCCCCAAAGGAGAATAAACACTGAGTTAGTTTGTTTCAAAGTGTAGAATATTGTGATTGTTGACCTAAACTCAAATCTCAAAATTTAAAAGCTTCCTGGAGGTATGTCCTCAAATACATTAATTTTTTATTCCTTGTCTACACTTTGCATTAACTTTCAGAAACCCTGGTCCCTTTTTGAAACCCTAGATCCAATGCTCAGAGTTCAGCTACAAATAAATCATCATAGAGAGAGTTCACCCATGCTACAAGTACCCTCTGGAGAGTTCAGCTACAATACATAGCACCCTAGGTCAGAAAATTCAACCGCAAACAATTTCACCCTGTAGAGAATTTTCTGCAAAACAATTCACCTTGTATAGAGTTCAGCTATGTACATTACAAGCCACCCTGTAGAGAATTCAGCTGCAGAGAAGTCACCCCAGTTATAGAGAGTTGATGCAAGCCATTAAATGGGTATTGAAAGATCATTGCCTTAGGTTCATACACAGCCGGATTGCTGTAAACTACCAGCTTTAACTGTGTAAAGTATCATTGAGATTCTATACTTTATTTTATTTTCTTGTTTAGATGAACACAATGAGTATGTGAAGAATAGTGGTAAATGGAAATTGTACTTTTAGACCACCACCCTGAACATGAAAAGGTTTTTATGTGTATGATGTGAATGTGGATAGTCGCAGTGGAAAGTACATTCAAGCCCATGGTCAATGAAAGATCATTGCTTAAAATGTAAAAGTGCATGCCTGTAAACTATACCAAAAATGTTATTTGCCAGATGCCATATATAGACACAGATGATCTGGAGTAGTGGAAATTGAGTATTAGTACATTAACCACCACCGGACCACCACCAAACCCATGGCCAATGACAGATCATCATCTGAAATTCAGAGATGTCTAGGGTGCACCTGTTTTACAGTCAAGGTTGTATGGTTAAAAATACAACTTTGGTAATTAGTTGTATTAACACGGATTCTTGGCTGCTCCAGATATTGTTACCAGCTATTTTTACTTTCGTGCTTTTAGCAGTTTTTACACTGGGTTACAGGTACTTGAATGCACCTTTTTTTACAGTGAAGGTAGGGGATTATACATATGCCATTAAACTTAACGTAACTATAGTAATAATTTGTCAGACCATGATAATCAAAGATGTCATTAGAAATCATATTAATTTAATATGTATACCAGTATAATATATATGGTCCAAGTGGGATTACCAGAGCCAGTCACTCCATCCAGCTATAGACCCTACTCAAGACCAAATACCCACCTGTACTCTTTCCTACATGTCATATTACTAATTTAGATAATGTAACTAGAAGAATTTTGGTTTAGTTCATTCTGTAAATTAGCGTGATATCCTTTAGGGCTTTGCTAAATACACACAATACATTACAACACATACTAGTTAGATCTCACTCTCAATTTTATAAGAAAGGAAGATTTCTCATCATCACCTGGAGACTATATTGTCACTTTTCAAATGAATTAAGTCTAAGATATTATATATATGCTGTATATAGTTACGTACCAGGAAAATGTGGTTGTAAGGAAGGTTGGTAAATGCATGGAGATCATTTCTTAACAATACAGTGGAACCTTTCTGGCTATAATAATGGACACTCAGTTGGGACCCAGATATTTGGACCCATTTTGCTGGAAGTTTTTCCCAGACCCGTTGAGACCAAAGCATTTGTCCTTTTTATTGAGGTTTCTTCTCTCCATTGTGTCCTTACTTTAAAGCAAGGCTCCACTGTAGCTATGTCTATCTGCCAGATGCTCCCAAAATCTATAGGTACATAGGCAATTAACTGTGCATGTACCCAACCTAGCCAAACCAAAAATTAGTTATAGTATCACCTGAATTTGACCATTATGTCTGATTCTACTCCACTGTATTATTATTGTATACGCATGTGTATGCACATACTATGAAGTACTAACCTACCATCTGTTAAACATCTTTTATGACATGGTAAATTCACCTCCTTGTTACATGTTATACAACTCATTTAATGGATAGTCATGCACATGCAGTGCACAATAGTAATGAACAAGTTAAGGCACCAGCCTATCATGCTGACATAATTTTGGTGCTTTACAGCATCATTCACATGATAGATAGCTAAACTGTTCTATGAATAATGCATGTAACAGAACAAGTTCAAAACACTCTGTTTATATTTTCGTGTAGTCAGACCTCTATGCTTTCCTATATACTTTCCCTTCCACACACAAGTGCTTTGGCTCTGCAAGAGTATACTCTATTTATAGCCTAGCTAATCATGATCAGTATAACGTTAATGACTCATATAGCCATTTAACATTAGAGTTCATAAAGTAATATATAGGCTTCCAAATGAAAAGACCGACTTTTTAAAGTTGCTCATAATCCAAACTTATTATTATTCATTCAGAAAGCACAAATTAAAAATTAATTGCCTATCCAAAAAGTTTGAGCATAATTATGAGCACAATACTGTAGCATATGTAGCATGATGGGTAAAATTTAAAATGTAATAGGTTGGTACCTCATTGCAGAGCTCAAATGTGATCCAGTCTGACAAAACCGGGCTTATCGCCTATTTTAAAACTATAAAAGTATCGAGAAATGCTGGTTTTAAGTATTTAGTGTGTTACATGCAGCTTGCCAATGGTTGAAGCTAGCTATGTGTACCAAATTTTCACACGTTTTACACCAATCCCTTACCTTCCAGAGCATCCACTGTGCAAGTAGCCGACAACTAAGTTTCCGCCATTTTAGATAGTTTTTAAACCGAGGTCACTGTATCAGGCAAGCTGCAAATTGGGTGGGAGGCGGGGCCCTGGAAGGCGAGCTGCAAATTGGGTGGGAGACGGGGGCCCTGGAAGGCGGGCAAGATGGCGTTAAGAATTAGATGGTGTTCAAAAATTGAATAGGAAGGCCAAGGGATGGGCCAAGTTTTGAGCCAATGAGGTCTCAAAACTGGCTAAAATGAAAGGAAACTCACAGCAGAGGTACTTATTCAACACCACAGAGCTGTACAGCCACACACAGTCATTCCCAGGCTGACCAGAGCTCCACTAAGGCCCCACACCACACGCCAGTACGGATTGCCACTGGGCTTGGGAAAAGCAGCCAGCAGGACCCAGGGGCGGATCCAGGGGGGGGCACGGGGGGCACGTGCCCCCCCCCCCCCCCCCTTAAAAAAATGTATATAAGATCGAGATACTCTAATAGAGCAGTCAATCACTCTAATAAAGCAGTCACAGTGTTCATTGGGAAGTGTAGCTTACTTAGGAAGGTATAAATAGGATTTTATTTTACATAACATACGTGATATAATATATTTGGTAAAGGATAACTAGCTATTATTGTTGTGACCTTTTTTTTTTTTTTTTTTTTTTTTTTTTTTGCTCTTCAACTTTTTTCAGCAAGGTGCCCCCCCTCTTTCCAGACTCTGGATCCGCCCCTGAAACCAGACCACTCAAGTCTAGCTTATTTTAAATGTGGAATTAGATAGTTTATTCATATAGCTGTGTGTCCTGGGTGAAAAATCGAATCTGCTGACATGGGCGATAATTTAAGACCGGTTTTCTCAGACTGGGTCACAAATTGAGAGTATATGGTGTATGGAGTATATGAAATTATGCCACAGAAATAATAATATATACCTTATTAGTTGCTTGTTTACCAAGTTGCAGTAAAATATAATGAAAAAGTTTTCTGTAGTTGATATCACAAACTGCTGACTATAGAGAATCCCATACCAGTAGGAGAGGACATTCTCCCCAGATCTATATACTCTAATAGAGCAGTCATGTAGTTTCCGGCCAAAATTATAACCTTCTACATGTATAAAAATGACCATACTGTATACTATTTGAGAGAGTACTGTTGAAAGTCTTATAAATGTTAAGGCAAATATCACATATTTTTGTACACATGCATAACATTGATGTTGTAGTTTCAACATTACAATGGTATATTTATTGTTATGTGTTGACTTTAATAGTACATATATAGTTTCAGTTTATGTATGTTTTCAGTGATTATATTCAAAGTCATCACTAACAAGTCCATCACGGTATTCACTATAATTGTATGTTGGGTCAGGAATATTGAGTAAAGCAAGGTCATTGACATTTTGATATTCATCAATTTTTTTACTGAAAAGTTTAATAAATTTCTGTTTCCCGGTCTGTAATGCAGTCACAATGTTACACTGACATGTGTAGATGAGGAAATGATACAACACAATTGTGCAAAATTGAATTAAAGCCAAACTAATCATGACATTTGTGACAATAGAGAAGATAGCACCACTACTTTGATAGGACACTGCATACATTATAGTGAGGTTTAGTAGTAGTGAGAGTTCTTGGATGCAAACCAAACCATTCTTGTATGGACGAGAATACCCATATAAAGTAGTAAACAGAATAAGGATAATGGCTGTAAGTATTAATCTTAGTTGCATTTGAAATGCATAAAAGCCAAAAAATACGCTTCTCAAAATAAATTGTACTCCAACCCAGTAATAGTATCTGTCTTTGTATGATCCTTGAAATGCATCCAGTAAAGGTTTAAACTGGTTTATTATCCTGAACTGTGATAAGTACCTTGTAAACAACAAAATGATGTTGAAAGGAATTAGTAGTACAAACAAGACAAGACATATGATGAACAGTACGATAAACTTTAAGCCAAACAATGGAACACTGGCATCAATAGACCACACTAACTGTTGATGACCACTTGGTAGTTGAGTTATGGTAGAATAAGAGAACAAGACAGTTAATACAGCTCTGAGAACACTATTGTAGGATAGCAGAAACAATGTAGCTAGTACGGGAAGAGATCTAGTATATGTCCATCGTAGTATTCTAGATGAGTGACGACTTACTACAATAATTGAAGCAGCAATGACAATGAGATAAAAAGGGAAGAACAACTGCAAGAACATCTTAGCATACCCATCCATTCCATTGTAGAAACATGTCTCAATACCCAAATCCAAATTGGCAAAAGAAATAAATACTAGCAGTGGCTGAAACACCTTGACATTTGTCAAAAATACAGAGTCATTAATGCTAATTATGTTAGCATAAAATATTATTCCATTAATGGTTCCAGTAGTGACTGTGAGGTTGAGAAGATAGAGTAAGACTACCAAAACAATTCCTGCTACTATTATTATGAGAGTAACGAGGACATATATATTAGGACAGTGTATACACCTTGATGATCCAAATACCATACTAAGTGAATGTTGACACTGTGAACACAAGATACCAGTCCTGTTAAACTGACACTGTAAATCAGCATTAAGTAAATTAAGATGTGACGAGTGTGGTAGACAGTAATCCATTGGACAATTATGTGATATTAAATATTTAGTTTTATTAAAATAATGAGCAGTTATCCAAGTGTTAGCAGGACGTGTGATAGTTGATTGGTCAATGGAACATGTGTCAATGTGAATGTTACTGTTACTAAGATAAGGATCACAATCACATACACCATCATGTAGCATGAACCCAACTGGACAAGGTAATATTTCCACATAAAATGCTTCATAAATATCATATATACAAGGTGATGCTGTAATGAATAGTTCACACCTTTCCTTCTCTTCAGTAACAATGGTGAAGTTAAATGTAGATGAGTAGCTTTTGATAGTTTGGAGCAATTGAGCTTGGTGAGCAATCCTACATGCTGAAGCAGGTAAAAGCTTGTTGTGTGTTTCTACATATAAAATAAAGTGTTCATCACCATTTGGTGCACAAAGGTCTACTTGTAACACTTGGCCAGGATACACAGGTCCTAATACATCAACACTGCAGTTGGTTATGTTATGTGAACAGTAACATATAAAAGTATGTTGACCTAGTCCATGTTCATCAGTTTGTAGTATTTGCTGATTTATTACTGCAGGGTTATAGCCATAGAACACTGTTGAAGGTATCCATCTACAATGAGAAGTAAAGTGATAGATATTGGGATTACACTGATCACTTGGAAGTATTACAGCATTTTGGAGGTAGTTGTTCATAAAAGTGATATTGTAGTGAGCTATCAAAGCAACATGTGCAGTTGAAATATTCCTTGATGTTGTGTACTGAAAGCCACAAAATAAATAAGGTTTGCCATTGTGAATTGGTTGAAGGATGATCAGTTTAATAAAATATGAGTTTCTTGTAAATTCAACATTTGAATACTCTAAAAATTGTATGTAATGTTCCTCTGAATATAAAACAACTACACTACTGCAGAAATTTGAAATAAATGTGATATCTTTAGCAAATACAAGACTACAAGCCTGACAGTATATAATTTCACCTGCATAATTGTTGGATACAATCACTGGTCCATCCAGCTTCATAGTCACAACAGCTACACTGATAACCGGGCTACTTAGTATGGGAACAGAATTACCATTTACTAAGCTAGGACCGCTAATAACTATATTTAACATACAGGAAGAATTTATATCACCAAAAATGCGCAATATTGGACTCGCATTGTTTACAAACTTGCAACCTTGCAAGATAACATTGGGTATAGTGGTGCAGTTAGTGTTTTCTGGAAAAGCTTGCAAAGCATCTATTGCTATCAGATAATCCCAATAATCATTTTGATAAAAATGGCAATTCAAAAAAGTTACATCTTTATAAACTGGCTGAATTAAAATCTTAATCATTGGTGAAGTATTCACAAATTGATTTGTCAAAAACGTGCAATTTTCAATCCGAATTTGTGTAGCAACATTTGCAGTAATTGTTATAACTTTATTTAACATCTTATAGAATAACGAATTACTAATTGCAATAACTACATCATATTTCGTTTGATTTAGAAATATTGAAATTTCTCTCATACCAGTAATTGAGCTATCAATTATTTCTACTGTGTTCACAAAGTATTCACTATCCCATAGTTCATCATCATAAAGCAATTCTATTGCAAAATTATATAAATAATTGGCTGTTAGTACTTGATGATGCTCAATGCTAACATTTTTGATAATATAATTTCCAAAAGCATTATGCGTAATAAATCCACCTTGCAAAAAAATAATGCTTTCTAATTTACAGGAAATGCATATTCCAAGGAGCAAGTATGTTATTTTAGTTGCAGTTTTGTAGTGCTTAAATGTTATGTTACCAATTGTAACATTCTGTGAGCATATGATAGCAATCTGGAAATATGGATTGCTGGAACAACTAATCAAAATCACAGGTGATGACACATCACTTTCAACCCCAACAAATGAGACATTGCTCAAATACTCTAGTGTCATTTTAGTATGGAGTAGATGTTCTCCAGGTAAGAAACGATATTCAACATTAGACACAATAGGTAGTGTACCATTATTATCCAGTAAGTATTGACTGAGTGTAGCACAAGGTTGAGATGGACAACTGACATGTGTTGATTCATCAGGCAAGATATTAAATACCTTAGTAGCTGCGGATAACCAAACTTGAATTGTTACTAGCAACAATAACACACACAGAACATCCATCTTAGTTTATACATTGAAGACGCATACACATTAAGGAGCACAATCACTTGAACTGTGCACCGCCAAATAAATGAAAATAAGTCACTGGTGAGGGATAAAAGTCATTGAAAGTGTTTACTTTAGAAGCCATAATATTATGTACAGTTGCTAAATGATTGATGTTTGTAACAAGGCATCATGTGAATAGTTAATCGATTGTGCTGTGAACTGTGAACTGACATATAGTCTGGCATAGCCGACCTGTGTGTATCGGCTATGCCAGACTGCTGTGAGCAAAGTCAAAGAACTACAGTGCAGTACTATTTGAAAGCCTTCTAAGGTTTTTTAGTAATTTTTGCAAACCATTACCCCCATGGCACGTGTGGAGTCTGCGTGTCCTCCGTCTTCTAGAGTATCTGGGATTGAGTGAAAATCAGCCAGTCTAGAAGAAGAGCTGGTTGAGGGCAGACATGTACTAGATTTCGTGTTAATAATCTACATGCACTAATTATGAGGTTAATTGCCAGTGCATAACTTACATTTCTTTAATTGCTATTAAAAGATGACACAGTTGGTTGTAAGGCTCCCAGGTTTCAGTAGTAGTTACCTTTAATAAAACTGTTCAGTGACCTTTACAGGCAATTTAATGTTCAGAATGTTTTGTGTCTATTTCATGTTTGTATGATTCAAAATCCACAAACTTGGGGTCAAATTGAAGCTTTTACCCTAAAGAATAAGTTGGTTTTTACAGAAAGTCTATAGCTTATTCTGTTCTAGTTACAATAATATTTGTGGTAAAAAAATACCATTATTTTCTCCCGCCCATGCACAAGTTTGAAATATGCACAAAAAAGCTTCCTTTTTCAATATTTATTCTGTGTGACAATTTATATTACCATGTTTAATAGGCATGACTCTTAGGGATAGATCAATGAACTACCATGGGTTACATACCCATGTCATTATTCTGAATGGCAGGTTTTGCTATGTATGAGGTCAAATTTGTGTGAATTTTGCAAATTGAAACTTGATTCACAAAATTTTATATGAATTCGCACATTTCGACTAAGCATTCTGGATTCTAATTTTATCGAATCGTCATAGCAAAGACATTAATTTTGCTTGAGTTCTGTAGTTTGCATGCAATTGCAAAACTTTCTGCTGTGGACTATTTAGGTTACTATATTTGATTTATATGTACTGGTATATCACTAATGTTTAGTATCTATCACTGAAGTCAGTTCTCATACTGGTTTGGATTTTACTTTGTAACTCTGTAGCTGTTATTATGATTTCTTTTTAATCACCAAAAGGCAATGGTATGATGGTTAACCTATAGCAAGACTGATTTTCAGTTATTTCTATTAGCTTTTGCCATAACAAAATAGAATATGTTTTATGCAAAAAAATTGACCATGACACTGGGTGTTTTATTTTCACCAAACTTGGTATTTGAATTTGTTGTACTAACAATTATTCTTGGTAGCACCAGATATCAGCTGTTTTTGTCATTGCCCATGCAATTACTGTACTTACTTACGTGTACACACTCTTTTTGTATAGCCAAACTAATTTTGCACACCTTTATGTATGCCACATTTTAAGGCTATCAAGTTATGTGTTTTGTTTAATAGCATTTTTAGATTTAAACAGCAACAACAAAAATTTGGTAACTGGCAAGGGGAATAACGAGAATATAATTTTTGCTCAAAATTATATGGTGTGTATGATCTGCCCTGCAGCTCCCTGCAAAGTTTGGAAAAGGAACAACTGAGCTATACACATGTATGAGAAATTTTTGTTACCTCAATTCTTGCACAATAGTGTGGCATGCCAGCTTTCTTTGTTACACAACACTACAGTGACATTACCATGTGTCTTGTAGGCATATACCTTTTTACATATAATGTTTATTCTAGGGCTGTTAGGAGGGGAACCCCCCTAAAATCTCTGACTCATCCCCTAAAATTGTGAGTGGCTACTACACTAAAGCTTGTTATTAAATGGCGCACAAAACTTATCAAAAATACTCTCAGATTCAATCTCAGCGTGTAATCTATAAAATGGTTAAAAGTTGCGAACACAACCTTCAGATTCAGTATCAGATCATTTAGTTTATAATATAAGGTACAAATACAACTAACATGTGTATATAATTATAGCAATAGCTATTCACTATCTGAGAGCCCAAGTTTACCCAGGTTCTTGGTTGTTTTTTTCTAAATAGGTTGCTTAGCTCTCAAAAATGCCCTTAAATTCAATCTCAGGAAGTGTAATTTCGTAAAACTTTTTAAGCCAGTTTATGTTCAAAATGGCATGCACAGCCAGCAAGATTTAATCTCAAAGCCTGATTTTAAAAATTTCCATAATCATGAAAATACCCTAATGTTTCAATTTCAAATAGCCTAAGTTTTTGGAAGATACCCACCCATATTTCTAGTGCTTTGTGGTATCATGGTCAATACAATATCTCAGTGATCTCACACAAATTGTTTATTCAAATAGTTTCAACATACATATGCAGTGCACTATACTAATAGAATAATTGTGGACATGAGGTACACATGGTTGTCCTAGATATTACATCATTATGTCATCACTACTACACTCATACATCAAGCTCTACCAACCATAGGATCTAATCACAAAAATCAAAATCAACACTCATGACACAGCCTTAAGTTTCACCACTATTTCAACTACATTGGTGCGAACATGGACAACTATATGTAGACTTTCACCTGGTCACCCCCTAAATTCTTAAATACCCCTCAAAGGAGAATAAACACTGCCTTTACACTCAAGAAAAAAAAATCTTCATATAATATGGCAGTGGCATGTGAATTATACCAAATATTTAATAATGTATTTACTGTTACCATGTACACCAATGTTAAGACTTAATTACTACAAATATTCTAGTTTGTGACAAAAGCAAGCATACAGGTCAATGCGTCTGCTGCCATAAAAAAATGTGCATGACATTGTGCTATTGATATTAAACCTATATGGTATCCTACTTATACATCATATTCTAATCATCAAGCTCAATTTGTTGTCGAAGTACTTCCATTTTTGCCTCAATTTCTTTTAATGTTTTTATTTTGTCTTCCACATCTCGGGATGCTTGGTTTTTATGCTTTTTGGCTATCTTTTTTGCTTCCATTAGAGCATTGTAAGCATCTATAGCTACTGAGACAGCAGCACCAATATGACTTACTGATTTTATGACTGTCATCAAGCTCTGGAATGATGGCAGGGCAACATCATTTATCAGTCCTTTTAGATTTCCTTTTGTAATCTCAGAAATTATTTTTGCAAACCCTAAAGCAATTTGTTTCTTTTCTTCTCCATGTTTTAGTGGAGCTCTTATAATGTCTGTCGCTGAATATATTGCTTTAGGTGGCTTATAAACTAGCCCACACACACTCCAAACAAAACTCAACATACTATCATTGCTATATTTTCTATGCAATTCTGGACACAAGCTGCACAATTCAGTAGCAAGCCCTTCACATGATTCTTTTAGTTCCTCATAAGTGTCACGTGCAGTTTCATAGTGAGTGTTCATGTCTTCTGCTAATCTGTCAGCAATGTCACGATAGGCAGCACATCGATTTGAAGTAATCATTTTGTTTGCAATGTGTGCACCACCACTGGCTGCACCAACTACTATACCAGCAACACCAAGGGCAGCAGGTATAGATGTACCTCCTGTGAACGGGGCAGCTACAAAACCTACTATTGTGCATAACCCACCAACTATTGCACCTATCCTTGTAGAAATTGATGTGAACTGTGATGTTTTATGCACACCATCAATTTTTCCTTTAATGTTCTCAAGTTCTTTGATAAGTGGTGGCAAGTTATCTTTGATGTATACGAGTTCATGTTTCATCTTCTGGTACAGTTCCACAAGGTGTTGTATCTTACGTGACACCTGCTGGATTTGTCTTCTGTCAAGGTGTTGAAAATGAGTGGCCATGAAATTACTTAATTCTTTTTCATTGCTAGCAATCGCTCGTAGTGTTGTAATATTTATTTTTATGGTTGCCGGTACAGTTGCAGTAGTAGTTGGTATGACTGCAAGACTTCTCCCCGAATGGTGAAAAGAACCTTCCTTTGTTTTAACAGGGAGGTGATAGTTGGTATCATAAGTATATTTGTCATCCATTGGTCTGCCTCTCCTGTTAGTTGAAGCATATGATAGCTGTCGTGGTAACTGTGGTTCTGTGTAGTAATAATCACCATCATCATACCACTGTTCTTCAATTTCATATTCCTCATCACTTTGTAGTGGTTCAACATCATGAAGGTGTAAATTGTTCAAACGTGTCTCTATACACACTCAAAACAGTGACATGAAGAAAGATGAGCATTGAGTGCATAGCCAGTTTGTCTATAGTTTTCTTGTTGACTTGTTCCATAGTATGTGTTGCCTATGAAAATTGCAAACAGGCATAATTCAATTCCATACAATAATGGTAAGTAATATTCGGAGATTTGAGGTGACAACCAAGATATGATAGTACTTTAGCAAGAACTAACTCTTTGACTTAACTAAGTGATAGTATATTAGCCATATAATTGTCAAAAATTAAATTTATTGTAATGTATGTGCATACACCACCTTGAATTTTACTTCTTATATATTCCCTTACAAAGGTAGCTATTATGAATGCTTTTCAGAGTTAGGAAAGTTTTTGATCCAGTGCAAATAAAACTTGTACATAGAGCAAGGCCTCACCAAAGTCAAATGGCACTGTATATTATGTGTCAAGTTTGATGCTTTTCTCACAAAGTGCCATATGTGCTATGCCGCTTTACAGCCATCTTTATGTTGAAATTCATCGTTATTGTCTTTATCTCCCTAGGACATTGTTTTACATGGTTGAAACATGGTTTCAAATTCTCTTGCTGAAGAGACAACTTGGTTTTATTTGAATTCAATAGTTATGATTATTTGTATCAGTCATGAAATTCTTTGAAGTTACCAGCCCATTGGTAATTTATATTACACCCCTAGGGCAGATAAATTAAAAGAACTTTATAATTAATATAATTTTGGAGTAAAATGAACTTAGGTTACCAAAGGTCAAATCTGTGATGACACTACCTATCATACAGTATGATAGTACTGTATAGTAGGGACCACAAAGGAGTATGCATGGCTCACAAATAACACCCAAAACCAGCCTCAATTTTCTCTGATGACAATGAGGCAGTATTGGTTAGGTAAAACTAAGCCCAAACAAGCTTTCAGATCAACCTGAAATGCTTTCAACAAGTTGCTACGGAATTAAAAAAAATAATTTAACGGAATTTTCTACTGACTGACTGACTGATGCCTTCAGACAAGCGTAACTCGATAACGACTAAGGAAACAGGCTTGACTTTTTCACTGTTCGATGTCATTTCAGCCCAAGAGGTGCCTTTCAGTATGTACAATGCATTCTTCATGGACTTATATTACCAGTGTCGTCCTTTGTGTCCCATTCATCTTGACAGCGAAAGTGTCAATTTGGCAGTAGCACATGATGGCTTCTCTTCGTAATGGAAATTGTCTGTATTTTTCATAGTGGCTACTTTGATTGCAGAGGTACTTTTCGAACAGTTCTTGATTCATACTGCTGTGTAACGGGTTTAATATAGCAGACAACGGAGTGTAATGGATACTTCACTTTTCAGATGATATAACTGGATAGCATGGCACCATTTCTTTCTTTTGGTATGCGTGGATTGCAGAGGTACTTTTCAAACAGTTCTTGGTTTGAAATGCTGTGTAATGGGGTGAACATAGCTGACAATGAAGCGTAATGGATACTTCACTTTTCTTTTCAGATAATAATTGATATAGTTGGGTCGCACGGTGCCATTTCAGATTATTATTATTATTATTATTATTATTATTATTATTATTGTTACTGAGCAGACAGCACAGCTGATATGCTCAGGAAAAAAAAGCAATCATAAAATGAATTTAGCTACGTAGTTACAAAGATTACAGTTATAGAGTTCCATACAATGTTTGCAGTTCCGCTGAAAAAGAGTCAATATTGTTGCTCTCAATGATGGAAGATGGTAAGTTGTTCCAATCCTTAATTGATCTGGAGAAAAAGCTCTGTTGGTATGAATGGGTAGATGAATTTGGTAGAATAAAACGATGTGGGTGATATAGTCTGGTGGATCTTGTCATTGAAATAAAATGAAGAGGAATTGACAGTGAATAATCTTGATGTATAATTTTAAAAAGTGCTTGTAATCTGGATATTTTACATCTCAGCTGAAGGCTTGGCCAAGAAAGATGCTGTAACATAGCTGTGACTGAGCTGAATCGATTGAAATCATTTAGGACCCATCTAGCTGCCCTACGCTGTACTTTCTCTAGCTGTTGAATATTGTTATGGTGGTATGGGTCCCAGATGACTGCAGCGTATTCCATTGACGGTCGTACTATCGTAAGGTAGGCTGTTGCTTTGATGTTAGATGAGCAGCAACTCAGATTGCGTTTCAAAAAGTTTAATGTTCTATTGGCCTTAGCAGCTATATTACTAATATGTGGAGACCATGATAGTTTGTTGTCCAATATAACACCAAGGTAGGAGTGTTGGTTTGACGTACCCAAGTTGTGATTGTTTAGCTTGTAGTTGAAAATGATTGGTGATAATGATCTGGTAAACCGCATAATAGTACATTTGGTTACATTGAATCTTAATTGCCACTTAGTTGCCCATTCGTGTAGTTGATCAAGATCATGCTGAAGTTGAATGGCATCCTCCTTGGTGGTGATAATTCTGTAATAACTCTGATAATTCTCCAGATGCGGTATGTGTGGGTATACTGTGCATTTCCATTATGGTATCTTGAGTACAGTGGGATATAATACTACTACACATAGACAATAATCAATGAAATTTGCTATAAGCAAGAACCTATCAATGTCATTGTCCCCCCCCCCCCCCCCCCTGGAAGTATGGGGCACCACAGGGAATTTGACATTCTAATACCAAATTCCCCTGTCAATACTATGGCTAAGAAGCAATCCCCTGCCTCCTATGGTTTCTACAGTAGGACTTCCTATAGAGGATTTGATTGATCTCTAAAAATAATTTTTGCCTTACCAAATTGCTGTCTCATCAAAGCCACAGGGGTGGGGCAAGGGATAGATGTCATATCTGTAAACGTACAATAATCTACAGAGATTAATGTATTAATGATGGTACTTCATGACTACAAGGAAGCTATATGAGTGTTTTATTGCAATTATCACACCGCCTATCTATTTTACTAGTACTAACAATTGTTAATTTAAAAAAATGAAGCATGCAGAGTTCCAGAAATGAAACAAGATATTATGAATGATGATAGCTATTGGCTATGTACGAAAATCCCATATACCACTAGTCCACTATATTTGTTGAGTAGGTGTTTTTCTTTCATGTAGCTATAGGTTTTTCACTTATGATACATTTCCATAATGGTTTTTACTGACAGCATTTCAGCAGGCACCATTTATTTTAGGGGGAACTCTACTAAACAGTACTACTGTATTGTTTGACACATATTTTTGTGCACGGCATCACATGTAATGCGTAACAAGCTATACCTGTCTGTGACTGGATTTGTGAAAAGCGGTCTTATAGCCTTTTCAATTGCACGTACTTGGCAATCCATAACTTGACTTGTGTGTATGGCACCAGCTAGAAATTCAGCCACTTTACATTCCTAGCATAGCACTATTTCTGAATTTTAAGACAATCTAATCCAAAACAGCCAAGCTGTAAAAAAACAGTGCGGCCCTCAGAAAGGCTATGGTGAAAAAAGATGTGAAATCCAAGGTGGCGGCCAAGAAATGGCTGTGATGGTAGGTTAATGGTAAAAATTTTAATAACGACAATTCAGGTGAATTTTGTGCCGCTTGGTCTTGGCACCAAATTCACCTGAATTGTTGTTATTAAAATTTTTATCATTAACCTACCATCACAGCCATTTCTTGGCCGCCACCTTGGATTTCACATCTTTTTTCACCATAGCCTTTCTGAGGGCCACACTGTTTTTTTACAGCTTGGCTGTTTTGGATTAGATTTCATTTCTTTTTGTATTTGTATACCACAATATAGGCCGGCTTTGGGACTTTTCTAACCTGTCTTTTTTCTTTACCACAGGAAGAAGAAAAGATGAAGCAGATGTACTTTAAATATTTCTGATTTTATCAGTAAATGTGACTGAATTTGACAAAACCTGGTTTCGACGCACAAAGCTTCTTTAGGAGATATGGCGATTTTAAGTAATCATTGTGTAATAACTTCCCAGTGCCTACAGCTGGGCAAACAAAATTTGCACCAAGTATGCATCTATTTACTAGCTATCACTGAGTGGGTGTATACATTTCTGATACCCAAAATTAGCCCTGTTTTGGGCAGCTTAATTTTCTCGAGCGGGTACATGGTTTTTCAAGCTGTTGGATGTTTGTTTCTTCCTTTGACAGTGTGATCTTCCAACCCCTTGAAGACTTACTTCATCAACTTTTTATCCAGTGGTAGTAATAGGGTGGGAGGGAGGGTGGGAGGGCGGTGGGTGGGAGGGTCGGTGGGTGGGAGGGCCGGTGGGCTCAACAATATAGGGGTATAAAATGAAGCAAGAAGACGATTGGACTCCAGAGGCCAAGTTTGGGCTCTCCATGGCCCTCAAATCACTCCAAATTGACTGAGAACACTATTGGCGAGCTCTCTGTGAAGTCCCAGCTCACTACACACCATTATCACAAAGCCATGGCCATTCAATGGTACCAATCTCCCACTCGTGGCTTTGACAGGGTCGGAAGAAAGCTGCCACAGAAACCAGACTTGCCAGTCCTGAAGGAAGTACAGTGTGGAATATGATAGTATAGAGTAAAGTATCAATTATCGGACAATATGATGTTCGGACAGCTGCCATTCACTTCCTGGGAATCCTGCAGCTTTGGTTATTGTACCAAAAGGTAGGCTACAATAAGCAATAATTATCCTCCAATAATCAGCTTTGCATGATTAAAAGTTTAAGAGTTACAGCCAATAGTATGCTTAGTCCGATAAAATCTATGCTCGGATAAAACTATCAGTTGTCGGACTTTGATTTTTACTACCAGTAAACAATGTCCAATTTATTTCAAATTTGTATGCAATATACCTGTACTCATTAGCTATTAATGGCCAAAAAATGGTTTCGTTATCTTTAGCATAGATGGAGTACGAGCCCCCCAAGTTTTAGCGGTATTGTCGGACGCCCTCCGCTTTAATTTAGCCATGCCCACCAACAGAGTTCATGCTTTTTGCAACAAATGCACCAGTGCTAAACCACAGAAGAAGGTAAATAAATATCTTTCAAGAGTAGAGGTGTGTTTTAAAGTTGATATTCAGGATATTTCTATTGGAACGCAGTATTTTTGGCTCCTAAATTAAGGAGATGCACGCTAGGTGGAAAAATGAAATTACGAGGCACAACTTTCTGACCAACCACATTTGTTAGTCTTGGTGCCTCAATCGCGAATACCACCTAGAAATGAAAAGATGTTCCATTTTCTACCTTCTATGGATGCACAAAGCAACATTTTCGTCCTTTTTGTTTCACCCATATAAAGTAGAGAAAGAAAAGCCTTTCAATTTTCGTGACAGTATTTGTGATAGGACACCAAGACTAGCATATGTAGGTGGTCAGAAGGTGGTTTTGCATAACTTCATTTTTCCACCTCGCGCGCATCTCCTTCATTTAGGAGTCAAAAATACTGCGTTCCAATGGAAATATCCTGAATATCAACTTTAAAACACACCTCTACTCTTGAGAGATGTTTATTTACCTTCTTCTGTGGTTTAGCACTGGTGCATTTGTTGCAAAAGCATACAAACTCTGTTGGTGGGCATGGCTACATTAAAGCGGAAGGCGTCCGACAATACCGCTAAAAATTGGGGGGCTCGTACTCCATCTATGCTAAAGATAACGAAACCATTTTTTGGCCATTAATAGCTAATGAGTACAGGTATATTGCATACAAATTTGAAATAAATTGGACATTGTTTACTGGTAGTAAAAATCAAAGTCCGACAACTGATAGTTTTATCCGAGCATAGATTTTATCGGACTAAGCATACTATTGGCTGTAACTCTTAAGCTTTTAATCACACAAAGCTGATTGTTGGAGGATAATTATTGCTTATTGTAGCCTACCTTTTGGTACAATAACCTAAGCTGCAGGATTTCCAGGAAGTGGGTGGCAGCTGTCCGAACATCATATTGTCCGATAATTGATACTTTACTCTATTAGGCTAGCAATCCATTTCTGGTAAAAACGTAAGTTTGATTTTGTGTGTGTGGAAGCCTGGTTATGTGAAATCCGGTCACAAATGTACAAATTATATATATAATAGATATATTTATTACAGAACTCTCCATGGTGGTTTCTTTGTAACTGAACACTCTACATGCAAGGTGACTTCTTGCTGCCCTCTCTACAGGGTGAATTGTTAGTAGCTTAACAATCTACAAGGTAACTTCTTCTAGCTGATCTCTCTACAGGGTGATTTGTTTGTAGCTGAACTATTTACAAGCTTAAGGTAACTTCTTCTAGCTGATCTCTCTACAGGGTGATTTGTTTGTAGCTGAATTCTGTGCAGGTGATTTGTTTGCAGCTGAGCTCTTTACAGAATGGTTTCTTTGTAGCTGAACTCTCTACATGGTGGTTTCTTTGTAACTGAACTCTCTACATGATGGTTTCTTCTAGCTGATCTCTCTACAGGGTGATTTGTTTGTAGCTGAACTCTCTACAGGTGATTTCTTTGCAGCTGAACTCTCTACATGATGGTTTCTTTGTAGCTGAACTCTCCACAAGGTAACTTCTTCTAGCTGATCTTTCTACAGGGTGATTTGTTTGTAGCTGAACTCTCTACAAGGAAACTTCTTCTAGCTGATCTCTCTAAAGGGAGATTTGTTTGTAGCTGAACTCTCTACATGGTGATTTGTTTGCAGCTGAACTCTCTACATGGTGGTTTCTTCGTAGCTGAACTCTCTACAAGGTAATTTCTTTTAGCTGATGTCTCTACAAGGTCACTAGTTTGTAGCTGAATTCTCTACATGATGGTTTCTTAGTAACTGAACTCTCTACAAGGTGATTCCTTCTAGCTGATCTTTCTACAGGGTGATTTGTTTGTAGCTGAACTCTCTACAAGGAAACTTCTTCTAGCTGATCTCTCTACAGGGAGATTTGTTTGTAGCTGAACTCTCTACAGGTGTTTTGTTTGCAGCTGAACTTGCTACATGATGGTTTCTTTGTAGCAGAACTCTCTACAAGGTAATTTATTTTAGCTGATGTCTCTACAAGGTCACTAGTTTGTAGCTGAACTCTCTACATGATGGTTTCTTTGTAACTGAACTCTCTACAAGGTGACTCCTTCTAGCTGATCTTTCTACAGGGTGATTTGTTTGTAGCTGAACTCTCTACAAGGAAACTTCTTCTAGCTGATCTCTCTACAGGGAGATTTGTTTGTAGCTGAACTCTCTACAGGTGTTTTGTTTGCAGCTGAACTCTCTACATGATGGTTTCTTTGTAGCTGAACTCTCTACAAGGTAATTTCTTCTAGCTGATCTCTCTACAGGGAGATTTGCTTGTAGCTGAACCCTCTACAGGTGATTTGTTTGCAGCTGAACTCTCTACATGATAGTTTCTCTGTAGCTGAACTCTCTATAAGGTAACTTCTTTTAGCTGATGTCTCTACAAGGTCACTAGTTTGTGGCTGAACTTTCTACATGATGGTTTCTTTGTAACTGAACTCTCTGCAAGGTGATTTCTTCTAGCTGATCTCTCTACAGGGTGATTTGTTTGTAGCTGAACTCTCTACAAGGAAACTTCTTCTGGCTGATCTCTCTACAGGGAGATTTGTTTGTAGCTGAACTCTCTACAGGTGATTTGTTTGCAGCTAAATTCTCTACATGATGGTTTCTTTGTAGCTGAACTCTCTACAAGGTAACTTCTTCTATTGATCTCTCTACAGGGCGATTTGTTTGTAGTTGAACTCTATACATGGTAGTTTCTTTGTAGCTGAACTCTACAAGGTGATTTCTTCTAGCTGAACTATCCCTTTACATGCCTTTTGTGTATCCCTTTAAACAATTTGATGATAATAATAATAATAATAATAATTCGATAGTTGCATGAACTCCCTATAAGGTAAATTTTTCTAGCTGATCTCTCTACAGGGTGAATTGTTTGTAGCTGATCTTTCTACAGGGTGACTTGTTTCTAGCTGATCTCTATACAGGTTACTTGTTTCTAGCTGATCTCTTAAATTCTCTTCAGGGTGACTGCTCTATTAGGATGACTGCTCTATTAGAGTATCTCGATCTCGCACTTGCTACACCAAGTTGGATTTCGTGTTATAACTCCGTTGCTTTAAGTCTGATTCTTCTGTACCATTGAAGAGCCTTTCTAAGATGATTACTCCTTCTATACAGCGATTTTCAAAGCATTCGCCCTAGCGGTTTATCTGGTAGGCGTGGCAAGTAGTCGCTTTTTTATTAGCTAATCTCAATTGCGTAATTGTTACACACTGTTGGTTTTTTCGTTGTACCTTCCTGGTTTTTAGCTCGATTTCTTTCAAACCACAAAAGGTTTGAGGTTCAATAGTTAACCTATTTACCCACCGATTTTCAGCTTCTTCCCATACGCGGTTTACCCTGTAGGCGTGACAACATATTGGTGTTATTTTTCGTGAATAATTGATCATAACTCTTTTCCTATTTATCGTATCCTAGCCAAAGTTGGTACAGAAATGCGCCTTTATACCCCCTTTCTGTGTGCCAAATTTCAAGGCAATCGGGTATAGACCTTATTCATTTAGAACAGTAAGCGCCCTCTGATGTCACGCGAAGCCATACAAGGGTCCCTATTTACCATGGTGATAGCTTTTCGGACGCCATTTTGAGTTCTAAAACTGGGCGAGCACAACGGTTGCTATCATGTTACTATAGTTATGGTACTGCAAATGGCGAATTTAGCGGAGAATTGTGATGTTACTATGGTTTTGGTACTGCAAATGGCGAAGTTTGGCGGACATCTCCTTCGCAACGAGTTATAAGCGCTATGAAATCAATTCAGTGAATAAGGTCTATAGCGTTCGCGTTTTATAGCAGTTTTTGTAAGTGTGCGAAAAAGGAAGAAAAATAAGAAGAAAAAAAAACGAAGAAACTAAGCCAATTTTTGAAGTCGCATATCTCGGGAACGCTTGAAGCGATTTCGCTCTAATTTGGAATGTGGAGTGCTGAATGTGGAGGGAGTGTCCACAGCAAAAATCGTCTTGTTTCATCAAGGCAGCACAGAGCTACGGAAGTGCGAAAATTGCGTTTTCTTTCTTCCTGTCAATATACTCACGGGTGTTACGCGCCGACTTCTTGGGCCGCACAACGCACTACCGTGTGTCTTGATAGGTTAAACACATGATGAGTTATGACTCGTCAAATGTGGAAATTTGGAAATGCTATAAGACCTCTTTTCGCAAATCCAGTCCGGTTACATATTTTATTCACAAATATAATTTTATACCTGAATCATCACTCAAATCTGGGTAATTTGAGTTTACTCTGTTGAAGCCATAGTGAACATTGTAATCTTCTTCACTATAATTGTTTAGTGAACTCAGGGGAGTCAAATTGTAATTGTCATTGTTAGTGTAATCAGTACTAGTGCCATAGAAGTATGCTTCTTCATCTCTATATCTCGTTTCTTCATCACTTTCATATAATATTGAGTTTTCTTCTTCATAGTAGCTTAGTTCATTGCTCTGATAATCATTATACGATGGATTTGTATCAAATATATGCATGTTTTCGAATTCATCTGGGTAGTATTCACACACTTGACTAGCTGCAGATGGATAAATGAGTCCCCATTTTTCATAGTTATTGGTTGGTGTTGCAGGAAAGTTAGTGGCAAATGTTGGCGGTGCGCTAACCTGTTGGAGACTTGGACTTGGTTGATAATATCCCCATCCATTGTAAGGTTCTTGATTTCCACCATAGTAAACTTCAGGCTGCATAGTTATGTTACATGGCATATAATTAAAATTTGCCCTTCTAATCATTGTGCTCTACAAACTGATATACAAATAATAAACTCAGTTGCACATAGTTAAGCTTTATATATGCTGTCTAGTTGAATATCAGGTTACTTCCTGTTAATATACACAATTCTGAGATTGAAGTACTAATATGGTTTAATTATACTATTGTTGACTCTTGTCTGTTTGTATAATAGCAATTCTGGGTAAAACATGTGACCATACCACAACAATTCTTGTGGTTCACTTTATTTGGGTGTGGTCATTATGAAGAATACAAGTAAGAAGTGAACAGTTATTAAAACATTGTATTTGCATTTACACTACCTGGTAAAAGATCAAGTCACCACTGGGACTAATTTTTCTTCTGCATTCAACTGTGTTTTAGTGTCAAGATTCCTTCATGTACTCGGTTTTATACCCTTCCTACAGGGACCTATATAGTTACAGACAGAGTTGGTCATAAGCCTGTGCTTGATAACCTTTGTATGTATAACACATATTATACTCAGAGATGAGAACTGTACATAATATTATGTACATTTCCTGAAAGAAACATTATTTTATGTGGCCATTTCAGCAACTATTTTTCTATCTGCTGGTTACTCAAGCTGAATCATAAGGAACAGTACACAGAATGTGTCTACTTAATGTGGTTGTAGTATGTATGGTGCAAAAAATTGAAAGATTGTTCTGGCTTATTATTAAAGCATGAATGCTATTATAGTAACTATGTCACTAGTTACCATTGTAACTTATTTACTTTATGGACAGTTATTCCTAGTCACAACGTACTTAGTTGTTTAAAAAGTAATCATGTGGCTATAGAGTAATCAAAAAGTAACTAGTTATTACACCCAACTCTGTTTACCAGTTAAAACTACCATTGTATAATTCAACACAACTAATTCTGTTTTCAGTGATGAATCTATTGTGTAGCACAGGTACTAATGGGTGTCTAATACCCCTTTAAAGCAGTGTAAGCACTTCAAATATAGCTTTGTCAAGAGTAAATATGAACAAACAATTAATGCATTTAGAAAAGTTGCTGGTTTACATGGACAGTAGCTTTGCAATGTTATAAATGGCACTCAGTGCTTACACGCTATAGAAATGCTGTTCAGGTGTTACCACACTCCTTTACGATCAGCACCTTAGGGACAATTCCAAGCCCTGCAAAACTATTATTACACCAAATGTCTACAACCAAACACAACTAATTATATATCAATTAATACACTATACACATATCTATTATAATAATAGATAACCAACTATAAGCTATAAGCAATCATGTTATTTTAAGTTTAAAGCAGCATTAATGACACCTACTAGGGAAGGATCTTTTGTTTTAACTTTACTCATTACATTCTCCCATGAGAGGGAAGGATCATTGTGATATAAGTGATGCATCACGTCAATACACCTGATGCTGAGGTCTGAACTATTCTCCTCTATTTTATTCCTCACATCACTGGTAAGCTGGTATGCCTCACTGAATATCAACCATGCATCTTTTATCTCTGTCACTATACCCTGTATAATGGTCTTCTTAGTAAGGTTGTTACATGGTTCACATAGCTCACACTGATCACCATCAGCGTTAGGACAAGCCGGGCAATTGGAGAACAAGTCACCAACACCAGCACCGTCATTCATTTCTATCAGTTGAATATTTACTTCATCTCTAAACATCTCAGTAATAGGTTTATCACAGTGCTCAACTGGAGTGTCATCATTGTAGAGCTCAAACTTACAACGTGCATATTTAGTTGTGACAATCCCATACAGCTGATTTGCTGTCGTGTTCTTTGACACCTTAAACACCTCTGGTGGTTTTGAGCTGTCGTCATAGTAACTTAAATGTACAGTTATTTCATCCATGTCATCCACCTGTAATTAATATAAATGTTACTGAAATGTAAAATTTATAATTTTTCTATACACTTGTATAGTGGTAATGATCAAGTACTCAACTAGTTGTGGCTATCTTATGTGAGTATAAATTGTGACATGTTTTATACCAGATCATATTAAGCAGTTTTCAGGTAAGAGTTACACATACACACACACATACACACTCACGTACGCGTGCATGCACGCACACACTCACATGCACATGCTCTCTCTCTCTCTCTCTCTCTCTCTCTCACACACACACACACACACACACACACACACACACACACACACACACACACACACACACACACACACACACACACACACACACACACACACACTCACTCACGTACACGTGCATGCACGCACACACTCACATGCACATGCTCTCTCTCTCTCTCACACACACACACACACACACACACACACACACACACACACACACACACACACACACACACACACACACACACACACACAAACAATTGTATTAAAGTATACCCATGTCAGTGGCAGATTTCGGGGAGAGTCAAGGGGGGCTCTTGACTCCCTCTCCAAAATTTTTTAGTATACATGTCAATTGTGCTGTATATGTCATGAAAATCTGATGTTTCATCTTCCTATTTGTGACTTTTACCTGCATAAATATAATTATAAATGCTGTACTCCCAACAACCAACCTTAATGCTAAATAAAACCCACAATTAAATATGTTCGAGTGTTGTATAAATAAGTGTGTACGCATATGAGTGCACCTGCTGCTAGCTTCCTGGGTTGCCTTTACCATTAAATGCACAAGAAGTTTACACAAGTCACACAATATATTTGTTGCTAATCTACTGATATCTGGTGCGATAGCTACCCTGTCAGCTTGCTTGATCACTAGTACTATGGTAATCAGTTTTCAACTTGGAGTAGAGTCTTTCATTGGTTGCATTCTGTTCAAGTGCTCTTGCTCCCACTTCATGATAATAGCAGCTGATAAGGTGCTAACAGTAACTTCTCTTTTAAGCATAAAAGAATGATGACATCTCATGTTGTAGCTGCTGTTATCAATGGAGCGTGGCTGTTAGCTGTCATACCTACTGTCTACGGTATTGTTACAGTGAGCAAGGGTATGGAAATGCTGGAGTATGGTGCTTGCAAAAAGAAAATTCATTTATTGCATTTGTTCTGGCTTTTCTATTACCAATTTGAGAAGGGAGCATGGAGCTATATATGTATGTGTGAAAACCGTGTTTTGTTTCTTCCTGTAAACATAGAACTCACAGCGTGGAGTGCTGGCTTTCTTGGCTGAACAACACACTACCGTGTGTCTTGATACAAGCAATTGAGTAAACAATACTTGAACAATAGACTGTTTTCTTCATTCAGGTGTGCACACGCTTGAAGTTCAATGTTGCAAGAGTCCTGCATGGAAATTATAAGTGAATGTATGCCCTGACTATCAATTACTGAAACACAAAGTATCTCAGTTTCAGCTATGTTCCGCCCACTACAGAGTACTACAAATGAAGAACTATAGAAGAAGTGCCTCTGCAATATATCAATCCACAGAAAGTACTGAAGCTATGATGCGTTACTGTCAATCAATGTACCTAGCTGCGTGGTAGGTAAACCCATGATGCATGCATTGTAGTTGCTGTGGTTGATGAAAAAGTACGCCTCAGGCCAAACAGTGAGAAAACCAAGTCTCTAGTCTTATATATATATCCATAGTCCAGTTATGCTTGGCTGGAGTCAGTCTTGTTGGAAGGGTTTGGGGGTCACTCTGAAGACATTTATGTGCTTGGTTATTCCTACCTAATACTGCCAAGTTATGAAGGGAAAGTGTGAATGATTTTTTGCCCAATCTTCATGATCTCTGCTATACAGTATTACCACATTGTATGATGTGTGGATAATACAACATATTTGTAGATACCTGATAAGTATATTGGCTTTATCTGCTATGTATGTAGGTATCAGCTAATATAGTTAGATAGATGCACTGTATGGAGGAGAATTGAAGCATATTATTGTTCCCACCAAGTTTCTCAACCAGGAAGCTACAAATGCAAGTTACTCTAATATAGCAGTCAAAACTGCCCTTGCTGGGCTAAATGTTTTTGGACAAGGCTTTGAATTTTATAACATACAAGAGAAATTGTTACATACGTAGTTAGTAGAGGACCCCTACCATCTGTGGAACACAATTCTAGTAGTCAAAAGTTAGGGTTTGGGTGTGGGTTCAGCTGGATTACTGTAGGCAATAGCTAGACCATTAGCTATTTATACTGTCTTGCAGTTAAAATGGTCACAGTGCTGGTATCTAGCAGCGCTAGCACAGTGGATAGCATTTCCCATAATTTTACCAACATCTAATTAATTAAGCTTGCTTTTTCAATACATGGGATTGTTGTTAATCTATAAAAGCAGCTTATAATTCAGTATTGTGGCACAAATCGTAATGAAAAATAGCCAAAAAGCTGATTTTTGACAGTCTTTGGTTAATGTGGCCACAATAAATTGTTCACATGCATCAAAAAATCAAGATCATATGACACCATGATGTTACAAATCATATTGCAAAAAAACTTTTATTGACTTTTTAATGCATAGGACCTTTCATTAAAGCAGTGACTTTGTAGAAAAAGTATTTTCCGCCAAGTGTATCATCACTACCCACAATTTATTAATGTATAATAAATATATTTCCTTAGGCCATTATTTTTAATGTTTCATGGATGTGGCAAATCCGTGCATATTTTGAAAAACTAGAAAGTAAAATCACGTGACCCCTTATAAAAAGTGCTAATATGCATGGCTGTAGACTGTTGAATATCAAGAAAGCAGTCATAGCAGCAAGCGGAAGGATTTGGAAAATCGTTTTCATTTCAAAAATGCTTTGCTAGATCTGCAGTATTTTCTCAAGCAAAAACAGTTGGATATAGCTGAAATTGATTCCAGAAGGGATATACTTTTTTGATTATTTAGTTTCGACCTGCCGGAGTAGTAATCCAAGGAACATAGCTATGATTGATTTGACAACATCTGCATATAAAATTTTGGGTATGGTAGCTACTTTAATTAGGCCACTCCAAATAAGTTTCCCATCCTCCCACTCAGGCATATTTCCAATCTTTGTACTTACTTGAGATAGCCACTTGCCTATGTGTATATATTCACCATTGTTGCAGCACATATGCTCACCACAAAGTCTGTATGTATACATAGATTGCGGCTGAGATCCAATAAACCCTTAAGTTATTCTCATTAGGCCATCATTATTTTATTCCTTGTTTCCTGTCACTGTGCCCACATCAATTTATAGGTAGCCGCACCAAATTTGATTGTTGATCACGTTAATACACTATTAGTATGGAGGGAGGCACAAAATGACTACTCAGCTGTTAAGGTAAACACATAGCAGTATGGTAACTATAAGGGGTTGGAGTCCCTCCTCTCTGGCTGATATAATCTTGTACCTTTCAAAATCGAGATACTCTAATAGAGCAGTCAACTGTGTAACTAATAAGTAATAATCACCTCTTGCCCACATCAGTTTTTGCTGCACTAGATAACGATGCTGCACTAGATAACGAGAAACCAGCAATACAATAATTTACAGGTACAAACTTGCAGCTAGAAACAACTGCAGTTTCAAGACAGTCCAGGTTGCTAGATGGACTCAATTGTACTTTTAAAATGTATGGGGAGACCAGAGAAAAAAATTACCTTTCTAGTTTTAAAGCATTGTGCATGCCAAACTAGTAATTCCAACCCAACAAACTATACATTTCTGAGATCAGCAATCAATACTCTATCTATTGAGCATATAAAAAGGTCCATTTTCCCAAAATGTAAAAATCGGCTCACGATGGGTTGGAATGCCTAGCTACTTGATCTTCACAAAAATGCAAATTTGTGCCAAGTCGATGGCACACTGACACGTGGGCTGACATTTGTATTGTACTCATGCTGTAAAGCCTAATACATACAAATATTGTTTGTAATAAGGCTGTACAGAATGCAAGAAAAATCGGAAGAATACGATGTTTTAGTACTGACGGGAAACAGCTAGATGGGAGTGGCTTCTGGTACAAAGAATACAACACACAAATATCTGAATCTCGATCTAAAATTATTGGTTCCTATTTACAAAGTACATCTCCTGCAATGTAGACTATACATTACCTTTGTTGTATCAGTCAGGGTTCCACACTGCAAGCCATACAGTAACGTAACCTGTCCTGATGAGGCGCTTTAGTAAATTACCACATTAACTTTTAATACACGCTAATTAAGTTGCAGTGTTGCCATGCTGTGAATAAAGTTCATAGATTTATGAACTTTTTGTCTTGTTTGTGAACCTGAAATAATCTATGAACTTTTTATGAACTTTTGGCTGGTTTGTGAACCTGAAATAATCTATGGACTTTTTTATGAACCTGGAGTAATCTGTGAACTTTTGGCAATTTTAGGTGGTAACCTTTTCTTTGCTCTTCAGTACCCTACTAACCCAGAGATCCACCTATTTATAATGTGTAAGCTAGTTTTCGGAAAGTGACTATGGATTTATGAACTTTTTATGAACAAATTTATTTTTTCACATGAACATTTGGAGCAAATCATCTGGCAACACTGTTAAGTTGCACTGAACCACGGTGCATAGTAGACATGGAGCGAATGGTGGAGTAGATGTTGGAGAGCGTTTAAGTATCTTGCTAACTCTTCCTCAGTACAGAACTTTTGGTTCAAATATTCTCTTCTTCATTCTATTCCGGATAAGGCAAGGGATAAGGTCAAAATTCGTTACGTTTCCCGCAGCTGCGAAGTGTCATTGAAACGCCATCACTATGTGAGAGTTTCTGTGGCCCTATTATGATGATCAAGAGGGACTTTGTATAAATAACGTGTGGAGAACATGCCAGATCACGTGACACCATCTAAACTAGTGGAGATGTTATAATACTGTAACAATGCTGTAATAATGTGACACATCTCAGTTTACCAAAAAGAACAAAATTTAGTCCATTGTGACTTAAAGGAACTGTAGAACACATGGAATGATTGGAATATCTCAATATCCATTTGGGGTAGCTATGATGGCATTAAACCTTTATTACTGATTGGTGCAAGTTTAAAAAAACTTACAGTATATGTCAGTGGTGGAAAAAACCTATATCATTGAATTTTTGGCTGCAGGCATGGATGGAAGATGGTTTTGTACCACAAAATTTAAATCTTGTTGCTAATGTCTCTATTTATTTCATATTGAAATTGATAGACAATGTAATTTACAATTTTCAGCCAATCACACTGCCACCCTTAAGATTTACACAAGCCTAAATGTACCACTAAATCTTATTCCTCCCACACCAATAGTTCAATTACAATATGGCCCTACAGCAGCTCTTCCCATTCACAAATGCTAGTAAATTTGGAATACTAGGACTGAAGAAAGGTTTGTTGCTACTAACTGATAGTTGTAATGGTGATAAGGTGGTACACAAGGCGGTGACCATGCTGTCAACCAGGATCCTTGGAGAAGTTCAGTTTGATTTGTCGTAGTGCAAACTTATTGATCTAAAGTTCTTAACATGTTTTGAGGCTACAATCTGTAGGGAATTTCTTTCTGGCCATCTTGAACAACTTGCAATTGCCATTGCTTGTCCTATTCTACAGCAGCTAAAGCTTCTAAGGAATTCTAATTGTTTGAAAAGTTTGCAGGGTCTGCAAAGTATTGCTGATCGCTGTAAGAAGTTAGAAGGACTAAACTTGTTAGGTATACCAGTTGGTAATGTGGAAAATCAAGTACAATTATGGGAAATTCTCAGTAATATGAATCTAACTCATCTAGCTGTGAAATCTGTTAAAGAAAGAATGTGTTACTTGTTCCAACAGTGTTCTGTTCTTCAAGCCCTAGAAGTATACAATGATGACCTCTCCTGTTCTGAATGTGGGGAGTTTGTAAGCGAAGACCTGATACAGGTCTCTTACAGTACTTTCCAGTGTTCAGTTATTGTAAACTAATTCGGTTCCACTTCCATTGTTCTGTTGTACATGACATTGTCACTAGTTGTAATAGGCTCAGCACTTTGAGTATTCACTGTTCTCTATATCACTCTCTACCACCGACACTTACTTTGGCACTTAGTTCTACCTTGAAATAGTTATGTCTATCATCACATTGTGCTGTTGTCTCAGATGAATTTATGGAGGCAGTGTCAGTTCATGGTGGACTGGAACACGTTTTTATAGTGCAGGAGATCACATTTGGAGGAATTGTTGCATTAGTGAAAAATTCTCCAATGTTGATTACATTCCGAGCTGCAGTAGTTGAGGCTCTTAAGGAAGATGAGATATAGTCTGGTAGATATAACTGAAAAAAGGGGTGAACCCAGAAAAAATTCGAAGAAAGCTGAATTTGGTATCATTAAAAAGCAAATTTTTCATAGAATAACATATCCAAAATCCTCTAAAATCCACCTCGGGGGAAAATTTTTTATGGCCAATTTAGTATTGAGGCATATATGACTGGATCCAGGAAAGTGGATCTTCCATGCATATCCAATTTACCAACTTTGACAACTCATAACTTCAGATTGGAAAATGATATTGACTTGAAATTTGATCAGTAGTGAGCACCAGCATCACTTATTAGGTGGAGAAAAGTGCAGATTGATATTCAACTTGAACACTAAGTTGTGGTTTCTCAATCGGATGTATTTGCAGACCCATTTTTGCAAATCTGGTCATTTGTGACCAACAAAAATGTGCTATCCTTAAATTATTTTTTCACAAGAAACAGTTTCCTTAGCACTTCTGCAACTCTCTCCTCCACATTTTGCAACACACTAATAATCCATGTTTGCAACACACTAATAATCCATGTTTGCAACAAGAGCATAATATTACTACCACATGGATTTGCAGTGGAAAGCTGGAATTTATACTGTACAAAATTAATTATATGATCTATGGGACTGGTCCCATGTCTATCATCATCGGTTGCAGCCTTAGTCCTTCTAGTTTCCATCCCCATATTAAGTTCCCTCCAATTAATAACTTCTTGCATCAGCTAAAACCATTGATTCCGAAAGCTCCATCTAACTGCAAGGGTTAGCACACTTTCACAGCTTGCATGTGTAATAACTTTCTGATGCCACCATTTCCATGTACTTTGTTTTGTATACCTGAGACTCCTCAATAAATCAGACTGATTTCCGTCAAACTCCAACTTTTTCAACATGTGCAATTGTTGCATTATATAATCTATCATTAACTTTTCAATTGTTTGCACATCATTTGATTGCTGATTAGGCCGACTTTACCTATTCAAATGTTGCGGACATTGTATCACAGCCACCCAGGCATGTGAAAAGAGGACCTACATATGTGCCCAATAATGTCATCATTTTTCCAGATCCTCAAATGTTTTACAACCTCTGAATGAAAAGAGATATGTACTTGTCATGTTCTGCTTCCAGCGTGCACCAGTAGCACAAAAACTTCATTGTTGTCATCAGCTACAACATTCACTCTATTTCCTTCAATTACAAAATTGAAGTGTGCATTGGACCATCAGTATGTCAGAATCTCCATGTGTGCAATCAGTGTGTAGGGCTGGCAGCATCCCCAGGTATGTTATGGTACGTATGTGTAGGTGTAGATATTCAGTCAAGTGAATCTATGGAAGCATACAAAAGCCAGGAAGTTTTCTTGCAAATGAAAAGAGCAAACATCAATTGATTGTCCAATATCTGAGAGATGATGGCCAGGTTGTGCATCAGAGTAATTTGGAAACTGACACATTGATTGTTCAATGTGCACTTCAATTTGCAATTGAAGGAAGTACAGTGTGTTGTAGCTGATGACAAGAACGCACCAGAACATAGCAAGTATATATTTTCTTTCAGAGGTTGGGAAACATTTGAGCATTGGAAAATTAATGACATTATTGGGCACATAGGTCCTATTGTAACGTCATAATTACATCTTCTCTTTTCGCATGCTGGCATGGGGTGGCTGTGATACAACATCTGCGACATTTGAACAGGGTAAAGTTGGCCTAATCAAAAAGAAAATGATGTGCAAATGATTGCAAGAACAACACACTTTCACAACTTGTATGTGCATCTACAAGGTATTCATTAGAAGGAACTTAATGACTAACTTGATCCATTACCATAATGGAGCTAGAAACTAGAAGGATCGAAGCTGTATGCAACTGATGATAACAGACATGGGACTAGCACCAGAGATCTTACTTAAATTTGTACAATATAAATGCAAGCTTTCTACTGCAAATCCATGTGGTATATAGCAACATTATGCTTTCAGTGTAATCATGGATTAAAGTATGTTGTAGCATGTGGCAGTTGCAGGGGAGAGAGTTGCAGAAGTGCTGAAGAAACTGTTTACAATAATCGTGACAAATATATTTGTTCAGAACTTACATGATAGGCACCTTTTTATTTCTATAACTAGTTAGTCTTATCCTTATTTCATACAGCTAATATTGATTGCAATGAATTTCTTATGAGAAAATATTTTAAGGATAATATGCATTTTTGTTAGCCACAAATGACCAGATTTGCAAAAATAGGTCTACCAAATGCATTTAATAAAGAAACCACAACTTAGTGTACAAGGTGAATATCAACCTGAAATTTTCTGCAACTAATACGTGATGCTGGTGCTCACTACAATGCAAGTCAATACCATTTTCCAATGCAAGTCAATACCATTTTCCAATGCAAGTCAATACCATTTTCCAATCTGAAGTTATGAGTTGTCAAAATTGGTAAATTGGATATTTGTGGAAGATCCACTTTCCTGAATCCAGTCACATATGCCTCAATACTAAATTGGCCATAAAAATGTTTCCCCAAGGTGGATTTTAGAGGATTTTGGATATGTTATTCTATGAAAAATTTGCTTTCCAAAATCAGCATCAGCTTTCTTCGAAATTTTTCCGGGTCCAACCTTAAATCTACCGGACTAATACCCAACTTGAGGATCCTGAAAGCAACATTGGTGGAGATGTTTCCACATAGAAAGATTTTTACTATGGGAAGTTACCTAGTAGAAGAGCATGAAGACCTCAAGTATCTAAATTATGACTTGTTGTTTGGCACTGATTTCAACTCGTCATTATGGCCAAAATCGCTTGACTACTTGTAATGGTTGTGTAAGCATATTATGACTTGAACAATTTGTGTATTACTTATCTGATCTGGTGACATTAATGCAGTAATGATGGGAAAGTTAAATAGTCCAGTGCTTTTGTACTAAATAAACCACAGATTCGTACATGCAGTGACAGATGTAGGTGGGTATCTGGTTTTGACAGAAACCCCCTTTTAATTTTAGTTCAGTGGCAGTCTTATTATAACTGCATGCTGTATTAACATTTTATCACAGCAAAAATCTATAATACCACTGTACTTCAGTTAGCAAGCAAGCAATTGCATTATAGCTACTAAACCATCAGTAACACTTAAACCATGCACTGCATTAAAAACAATCAATAGAGCAGTCAAGTAACTACTCTAATAGAACAATCAAAGCTATGCAGCTTAGTTACAATATTTGCTAAGCAGTTTACAGTCAGATCTTTATCCAATTTACTCTTTTTGTAGCATGTTCTGCAAATTCTTATATCTTGACTTTCCTAGCAAATAAAGATGTAGATTTTGTAACCACCACACCTTTTAGAACAATAATTTTACAATCATATAGCAAATTAGGGATTTCTTTAAATCAACTGGACATTCGATGCATCTAACTCATTATGCAGGTAATACAACTCCATTTCAATTTACTTGTGCATGCAGTTTAACGTTTTCTTATCTTGCCATGGTTAGCATACACTTCAAGTGCATCAGAAAGTGATGTGATTGAGTGAATAATACTGCAACTGCATACATGTAGAATATAGTAAAAAGAAAATTTCAAATTGCTGAACATCTTATCATTGGTCTATTTGTAAGGAGTTTTTTTAGCAAGCACCGTTTCACTAATATCTCAATTTATTCTTTTTAGAGGCATACTTTAAGGAGTAAATACTGTATACACATATTGTACTCCTGTATTGTGAAAAACTTCTCAAACTCTTGGTAAATATAATCTTTTAGATTTTCTGGTGTCATTAACTTAACTATCCAACAGCAGAAACCATTCCTTTGGTGTTAATATCTTCAGGGATCCCTCTAATTAATTTTTATCTTGTAAAGTACTTAAAAATGTTTCAGCAAGGTCCACACCTGCATGATCTACTGACATGTCATTGCAATGTTAATGTATAGCTAGAAACAGTTAATTTTGTAACTGCCACATGCAGCTTTTGGAAGAACTTGCCACATATTCAGTCATGTAGCAAAAGGATTTCTTTTAGATCAACTGGACATTCATATAATATATATAAATATATATATATATGTATGTATGCATCTCTCTAATTAAATTTTGGTATTGTAATGTACTCAAAAATATTTCCACCACACCTGCATAATCTACATGTCACTGCAATGCAGCTACATGTTGAACGTGTAAATCCACAAAGAGAAGACTTAAGCTTGTAATAGAAAGCCTTTGTGTATTGAGGGGCGTATGCAGGAATTTTGAAAAGGAGTTTCACTACAGCTTTGTGACTATTATATTAGAGTAGTTTATATTGCCTGAATGCTTTATCAGAGTATCTAGATCTTCTCACCAGCATTATTGGACAGAACAATGCTACAAGTGTTGCCATCATGTGAGAAACTATTACTTGAGTAAAATAAAAGTATGTCCTGTTCCATGATAGATTTCAGATTCTGGAAACCTGAAGTTTTAGTTTCTTAATGCTTCAAATACTGTGTAAAATCCAAAAGGGTTTCTTGAAACAGAAACCCCCTGGGTATGCTGCTGTGTATTGCTTTATAACATGTATACTATTATTGATGCATTACATAGCTACACCTGTCTGGTGTATATATGCTGAGCAGGATGTTGCCATAGCAATCGGCGTGCTAATAGCTGTTCATAATACAGTTTGCCTATTGAGTCACATAATGTAGCTATAACTGAGATTGCAGACTTTCCCATATATGTATAACTATTTATCATCTTAATTCAAAAGGAATCACTGTATCACCATGTAATTTCTCCCTTTGCACAGCCTCATTGACTTAGTATTCACAGTTTTAGTTGGTATTACATGCACATGTAATTATAATGTGTGTAATAGTTACAAATGCAAATATACAAATCGTATAACATGCAAACAGTTCATATTTTGAATTCAAGAACAGGTGTACTTTTGATAATACTCTAAAGATACAGTTAACTGTCTAGTCCAATTAGTGGCTCACGAAAACGATCATACTGGTATGTTACATCAGGAACTGTATCTCGTAGTGGTATATTTTGTAATCTCCCAGGTTGTGACATTGTTGTCCTCCACCTGTTAACAATAAATTCTTTTATATTATTTGATGTCTTTGCAATAAAATTGTTGCTTGTGAAAATGCTCTTTATTACTGATTTACACTGAAACAGCCACACATGGTGGAGTAGAATTATAGCAAAGTGAATAAAAGCTATACCAACAGATGCATTTACTATGGCAGTGTTTGGTCCATGGTATAATGAAAAAGTGAACAGTGTTATGAGGTTGAACAGTATGAAAAGCTCCTGAATATTTTTATAATGGCTTTTGAACGGTTGCACATATCCGTGAATTGCATTTATTGCCGATAATGACACGATTCTATTATGACACTGATGTCTTTATTAAGTGCTGATATTGCAAAGAAAACTGCTCTTATTAAAAGCTGCAATCCTGGCCAAAAATAGTATCTGTTTTTGTAAGGTCCTTGATAGGCATCCAGAAATGGCTTAAAATAATTAATGCAGTTAAGTCTTAATAATACTCTAGTGAAAATCAATAATATATTAAATGGTAATATTATAATAAATAATAGCAGGCAGACGGTAAAAAGTGTAATAAATTTTATTCCAAATAATGGAATATTGGCATCCACTGACCACACTAGTGTAGTGGTTTTGTTAGGAAGACTAGTTATTGTGGAATAAGAGAACAACACACTGGATACAGTACGTAATATCTTAGTATAGGACAATAGGAGGAGTGTAGCAAGTACTGGTAGGGCTCTGTGTGCAGTGAGTCTCTGTATTCTAGTAGAGTATCGACTAGTTATGATGAGTAATGTAGCAATGAAGATGAGGTAAATGGGAAATGCCAGTTGTAGCCACATTTTAGCATAGTCATCCATACCATTGTAAAGCATGTTTCAATACCCAAGTCAAGGTTGGCTAGTGATATAAACACATAGGTAGCTGAATAATGCCTTAAAAGTACTGAGCTGTTAATGCTTAAAATGTTGGCATATAATATAAATCCATTAATAGTTCCATCGGTTACTGTTAAATTTACCAAGAACATCACCAAAACTAACAGGGTTCCTGCTATTATAATTGGCATAATTATGTACAGATAATTATTAGTACAATGTTTACACTTTGAAGTACCAAACACAGTACTGAGACCTTCTTTACATCTTCCACACAACAAACCAGTCCTGTTAAACTGACACTGAGAGTCAGGATTAGAGACATTAAGGTGTGACGAGTGAGGTAGGCAATAGTCAAATGTACAAAGTGAGGATGCTTCATACACAAAAGAATCATTGTGCACATCAGCAGATATCCAACTGTTAGGAGGACGTAATATAGTCTGATCATTAATGTTACAACTGGCGATGGATATGATTGTGGTTGACGTCAAAATAGGATCACACTGACAATAACCTTCCACTGGGTGTAGAACAAAACTTAAAGGACAAGGCAGCAATTTAACATAAAATGCCTCATTAGCCTGTGACAAAGTTGAAAGAAACAATTCACACCATTTTTCAGTGTGATGAAATGTGTATTGAACTTTAGTACAATTATTGTATATTACTTGACTAATTTCAGAACTCTTGACTACCCTACATGATGTAGGTAGAGCACTGTTAACTACAACAAGTTCACTGACAGTATTCATGTGTAATAAATTGAACTGTACAGTTTGCCCTGGATAGATATTGTTTATTTCATCAAGCAGACAATCATACTGATCATCATCAATACAGTAGCATATTTCTTTCTCATCTGAAATTAAATCAGTGATTCTATTCTGATTACTCAAATGAATAAATCTTTGGTTAATGTCAAGGGGACTTAACGTTTGAAATAATGCACTACTGTGCCAACTACAATGAGATGTGCAGTATTTTACATTGCAAAGAAATTGGAATTCACTTTCAGTTATTGCTATTAAAATATCTGAGATTTCATTACTTTCATCAGATCTGGAAATTTCATTTTCACTATAATACTGCAGCACACATGGTGGGTAGAAGAAATTTTCACGATATACTTTTATTACTGACTCCAAAATTAAGCTTTTTGTTATATTAATTGTTGTATTAAGGTACACAAAGGTTATTTCACTGGCAATTACATTAAGCACGACAATATTGGAAAGTTCTATATAATTTTTAAATGATATTTTTGTATGATAAGCTCGCATTATGGAAAATGCATCAATGCTGGTAAAAAGTACAGGACCTTTAAATGTCAAAAGTGCATGATATGATTCTAGCACAGGATCAAAAAAAGTTATTATGTGTATAAAGGTGACATTTTCAAAAATTACTGACATAACAGGTTGTACAGCATTAGTGTTCTCACACCCAAATTTTAGAATAGAAAAGTTTCTATTGTTTTGAAATGTACTATGAGTAATGCGTATATATATAGTATTATGAAATTAAAATCTTGTGAGTCAGTAACACATGCTTCTATCATATTTGAATTCTTTGTCTTGTATTTAGTGTTGTTTGTGAAGTGACAATCTAATATTTCAACCAAGTTTCTCCTTCTGTTAATGTTACCACATAAATTTGTCCCAGATTCTACAAATATAACTGAAGTAAGAGAATGTGATTTAATATTTGAAAATTTACAGTTGTAAATCTTTAGCTGATTTAAGCCAGAGCAGGTAAGGGTTTTAATGGATATTGCATTTTGTACCAGAAATTCAATGTGTGAGAGCAATATTTCAATATGATAAGGATGGTTGAACAGTATTATTTCTATTTTATACCACTCATTATTATTATTATCAGGGTGGTAGTCAGTGATCACCAATTTGTGTTTGGGGTTTTGTGCAACTGTGTCATAGCCACTGTACAACACCAGTATGCTTTTAGAAAACACTCCACTTAAACTTGAGTTTGAGAAGATATTGTCTAAAATTATGTCATAGGTACAAGTTGTGAGCATGATTAATTGCTGTACAATAATAGAATACGAATTCTGTATCAGTAATGTATTCGAAATTGCAGAAATATTTTTATGCCAAAGTATAGTTTGTATATTCGATGAAAGGAAATCTTTTAGTTGAGTTGTGCAATTGTTTATAATCAAATTTTTGATTGTAGTAAATGTACTATTGCTAATGATTATTCCACCTGCTTGTCCTGATTTATCACACTTAACAACAGTATCAATTGTACCATTAGGTGTTAGTGTTCCACTCAATGAAAAGTTGTCAACATCTTGTATTGTTATGGCCATGTTGAGGTGGTGAATTCCAGATAGTAATTTCAACTGAGTATGTGAAGTCAAATACTGTGCTGAGAGAGCCACACAGTAATTCAAGCAATTAGTGTTGTTGGATGTGTTGCCACTATTAGGAGTGATGTAATACACAGATGAAAGTACTACATTGACTGATGATGATGACAGTACCAATAGTAGAAGAGCTGTTGACTGGATATGCATTGTATAAGTAGCTTTGCTGCAAGAAAGCATAATAGAAACTAGCACTAATTTACTGCCACCTGTATACACAAAGCATAATTTTTGTTACCTATGTTATGTCCTCAAGAACCACCTGGTGTTCAGCAAACTGAAAATCCGTAGTATTTGTGTAACATTATTGTAACCGTATGATCATATATCTGACTTAACTACAGACTAGTGTGAAGAGTCATTGAGAAAATATACAATATAAGTGATGGTATATATGTGTATGGAATTTGATTGTACTGCAGTTGAGATTAATACTTTCTAAAGCCGTCTATCCAGCAACACATAGCAATTTAAGTAAAATATCTCAAAGCACATCCATAGCTAAATATTACAATTTAAAATAACTTACACCAAATACTATTGCATATAACTTACATGTATGCTGTGATGTTATGCTTAGCAAAATGTCATTGTGTGTTATAATATACAACTAAAGTATATAGATGTAAAGCTATGTTTGCAGGCAGTCATGAATAGTTTATGGTTATACTGTATGCATTTAACTACGTATTATTGCATAAATTACATTTTCAATATAAACAGTTCTAAATACATAATTGAACTAGGCATGTTGGTGTACTTCAGTTTCCATTCTGCTATAGACCATCAAAGCCTAATCAAAGTTGAGCATATGTTGTGTATAGCTATTTACTGAAAGTATTATCAACAATGACATAATGAAATTACCAAAATTCATGTAGCAACAGAATTTCTCATGCTCTTGTTGTTTGTCTTTATTTATGGTTGATTAATTATAATATTCTACTTTAATAGAGCTAACACGATGTTTCTTTCTGTGTTCGTTAACTTCAGTTACTATTTCATTTAATTGAGAAAACTTGGTGCATTTTGGTAGACCCAACCATGTCAAGATGTTGTTTTGATATAAAGCATTTATAATGGTCAAGTTGAAAGAAAATGGATCAACATGGTGAAACTGTCTGAGATCAAGAAAACAAATGCATTGATTCATTTCCAGGAGACATATAATCTTGTCAGCTGATGTAATATTATTTCCAGACATGTTAAGATGTTGTAATGTAGAATTGTGCATGAGAGAATCACAAACAAAATCAGCGCCTACATCTGATAAGCCAATACTTGAGATATCCAGTAATTTTAGTGAAGATTTTTCTTTTAGCATATCTGAAAGTGCTTGAGCTCCAGAATCACCAAGTCCATTATGGGAAAGATTCAATACTTCAAGATTTGAACTAGGGAAAAGTGCAAGCTTACTTTCAACAATTTTACAAGCTCCTTTACTGGAAATACAATTCCAAGATAAATCCAATTCTTTTAGTTTTGTGTTATGCATAAGACCTCTGAAGATAACTGCTGCACCATCATTATGCAGGTCATTACGTGACATCTTCAAATCCTTGAGAACAATGTTATTACAAAGAGCATCTGCTATCAGCTCAGCTCCACTACGATCTATGTTGTTGTCAGATAAGTCCAGTGACTCAAGAGTTATATTAGTTTTTAAGCAAGCCACAATTGCTGCTATTCCATCAACTACAAATTTATTGCTAGATATGTCAAGTGTTCGAATAGTGCTGTTTTCTGAAACAGCACTGGCCACCTTTGTAACAAACTGGTCACTCAGTTTATGTTTTGTCATGTTAAACTTTTTAAAATGTCCTTTCTGGATGATATAACAATAAGAATCATGAATAGAAGTCAGATCATTACCAAATATATTTATTTTCTCAATCATAGATGTCTTTGCCTTGTAACGTTTTCTACACAGAAATTGTCTCAATATCAACATCCCTCTATCACCCATGTGACAGCTTTCTAGGTTTATTGATTTCCACTTTGGTGGAGATTTAGCTATAAACGTGGTCAGTGAAAGAACATGATAAGGAAGCAATGTTAAGCCTTGTAAAGTGATATGATTATCAGTAAACAATCCTGAGATAACATCTGGCAAAGTTACATCAAAGCTGTCACCTTCCAATATGCACTGGAATAAATGTAAGCTCTTCCTTCTGTTCATTACAGTATCACCAGATGCTAACTCTTGCTGCTTGCTAAGGAACTGTTGAAAAGCAGTACACCGTATACCAGCAATTCCAACAAACATCATCCACATAAATGTTAAATGTTCCTTCCAGAATGTCTCTATCTCTTTTACCTGTTTCTCACGAGGAAGACTGGACACAAAATGAGCAGCCAAATATTCTTGTATGGTAAGATGCAAAAAGTTAAAAGATGTAGTGTGACCTGCTGCACACTTCCTTAGAGGATAATGCTTTACACCTTGTAACAAGCCATACCCATTAGACATCTCAAATATTTCTGGACACACTTTTTTAACATCACTGCTTGTAAACACTAGTTTGTTTCGCTGTAGTCCAATATAGGCCAAAAGAGATAATTTATGTATGATAGCATATACTGCTTCAGGAAAATCTGTGATTTCAGTAAGATCTCCAAAACACTTTTCTCCTTTTTTACTCATGTAGTGGCATACAGTATGGATGATAAACAGTTTATTCATTTCAGTTAAAGTTTTAGGCAAGCTACCTTCTTCAAATAAATATGCAAGAATACTTAAACAAAGAGGGATGTGACAAATGCTGCTAATTATGGGATGTAGATCAAGATACTCCAGCAATTTAGTTTTAGATTTCTTATCAAGCGATTTAATGTACTCCTTTTGTTGTTCTTCTGCAAATCCTAATATCTCAACTTTCCTAGCAAATAAAGAAGTTGAAGTCGTAGGTCTTGATGTAGCAACCACCATTGCCTTTGGAAGAATAATGCCACGTATAAGACGGTATAGCAAAGGGATTTCTTTAAGATCAACTGGACATTCATCTAGCCCATCTAGTAAGAACGCAACATCCTCACCCCCATTGCGATTAATGTGCTGGTTGACTAGATTAACCATTTCTTTATCTTGGTTAGCATACATGTTGAGTAGATCAGTAAGTGACATGATTGACTGAATGTAGTCATCACGCATGTAGACCAATAGGAAGAAATTCTTTTTGTCAAGTATCTTACCAATGGCCCATTTGTAAGCTGTTTCTTTAGCAAGCACAGTTTTACCAATACCAGGAGCACCTTCAATCAAAATAGTCCTTGGTGGAATATTGCTTTTAACAGTGGGATCTGGAGTAAATATATCAGCTATGTTCTTTGTTACTCCTGCAGTGTGAAAAGCATCCCCTTGGCAAGTATTTTCCTGAAGCTCTTTTCCCCTAGCTTTTCTGTTGTGATGAACTATTTCAACAGCAACAGCAATTCTGTTGGTGCTGGGTGGCCACTCACTGTCTTCAGGGATCCCTCTACTTGTAATGTATGTGTCTCGCAAATTTTTTCTAAATACTTTAACAAGGTAGTCCATACCTACATCATCTGTATGTCATTGTAATATAAATAATATTCAGCTAATACAACAAAACAATTAGAATATAGGATAATACATGGACACAGATTCTTTGCATGCTTGCAATCAGGGATAATTTTAAGCCCCAGTATACAGGACACGTGTTCTCATGCATATTACAGTAAATGTGTAGGTGTAACTTAATTGAGCTAAAGCCACCACTGGCGGCACTGGCACTTAACATGTCCTTAACAATTGCTGAAATAAACAACGCTACCTATACTTATCAGTAAACTACTTCAGCAGATAATTAACTGATTGATGTGAGATTGACCCATTGCCATTGATGATCATGCAGGTGAGCACAATTAATAATAGTACTTAGGTTTAAGCTGAAAGGAGGGGTATAGAAATTGAGTTGTAACTAGTATCATATATGCAGGTACACTAGTAAGATTGTGATTAATAACTGACCTGACATGCATAAAGATTGACTGATTTCCCGAGACAATCTCTTCAATGGTTCACTAAATTCTTCCATCACAAACAGTAGTCTTTTGAGTGGTTCAGTGTCATCACATAATAAATAACATTCAATTGCTTTCTCCAGGAAGTGTGCTACTGCTTCTGCTGGTGTTGACTTTGCTATTACCTCAGCCTTAAGGTTACCAAAGAAACGTCCCCGCTGAGCAAGGCGTGCTATAAATATAGGATCTTTCATTGGCAATGCAGAGACTAGCTGAGGACTGTAGTCATTGAACACTTGCCTTCCAGTCATCATCAATGGCTACTGGGGAACCTATATATACAACAAAAGGAGAACAAGTGTGCTATGCATAGTACGTAGATAGACATACATACGGACAACAGCACTATAGTGTAATTGTATGTAAATGTAATGCCTAGATATGGTCTAGAATTGACATGCTATCACTACTGATAATGAGTTGTAAGAACTGTGTTAAGATAGCTATATACCATATACGTTATGCCACATATGTTATTTTTGATTATTAAAAATTACCAACACAAATTTCTTTCCATAAATGGTGCACATGCTTTGCTACAGTACACATTATACTTCACTCACTTCAACTACAAACAGCCTGCACTTGAGAAAGAAAGTACACATACAAGGTCGACATGGTGTATGGATTGTATGTATGTGTATAGGTATACTATTGTAGCTATATATAAATTAAAATGAACATTGAACATTCATTATCCATTGTAGGAAGTGAAAATTTGCTCCTTTAAGCAATTGTGTAGTGCATGATGATAACAGAGTGGTTACTTTCACTAAACAATGTGGACATGTATAACTCAAAGACATGTTGAAAATGTTGACTGACTATCGAAAGATGAACAGTAGCACTTAAGTACTTGTACAAAACCTATGGTAGTTGTATGATGAAACACTCCAAGCATGCACAAATTATTGGTGATCACTAACTATAATCATACAAGTATGATAGTGCTGCATACAGTACTGTGCAAGTAATGTATAGTAGAGACCACAAAGGTTTGGGTTTGGCGCATGAAAACACATCTCCAAAAACCAACCTCACTTTTCCTTGACGATGATGAAGCAGTATTGGTTAGGTAAAACTAAGCCTTAAGATTGACCCGAAACGCCGGCTTTCAACAAGTTACTATGAAATTAAAGAAAAGAGTTGAACGGAATTTTCTAGTAACTGACTGACTGACTGACTGATGCCTTCAGACAAGTGTAACTCGATGATGGCTAAGGACTTGATTTTTTCACTGTTTGACGTCGCTTCAGCCAGATACGTGCCTTTTGGCATACTGCAGTACATACAACGCATTCATTCATGGACTTAAACAATGTCTTCTTTGTGTCCCGTTCATCTTTGCTGACAGTGAAAGGTGTCGATTTGGTGGTAGCATGTGATGGCTTCCCTTTGCAACAGAAATCGTTCATATTTTTCATAGTGCCTACTTTGATTGCAGAGGTGCTTTTCAAAACAGTTCTTGATTTGTAGTGATATGGTAATGTAAGGCTTTGGATTTCCATGAAATTTAACAGTTTGGGTCCTCTCCAATATGTTGGAATCAGTCCAGCAATTACTGTATAACAGGTTGATAGCTGATAATGAAGCATAATGGATCCTTCACTTTTCAGACGATAATTGATAACTGGGGTGCATTATGTTTCTTTTGACGTTGTATGCGTGGGTTCACCAGTCACAATAATTTTAGTTTACAAAAAAATTTAACAAACAGGTACACAATTTTCAACTAGCTAGCACATCAATAAAAAGTACTGAAACAAGCTGGAGTATGTAGTACATGATATTACAATCACAGTAAACCAATTAGAAGTGTTTTATCCCTACTGTGCTCAAGATACCATAATGGAAATGCATAGTAGGGATATAACACTTCTTATTGTTTTACTGTGATTTAATATTGTGCACTGCTCCAGCTTGTTTCAGTACTTTTTATCGATGTGCTATGGTCCCTAATCTAGTTGAAAATTCCTATTTTTTTTGTATACTTGTTATGTATAAGGTTATCTTTGTATCTATAATACAATTTTTAAAAACACTTCATTAATTGCTCTCTAACATGTAGCAATCTATAGTGAATCATTTAGATGACTAAAAATAATTTTTCTTCGTAAAAATTTAAACAGCAGCCTCATGTATATATACCTACAAGTTTTAATCATATAATGTAACTAGTCCTGTGGCTACCTATAAGGTACAATGTGACTGTGATGCATGTGATGATGATCAGGTATAATTCAGCTGAATCAGCTCTGAGATGACCAAAATTTCAAGTAATTATAACCATACCCATTTACATTGCACGTTGAGAAGTTATATATATGAAATTGTAATACTAATATAAACAGCTGGATTTCGGTTTATTTAGCTACACACTACACTGCATACAAGCAAGTACATATGATTGAATGTTGAAGATCTATAGCTAATTGAAGCAGGTTTTTAAGTAAATTAACCTACCTATTATTACATTTGGACTAGACATTTTACACACTCGACAGTGATGTGTAAAAGTCTATAGGGTTAGTGTTTTAGGCTATTAGCTTATACAAGTACTTGGTAAAAAGCATCTGTCAATTGCGAAAGACATCAACAATGTATACTGATAATAGTAACGCCACAAACACCAGACAATTAACAATCGTTGGTGTGGATTTCCCTAAACTATATTACAGATGTCCATAAATAACTATAGAAAGTGTTTTGTAGTTGTTTGTGGTTTACTTAGTCACAGCACAATAGTCAATACTACTGTCTTACACTGTAAGTAGCTAGTTACAATTTAATTTTTTTGTCTTGCTATAGGGTTCCAGTTATCACATTTTTTAACTTGGTAACCCTGAGATTAGACTCCTGACCCCTTGTAATTGTTGAATTATTATGACATTTATCTCTCAACAATGCTATTGATAATAGAATATCACAAGACCAGACAATTAACAATAGTTTGTGTGGTTTTCACTAAACTATTACAGATGTCCATAAAATAACTAGAAACAGTGTTTTGTTTGTGAATTACTTAGTCTTACACTGTAAACAGCACATACTGTATGCAGAGTGCGTGTGGATGTCTTCACCTTAAAAGGCTCATCTTACTTCTAGCTATCTGTCCACTGATGGAGAGAAAGAAATCAGCTAACAGTTATACTGGATAGATTGCAACTATGATGGAATTTGCATGTACGTACGCCATACCAGAACACAAACATCTCAACTAGAAAAGCATGCAGCTTTGAAATGAGATTGCATTAATATACCATGGTGAGTCGTATAGTTAGATTAACTTCAACAAGATTCAACATACATGCATAAACATCTACATAATAGATCTACACATGTACATTATTCGGTACAAATCAAATTGAGGCTACAAATAGTTACTAAAATATCTTACATGGTACATACAACTGTACATTACCACCACTAAATCAACTATGACAATGTGACAAAAGTATTCAATGAGAGTCAAAATCATTAGTACACTACAATACAACAGTGAAAGTACCAATAAGCGTGCATCTACACAAATAACAAATTATGTATATAAATGTACGTACATACAGAATTCTCATCAGTTGTAGTACACTACTGTAATAGCACGAATGTTCTGATGGCTTCTAGATATATTTATTTCTGCTATTGCTTCATCCAATTGAGACTGTTCAGTGCATTTGGGTAAACCCAACCATGTCAAGACATTATTTCTATGTAAAGCATTTAGAATTGTTGAATAAAAAGACAAGGGTTTAGCAGAATAGTGTTGTATACTAAGAGTTGTAAGATACTGATTTAATTCCAAAGCACCTGCAATCATGTTGGCTGAAGTGACATAGTTTCCAGACATCTTCAGGTGTTGCAATGTAGTATTCAACACGAGGGAATCACAAATAAAAGCAACTCCTTCGTCTGTTAAGCCAACACTGGAGATGTCTAGTACTTTCAGTGAAGAATTGACTTTTAGCATAGATGACAGACATTCAGCCCCATCATTACCAAGTTTGTTGTGGGATAGATTTAATACTTCAAGATTTGCACGGGGTTGAGAATTGGATTCATTTTCTTGATGGCTACCAGCTGCGCCTTCTGTGGGGGTATTTGCATCATTTTTAACACCTAGGGAGTGAGCTATTTCGCTGGCTCCCTTACCAGAAATAGAATTCCATGACAAATCAAGTTCTTTTAGTTTAGTACATCCAAGACATTTCACAATAACTGCTGCACCATCATCATGCAAGTCACTACGCGACACCTTTAACTCCTTGAGAACAGTGTTGTTATAAAGAGCACCTGCTATGAGCTCAGCTCCTCTGCGACCAATACTGTTGTCCGATATGTCCAGTGACTGAAGAGTTGTGTTAGTTTTTACACAAGCCATAATTGCTGCTACACCATCAACTCCAAATCTATTGTTAGATATGTCAAGTGCTTGAATGGTGCTATTTTTTGAAACTGCACTGGCTACTTTTTTAACAAACTGGTCACTGAGTTTATGGTTTGACATCTTAAACCTTTGAAAATACCCTCTTTCAATAATCTTACAATAAGCGTCATGTATTGATGTCAAATCGTTGCTCAACAAATTTATTTGCTCAATAGCCGATGTTTTTGCCTTGTAACGCTTGTTGCAAAGAAAGCGTTTCAATATGGACGTACCTGTATCACCTATGTGACAACTTTCAAGGTTTATCGACTTCCATCTCGACGGAGACTTGGCCATAAAAGTGGTCAGTGAAAGAACGTGATAAGGAAGTAATGTTAAACCTTGTAAATTGATACGGTCTTCAGCAAACAACCCTGAGATTACATCTGGCAAGGTTACATCAGAGCCACTACCCTCCAAGATACACTGGAACAAATGCAAACCTTGTTTTCTACCTAGTACAGTTCCACCAGATGCTAAATCTTGTTGCTTGCGAAGAAACTGTTGAAATGTAGCAGACTTTACACCAGAAATTCCTACATACATCATCCACATAAATGATAAGTGATCTTTCCAAAATTCTTTTATCTCTACTAACTGTTGATCAGGAGGAAGATTTGATACAAAATAAGCAGCCAAATATTCTTGTATTGTAAGGTGTAAGAAATTGAAAGATATAGTGTGCCCTGCACCTCCGCTCTGGGGATGGTGTTCCACATTTGGCAACAAGCCATACCCATTAGATGCTTCTTTACTGCCAACAATTTCTGGACAGACCTTTTTAACTTCAGCTTTTGTAAACACCAACTTATTTTGCCGCAGCCCAATATATGCCAACTGTGACAACTTGCGTATTATAGCATAAACTGCTTCAGGAAAATCTCTGATGTCAGAAACACCTTCAGATAATGCTTCTCCTCTTTTACCCATATGATGACATATAGTATGAATTATGAATAGCTTATTCATTTCAGTTAAAGTCCTTGGTAAGCTCCCTTGAGTCCCTTCTTTAAACAAATACATAAGTATGGCTAAACACAGTGGTATGTAGCAAATACTGTTGATTATGGGATTGTTATCAAGATACTCTAACAATCTTCCTTTGAATTTTTTACTTAGTGACATTTCAATGTATCGATTTCGTTGCTCCTCTGCAAAGCCCAAAATTTCAACTTTTTTAACAAACAAAGAAGTGGAAGCAGTTGGCCTTGATGTAACGATCACCATAGCTTTTGGAAGAATTTCACCACGGATAAGATCAGATAGAAAACGAATCTTTTTAGGACATTCATCATATCCATCTAGCAAAAATACAACATCTTCACCACCATTTCGATTGATATGCTGGTTGATCTGACTAACCATTTCCTTATCTTGGTTAGCATACTTGTCAAGTAGATCAGAAAGTGATTCAACTGATTGAATGTAGTCATCCCGCATGTAGAACAGTAAAAAGAATTTCTTGTTTTTAAATAGCTCACCGTTGGCCCATTTGTAAGCAGCTTCTTCAGCAAGCACAGTTTTTCCAATTCCAGGAGCACCTTCAATTAAAATAGTTCTTGGTGGTATATTAGTCCCAACAGTAGGGTCTGCAGAAAATATATCTGATATATTCTTTGTTATTCTTGAATTATTAGGTGGGTCTTCGCCATAGTGTTGCATTTTTGATGACAATTTTTTGAATGGATCTTCCTTGGACAGTGCCATCTGATCAACAATTGGGCTTCCAATTTTATGTCGATGAACGACCTCCATTAGTTCCTTCTGTCCCTTCTTGCCAGTGTGGTGTATTACCACAACACTAATAATCATTTTTGGCTGGTTTGGTGGCCACTCATTTTCTTCAGAGACATCTCTGATTGCTTTATATGAGCCACATAAATTGTCCCTAAAGCTGTCAACAAGGTCCTTACCTGTAAAAGCAACACAAATATGTACATTAGTACAAGTACGACAAAAGCTACCAGGACTTAGTGCTTAAACTATACAAAAATAGCCCATTGTTTAGTTCTAGTACAGTAAACTCTTGTTTATCTTATCTGTATTCTTGAAATTGTAATGACTGTTCAATTAGAGTATTTAGAGTGTGTGTGCAAGTTTCTCAGTGTACTTTAGTAGTATTTGAACAGAGCTCTGTTAAATAAACAGGATACTTATATAAACACTTTTAACTACAAAAGAAAACTGCATAGAGTACTTACATGCACTCTCAATGGCATCAAAAACTTTGCTCCATGTAGCATTGTGATCAGTATCACGCCATAAAGCAAACATCTGGTCACAGCATCGGTCCACATACTTGTAATCACATTCAATAGCGTTAAGCCTGCCCTTCTCAACATTTAAATGGATTCCAATTTTCTTCCAGTAACTTGAATATCTTGGTGTGACATATTTTGCAAGGTCTGCTAAATTTGGCTGTGAGACCACTAGACATGAAGACATAGCATTAACAATGCAATTAATGGAGTGCTATAAGTATGTTTAAATCATAATTACATGTGTATGTAATTTTGTTAAGCTGATATTTTATAGTAATAACGTAGTACCATAGCCAGTGTACCTCACCACTACTGTGAAGGCACCATGAAGATGTTGTGAGGCTGGTTTTCTAGTCAATATTTTTTGTGAAGAAGCACAACCTCTGTGATCCCAAATATACAAACAAGTACAGTAGACCTATCAAATGATTGGAGTATACCCTTGAAATCAGCAGAAAAAATTAAATATCTTGGAGTTTACTTGAGCAATAAACTATCATGCCACTATCACATTGACAACATATGCAACAAAACAAATCAATTACATGGTCCCTAAGACGAAATTTACATTCCTGTCTTAACCACTTCATAAGAATATGCCTACAAACAATTTCTGCTACCATCTATTGAATATTGTTGTGCCATCTGGGACCCACACCACCAAAATTACATCTCTAAACTCGAAATGATTTAACATCGAGCTGCTAGCTTGGAACAGACACCACTGTTACAGTATCACAGAGATGTTAAATGAACTAAACTGGCCATCTTTCCAAGAATGTAGAAAGCAAGCATACCTCATCTTATTGTACAAGATAGTAAATCACATATTACTTGTCCCAAATCGCTGTCTGCCATCATTAAATCAAACTGGTACCCGAGCTCATCATGATCAGAAATTTAATCATATACAATTTTCAGCAAACACTTATCTCTATTCGTTTCTACCCAGAACTATTCCCCAATGGAATATCTATGTGTCCCTAATCTATCTAATATTGCATGATCTTGAAACATTTAAACAATTAACAACTCCTACTTTGTAATTGTAACTTAGCACTTTGGCCAAGCAAACTTGATTACTTGTTTCTCATCCACAAAAAAATGGATTTCCATGTGGGCAGGAGGTCATTTTTTATAAAAGAAAATACTCTAAACCAAGCTGTCTGTTCACTGTTAAAACTGTTCACTGTTAAAACTGTTCACTGTTAAAACAGAGGTGTTTCTTTAACACCTTTTTCTAACTGCTGTTAATTGTGGAGGGAGGCATAGCAGATCAGTGATCAATGATGAGATCTGCAATGCTACTCAGCACATCAATGATCAATGGTGAGGTGTGCTGTGTGTGTTCACTCCCTCAACTGGAGGTAGGAGGTCTCTAATCATTTTAGAGAACCTCAAGGTCTCTAACCATTTTATAGAGGTCTCTATTGGATTTTAAAGACCTCATTATCTCCCAAAGATCAAAGTGTTTTATGCATACCATTTCCTAAGGCTGTATTGGGCTTTTTAAAAAGAAATTCTTTGTGAGGGTCTTTGCGGTATCAACAATGTTGCAAACATTATCACATCTCTAAGGTGTCACAATCATCAAAGTAAAACACTGCAATGGAAATGTAATACAATATAAACTCAATACACTTACATCAATGATCTTGTTCTTCTTTACCACTAAAGGTTACCAATTTATATTTATAATCTAACGACCAAGTGTATATTTCAATTGTGGTTTTGATAAAGTACACCCTATTGGTGTGCTACAATACCCCTAAAATGCACAACACACCCTTAGAACACCCCTAAAGGTGTGGGTGTAGTAGAACACCTCTACTTGGGTGTAACTGAACACCTCCCAGTTTTAACAATGTTACTATAAAGGTTACCTAAAGTCTTAGTTTTAAGAACTATAGTACTTACATTTTACCACCGTTTCTGAGATGCAAGTGACATTTTACTATGCTGTATATGAGCCAGCCTTCTTATCATCAAAATATGTGTGCACGTGATTGATAACAGCAATAAAATCAGAGGCGGTTGGGTAAAAAAGGGATGCAGGTGGGGATGAGAAACAATTAATCAAGCCTGTTTGCCTAGCCTTATTGTAAGGCCAGGCAAAGTTAATCGCTAGTTTCCCGCTTCCGCCCATATGCCTTAATAGAAGTGCTACATTATATGGCTACTTCCACCGCATGGATTTTTCAAATATTCACAACAGCGTTGTAAGTGGGTCAGTATTGTTGACCCGTTTGACCCACTGACCCGAATAGTAATCCGGATGGGACCCAGGTTTAATTAAAATAGAGGCGTGCCCCAAGAGCTACATTAAAAGTCCACAAGTTCCACTAGTCAGCCCTACATTTTTTATACTATAAAATTGTCTGCAAGAAGTGAGTAGCTACGTATTATCAAGTGGGTGTGGCTCCACCTACGTATTATTACGTGGGGGTGGCTCCACATAAGTTTACATGCAGCTACAGAATTTCCAGAAGTTAGTTACCTACATTTCAAGTAGCAACATGGATCTGGTGATGCATGCATGCACACAGAGCAATGCTAGTACAATTTTGATAAGTGGGCGTGGCTCTATATACCCCGCACAGACAGCGAAGCATATTCCTGAATGGTGGGTGTGGTTCCACGTAAGTTTCTTGCATGTTTACAACTGCATTTCCATCAATGCAATCGAGCTTGTTAACTTATAGTCACACGTGAGCTCATCCAGGTCAGACCCAGATATTTAGTGAAGTGGATAAGACCCACTTGACCCTGTGACCTAAATGACCCGGCCCACTTACTACGCTGATTCACAATAACTTCATTATTGTAATAGTGAGTTTATTTTAGTGTTTTCTTCAAGGTTTTAGCCATAATGAATAATGAATAATGACTTTCCGCCTGCATGATATTTTGAAAATCTTGAAACGGGAAATTAGCAATCAACTTTACCTGGCCTAACTTAGCACTTTTTTTTTTTTTTGAAGAAAGAAGAACCGGCCCAAGTTGGCACTCCCATCCACCACACTCTACTCTACGCTAAGATGTTCTATAAAATGGGTTTAGCCTATTCCTACACCTACAGAGCTACTGAAACAGAACCTACAGAACACAGAATAGAAAAAAAAAGGAAATGGGGCTTAAACGGCCCCAAGACGCCCCTCCCCCAGTGCAAGGTCAACTGATGCTGGAACATGACCCTTAAAGGGATGACCAGAGGAGGAGCGAGAACCCCTTATGCACATGATGGCAGAGTGCAATAAGGAGAAGCCAAGACGGCAGCGAAGCCAGCTCATCACCCTACAGTACGGTGATTTCCACTTACAAGATAGGAGGAAGGCCAGGTGCTTGTAAGCCACAGTGGTGGAGGCACCCATGCCTCCAGAAGTTGAAAAAACAAGAGGACTAAAATTACCATGTTCCATCTCTCGCACTCTCTCCTCATACTGGCGGCGCTTCGAAATTTCATGCTGGCGATAGGGATTACAACGGTTTGAAGGGGCATAAGGGTTAAATATTCTAACATCAAAAAAAGTAGGTTCAAACCGAGAACCGTAGAATCCAGAAGCCTTGATGTCCAAGCGAGCACCGACATCTTGGTTAGCTGTATGTAGGGAGAGAGATTCACTACTCAAGGGCTGAAGGGGAGGTTCAGTAGATACATCATGACAAACCTCTGACATTAATTCTGCAGTCAAATCTCGGATGTCATGCGGGCGGATGTCATCAAGGTTTTAGCCATAATGAATAATGAATAATGACTTTCCGCCCGCATGATATTTTGAAAATCTTGAAATGGGAAACTAGCAATCAACTTTACCTGGCCTAACTTAGCACTTATTGTAACCTAGCACTTACCGTAGGCGGGGAAAGTTACGCGTGGGAAAAAGTTTTGCGAATTTCGCGATTGCAGTAGCTATCGTGAAACTTTCACGCCGGTTAGCTTCTACATGCTTGTATTTGTACAGTAATAAATTAGTATGCAAAATCAGCATCGCGAAACTTTTACGTCAGTATACAAAGTAGAGTGCAATTCGCGAAACTTTTCTCACGCGTAACTTTCCCCGCCTACGGTATTGTAACTTAGCACTTATTGTAACTTAGCACTTGCTGTATTGTAACTAACACTTATTGTAACTTACAATACATGTAACACTTATATATGTGTACGTGACGTGTATAGCTATACATTAAAGTAAGTAATTAAGGGGGTTTCCGGACAGCTGGGTATTCCGGACGCTTCGTTTTAATCCGCTACTGAAGGATGGAATAGAAACTAATCAGGCTATGGCTTCAGTACATAAGTACCCTATACTTGTATACTATAAAATACTAAAGTTTTGTTTCGATAGCTTTAAGGATTGCTGACAATTTGCTTGCGCATGTAGTCTCGAGGTGGCGCTTATCGATTAGAGATTATAAACGGTCCAACTCTTGCGCTTATCTTTCGGGGTGGCGCTTATCTATTAGAAATTATAAGCGCCCCCTCCGAAAGGGTCTGATGAAATGCCCGTAACATTTTTGTCCGAGAAATTGCCAACTCTGGCGAGTGATAATTGGTGTTTAATAACTACACAAGAGGTGACGATTTGAGGTAAGCTTTGCTTTTGTAAAGTCTGTACTGCGCAGCCACAAAATGAATACTGAAATGTTTTTTCACCAACAATTGTCTAGCATAACAAGAGGACACAGTCTCAAATTGTTCAAGCCACGTGCAAGATCTGTTCGAAGTAATTTCTTCTCTATAAGATCAATAAATGCTTGGAATAGTCTACCTAACAATGTAGTGTCAACTATAACTCTGTAAATAGCTTAAGATTTTATGTGATAATATATCTAATGATTATTTTCTTTTTGTACATGAGCAGGACTCACAGGCTAATCGCTTATGCCTTTTTTTCCCCTGTGATCATATCATATTGCGCGTGTAGAGTATTTTTGTGTAAAAAGGTTTCACTATGCATGTTAACAGGAGATTGAGGGCACCGCCGGTTCGCAATTTTAAGCAACCATATAGGCAGCATAAATGTTCAGTGAACGGATATATGATTTAGAAATATTACAACTGGATTCCAAGCCCATTACCTGCGACGTGTTAACTGGCACGCGCAATCGACAGAACCAGCATCCCGGAGAAGCCCCAAACAAGGATCCGCTACTATATGTTGTTTCTGTGTTAAGGCAAGAACTGATACCGATTTCCAGGCAGTAGATCAAATGTCGTATCTTCGAAATTGCTGCAAAACACTCGCATGGTCCGAGCAAGGCTGGCAGCAGTTCTGCTTCTTAATACACTCAATAGAATGCAGCATTTCCCATAACAATGGCAGGGTACGCCTTTTTTTAGTGGTGTCCGGAAACCAGCCACATAAATTTTTGGCAATTTCTCAAAGTGCAAATTTAAACTGCCCTTTCTCCTAGCACCCTACACAATTTATACCACCAATAGCCTAGTTCATTAGCTACAATTCGGCACTAAGCATTGTACAATCCGTTTTTTTCTCGAGGAGAAATGAATAAATTTCTAATGCGTGTGCAAACTTTGTCCGGAAACTCCCACCCCTACCTTAGCGTTCAACCCTGCTGGGTGATTCAGTTGCTAATTTAAATTTAAATAAAATTAGCTTAAGTCTTTTATAACCGATTTTTACGAGTGCTTCGACAGCCTATACTATCATGATGAATACTCTGGTTAAATTACTGTAAAGTAAGTTAACTTGCATTGCTCTTTGCTTTGAAATCGCTTTAATTCCTCGTCCGCTCTGGTGCGCTGCTCTCCCGATTGTCCTTGATGTGCCATGATGATTGCACGATGGTTAGATTGCAGAAGGTTGGGTACACACACACACAACGTTGGGCGTTCCGAATTTCTTGTAGACCTAGCAAGCACGTGAACATTGCGTGGCTTTCACGCGATCGATCTGCATGCATCATACGGGCGGGCGGTCCATTTCCTTTATTCCCGGCCTATTATCTAGTCTGCACGAATATAGCAAACTGCATAAACGCGAGAACCTCCACCAAATAAGAAGCTCTTTCTCAAGTTCATGTATGATGACTATTTCCCCATCAACAGAAATTAAGTCAACAACAACGAAGTACACTCACTATATAAGCCGATAAGCAGGTGGATCATAGTGGATAGTGGATACATTGAAACTGACACAGTAGCAATGGCCCAAAGTAAGACAACCAAAAGAAATATCCTGCTTTCAAGATTGGCAAAAGACATTCTAGGAGTATGTCTTTCTCTGTGCCTACATGTTGAGAGACTCTTTAGCATTGCAGGAAAGGTTATTTACTTCCAAAAGATTTCACCTTACCCATGGCAGATTTTCACAATTTTATTAGATGCAACCAAAACTTCATAAAGTGAACTTAAAATTCTTAATTTCTCCTTATACTAAACCCTCAATAACTCAATACATAAATTTCGCTCATTCAGTACTGCTTGACCTTTCAAAATCTTTTCATTCAAATGTCTGACACAATATTAATTATGACCAATTTATTTTCACCATATACACATACATTTTCTTTCAAATCTTGTTGAAATCTCTCCTTTTGAAATCTGAAAATTGTTGTATATTTCCTGTATACTTCCATATTTGCAGCGTTATGTATGCTACATCCAGCTTCCCCTCAAGTTTGTAAGAACTCGAGAAAGAATTCCGCGTATTTCCGTATACTACGTATCATGTGATGCTATTATTCCGGATATCTAAGATTTCAAATGTTCTGAAATCTTGCCATAATTACTTGAAATCTTTAAAAATCGCAAAAATTTGAAATCTTGTACAGGATTTTTTGGAGTTGCGGACCCCTTGAGTACATCATTTGTTGCATTCCTTTCCCGGACTTGTATTGTAGCCAAACTACACATGTATACTCTTTACTGTCACTACTAATCCTATCAAGAGTTCATAATATTTGTATGGTGCCATACAAATAATTATTATGAACTCTTGATCCTATGGTTTGGTGAAATCCACTTTTCTTTTTAGCTGTTTAATTTCTCAGGGCTCAGCTCTCTGATTTGCAGCAAAATATCATAATTTTTATTATGACTGTGATTATGACAAATAAATGGTTGAGCTACAAAAAAACTACTAGAATACCAAAACAATGACTGTTGTGTGGGCTATAGACACAATATAGTATCCCACAGTGCATGCATTTACCAGCAGTTAGCCCATTTCACGGTACTGATACTGCTGAAATAATGTAAGGTAAAAACACAGGTGCAGTATTGCACAGCAACAAATTGCGTACACTCCTACACCCCAGCTAACTATGTATAGCACATACAAAACCCCATGAGAAATAAATGTAGGTGAAGCTAGACATAGCAAGCGAAACAGTACCAGCCATGTGTAGGACTTTATTGTCCTAGTTTTATTTCAGTTTCTTAATGACTAAAAAGCTACTACAGGTATAAGTATCACCCTTAAAGCAATGCATGCAAACAACCAATGACATGCATGACAGTCAGAAAATTAGATAGACACCAGAACTGTATTGTCTGTATTTCAGTGAGGGATCATAGAAAAAAAGTAGTGATACAAGGGAGGTCGCCTACACCTGAAGATATACTAGTGGACCAACTTCAGTCAATGCCCACCTGGACTGAATTAGGGATTGAAAGTCCACTAGTATGTATATCTTTGGAAGCCTCCCTTGTTTCACTATACTTTTTAGTTGTTTGTTTACTACTATGCATATAGTTACTGTCACGGTATTAGAGGAATGGAAGGAATGGTGCCAGGCTCATTGTTTTCGTCTGAACACGTTCCCCAACTATCAATTATTGAATAAGTGAAGTGGCAATTATATGTTTGTTTAAATACTGTGTAACATAGTTGAAAGTGATGGCGTAATGTATTTCGCGGACTGGACTCACGGACTGGACTCGCGGACTGGACTCACACACTGAGCTGGAAACAGCTTTTAAACAATAACCCAGGAATTATCCATCTCTTGCAACACTGGAGACACCACTATCGAGCTACCACTGCTGATACTACTCTTCCTTACAGGTAAACAAACTAGCGGTGCACTAATTAATTAGAATACACTTACGATACACGAGTACTAGCAGTGATAAAGTGTGATAAAGGCTATTGTTGTAGCTTAGATGTTTTTCCTTTGTTGCTCCAGTACTTAGCACTAGTGTTAGGACTGTAGGGATGAGTCAGTTTATTTGCATAGCCCCATCACCTCGCTGGGCAGTGCCACCTATGGCTACCCTGCTAAGAATGCTCATCTCTACAACCCTAGTACTAGTGCTAAAGCAATAAAGGAAAAACATCTAAGCTACAACAATAGCCTCTACCACACTTTATCACTGCTAGTACTCGTGTATCGTAAGTGTATTCTAATTAATTAGTGCACCGCTAGTTTGTTTACCTGTAAGGAAGAGCAGTACCAGCAGTTGTAGCTCGATAGTGGTGTCTCCAGTGTTGCAAGAGATGGATAATTCCTGGATTATTGTTTAAAAGCTGTTTCCAGCTCAGTGTGTGAGTCCAGTCCGCGAGTCCAGTCCGTGAGTCCAGTCCGCGAAATACATTACGCCATCAGGCAGTAGAAAATATCACTATATAAATTAAAAAAATTGCATTGGAAACATTTCAGGTCATACTGAAGACATTTTTGGGCTTGGTCACCAAACCAATACTGTCAATGCCATGAAGGTATTGTGAGGCTGATATTTTTTGGCCAGAAAACTTCATGATCCCTAATACTGTACTGTACGATAAGTCTGTAACCATGTATGTGGAATAAATACCTTACATAGCTATGCATATTACACTAGTAATAGCTACAGGTACATGTCAATTAATTGTAAAGAGCAATTAAAACCCTAAAATGTTTAGTACTTCAGAGGCAGTGTCAGTGTAACACAGAACAATTCTTTAATAACTTGGTTAGCATACTTATCATTCTAACACCCCTTATGTACAGTTGCTTAACCCTAGAGTGGTGGTGCATGTGCTTTTTGATAGGCCATGGCTACTACGTTGAGTAGCTATTATTGTTGACTTATAATTATTTTAAAAGACTATACTCAGCTGCATGATTATATGATAAGTTGCTGGAGAACCTGCTATACATGACCACACAATTGTTTGATACACTTATTTTATGTACAGCAGATATAGTGTAGGTGCCATGGTCTCAGCAAGAATAGACTAAGTATTGATGTACAAAAAAGGACATGGTTGATGATCTGAATGACTAGGATGAAGAAATATTTTTAAAGTGATAAAAACATTATTTTGAGGATGTTACCATCACTACTTAAGTAGCAGCATCAGCAACACTGTATGGTCACCTTCAAAATTGCTACATATTTAACACAATGTGCATGTGTGAAGAGGAGTTATTAATGATCTCATGTCTATATCACAAGGCTGAGTTGTAAAGACTGGCCCTCATATACAGAAGTAATATTGCCATTTGATTGCAGCTGATTTTTGGCTTTCAAGGGAGCATGAGTTCAATACCTTAATAAAGGCAGAACCCATGAAGCCACTGACCTATAGAATGACGACATGATACTTAATAAGCTAATTGTATGTAAATATACAGATACAAATTAATTTTATGGAAAATACACAAGCAAGTCATACATAAAATCCACGGAGCCATATTTTGCATTCCTCAAGCTTTAGCACAGGCCCAGCATTCTATATGAAGGTCTGGTTTAAAATACCAACTGAACAGTTATTTTTTATGTCTTGCATATAGTACGTACATGGCTTCATTGCCACCACTAAATTAACTGCAATAAGAGAAAAGAGCATTCAATGAGAATTTCAATACCATTAATCACTACTGTACTGCATACAAACAACTAACTATATACATGACTACAGATAAGACGTACACAATTTCAAATATTACCACTAATTGTAGTACTCTACTGTGATAGTGTGAATGTTCTGATGGCTTCTAGATATATTAATTTCTGCTATTGCTTCATCCAATTGAGACTGCTCAGTACATTTTGGTAAACCCAACCTTGTTAAGACATTATTTTTATGCAAAGCATTTAGAATTGTTGAATAAAAGGATAAGGGTTTAGCAGGATATTGTTGTATATTAAGAGTTGTAAGATACTGATTTATTTCCAGAGCGTCTGCAATGTTGTTGGCTGAAGTGACATAGTTTCCAGAAATCTTCAGGTGTTGTAATGTAGTATTGAACATGAGAGAATCACAAATAAAAGCAACTCCTTCATCTGTTAAGCCATTACTGGAGATGTCTAGTACTTTCAGTGAAGAATTGACTTTTAGCATAGATGACAGACATTCAGCTCCATCATTACCAAGTTTGTTGTGGGATAGATTTAATACTTCAAGATTTGCATGGGCTTGAGAATCGGATTCATTTTCTCGATGGCTACCAGCTGCACCTTCTGTGGGGGTATTCGCATCTTTCTTAACACCTAGGAAATGAGCTATTTCGCTGACTCCCTTACCGGAAATAGAATTCCATGACAAATCAAGTTCTTTTAGTTTAGTACATCCAAGACATTTCACAATAACTGCTGCACCATCATCATGCAAGTCGCTACGTGACACCTTTAATTCCTTGAGAACAGTGTTGTTATAAAGAGCACCTGCTATGAACTCAGCTCCTCTGTGACCAACATTGTTGTCCGATATGTCCAGTGACTGAAGAGTTGTGCTAGTTTTTACACAAGCCATAATTGCTGCTACACCATCAACTCCAAATCTATTGCTAGATATGTCAAGTGCTTGAATGGTGCTATTTTTTGAAACTGCACTGGCTACTTTTTTAACAAACTGGTCACTGAGTTTATGTTTTGACATCTTAAATCTTTGAAAATACCCTCTTTCAATAATCTTACAATAAGCGTCATGTATTGATGTCAAATCGTTGCTTAACAAATTTATTTGCTCAATAGCTGATGTTTTTGCCTTGTAACGCTTGTTGCAAAGAAAACGTTTCAATATGGACGTACCTGTATCACCTATGTGACAACTTTCAAGGTTTATCGACTTCCATCTCGACGGAGACTTGGCCATAAAAGTGGTCAGTGAAAGAACGTGATAAGGAAGCAATGTTAAACCTTGTAAATTGATACGGTCTTCAGCAAACAACCCTGAGATTACATCTGGCAAGGTTACATCAGAGTCACTACCCTCCAAGATACACTGGAACAAATGCAAACCTTGTTTTCTACCTAGTACAGTTCCACCAGATGCTAAATCTTGTTGCTTGCTAAGAAACTGTTGAAATGTAGCAGACTTTACACCAGAAATTCCTACATACATCATCCACATAAATGATAAGTGATCTTTCCAAAATTCTTTTATCCCTACTAACTGTTGATCAGGAGGAAGATTTGATACAAAATAAGCAGCCAAATATTCTTGTATGGTAAGGTGTAAGAAATTGAAAGATATAGTGTGCCCTGCACCTCCCCTCTGGGGATGGTGTTTCACACTTGGCAACAAGCCATACCCATTAGACGCTTCTTTACTGCTAAAAATTTCTGGACAGACCTTTTTAACTTCAGCTTTTGTAAACACCAGCTTATTTTGCTGCAGCCCAATATATGCCAACTGTGACAACTTGTGTATTATAGCATAGACTGCTTCAGGAAAATCTCTGATGTTAGAAAAACCTTCAGATAATGCTTCTCCTCTTTTACCCATATGATGACATATAGTATGAATTATGAATAGCTTATTCATTTCAGTTAAAGTCCTTGGTAAGCTCCCTTCTTTAAACAAATACATAAGTATGGCTAAACACAGTGGTATGTAGCAAATACTGTTGATTATGGGATTGTTATCAAGATACTCTAACAATCTTCCTTTGGATTTTTTACTTAGTGACATTTCAATGTATTGATTTCGTTGCTCCTCTGCAAAGCCCAAAATTTCAACTTTTTTAACAAACAAAGAGGTGGAAGCAGTTGGCCTTGATGTAACGATCACCATAGCTTTTGGAAGAATTTCACCACGGATAAGATCAGATAGAAAACGAATCTTTTTAGGACATTCATCATATCCATCTAGCAAGAATACAACATCTTCACCACCATTTCGATTGATATGCTGGTTGATCTGACTAACCATTTCCTTATCTTGGTTAGCATACTTGTCAAGTAGATCAGAAAGTGATTCAACTGATTGAATGTAGTCATCCCGCATGTAGAACAGTAAAAAGAATTTCTTGTTTTTAAGTAGCTCACCGTTGGCCCATCTGTAAGCAGCTTCTTCAGCAAGCACCGTTTTTCCAATTCCAGGAGCACCTTCAATTAAAACAGTTCTTGGTGGTACACTAGTCCCAACAGTAGGGTCTGTAGAAAATATATCTGATATATTCTTTGTTATTCTTGAATTGTCAGATGGGTCTTCTCTATAGTGTTGCATTTTTGATGACAATTTTTTGAATGGATCTTCCTTGGACAGTGCCATCTGATCAACAATTGGGCTTCCAATTTTATGTCGATGAACGACCTCCATTAGTTCCTTCTGTCCCTTCTTGCCAGTGTGGTGTATTACCACAACACTAACAATCATTTTTGGCTGGTTTGGTGGCCACTCATTTTCTTCAGAGACATCTCTGATTGCTTTATATGAGCCACGTAAATTGTCCCTAAAGCTGTCAACAAGGTCCTTACCTGTATAAGCAACACAAATATGTATATTAGTACAAGTACAACAAAAGCTACCAGGACATAGTGCTTAAAATATACAAAAATAGCCCATTGTTTAGTTCTAGTACAGTAAACTCTTGTTTATCTTATCCGTATTCTTGAAATTGTAATGACTGTTCAATTAGAATATCTAGAGTGTGGGTGCATGCTTGTCAGCATACTTTAGTAGTATTTGAACAGAGTTCTGTTAAATAAATGGGATACTTAACTGAACACTTTTACCCACAAAAGAAAAGGTACATATAGTACAGCACTTACATTCACTATCAATAGCATCACAGACTTTGCTCCATATTGCATTAGGATCGGTGTCAAGCCATAAACTAAACATCTCATTACAGCACCGGTCCACATCTGCTGGATAATTAGATTCAATAGCATCAAGCCGACCTTTCTCAATTTTCAGATAGATTCCAATTTTCTTCCAGTAGCTTGAATAGTTAGGTGTGAAATGCTTTGCAAGCTCTTTCAGATGTGGCTCTACATGTGGATGTATAGACACAAAGATTACTACATGTACCCAGCATTGTTGTCAATGTTTCCAGTTGTTCTCTTTCTGAACTGGGGATATACGTATACAGTGTACACTAGGCACTATAATATTAAGTATGACTTTGGTACCTAGTTGTGATGAGGAAGCTTTAAAATGGAGAATACCACCCTGTATACTAAGTACCAATTATCAGATCAAATTAAAATATAGTAGTGACATAGGACAACTGTACACTAATTATACATGCATAGGATCAAGTACATGAGCTCCAATATGTTTATTAGGTTAAACTAAAAGGCTGCAGCACAAGTTGCTGTAGACGATCATTGTAAAGCTCTAAAACAATAAAATGAAGTACTATTGTGCAAAACCCTCGGGGAAATTGAATAAGCATATGGATGTACTATCTCCAGATCTGTAGTGTCAGGTGACAACACGTGGATCGGCTTTGCTGCTTTGTCTTGTTTTCTATAGCAGGGCCACGATTATCACCCCGACTAGCACACAAACAAGGTATACAAATGCAATTTGTACCTAATGAACAGATTAGTAGCTTTGGCTCCAATTTGCACAAGCAACAGCTAATAGTGTAGTAACTTAGTCTTTGTGTGACAACACATCGGACAACACGTGGACCTTAGTCCCATTAGGCATTAGTCTTTTATAGCGTACCCCATTTTAACCATATACAGTTACCGACCACATGACCTGTGAAGGCTCGTTAATTCAAAAAGCCAAGAAGCTTCTAGTCTAATCCGAGGGACCTGGCCTGAAAAGCTGTAGATCGCTGGCAAAATCTGGCACAATAATTAAGATCTTATGGAAATCTTGAAATCTCATTAGAAGTCTTAAAGATTTCGGGTTATGTCGAGTTTGTCGAACCCTCGTCTGAGTGAGCGGAGTATCGCTAGATGTAATACACTACTATGGTTGAAAAGAATTTATTGCTACTATTTTTGTACATCGAGAGTTCATCAAGAAGCTATGACTGCAGTACTACTAATGGGAGTGACTGCATGTATGTCTACAGACAGTGCTTCCAATAAGTGGACATGGCTCATGAAAGTTGGGTTTAGACTATGGCATGTTAATACACTTCCACACCTTTAATTTATTCCAATATGGGTTAGATTCGGATGTTGGATAATCTGTAAAGCAAGTCAGACACGGGTAAAATGTGGCCCAGTTGACTGGGTGACCCATCCCAGGTTTAATGCTGAAACACTGATATTAAAGCTTAGTAAACTATGAAATCTATTCTATCAGCAGCTTAAGTAGGGCATAATGGACAAACACTATGCCCCTTAATTATTATATTAAAATGCAGAATGAACTTGATCAAAATAAATACTAGTTAAAGCACTAGTGCTATTTTTTTCCATATTGCACAAGCAACGGCGGTGCTTTAACTGGGTTTATAGTACTAAAGTAGTGACTACGAAGAGTGGGGGTGACGCCAAGTAGCAGGAGGTAAGTGCCTATCCGCGTTAGTTCGAGACCGTGTGTATTGCAGTGATTCAGTGTGATGAAGCTAGCTAGCTAAGTAGCTTTAATTGATTTGAGCTGCCAAGAGCGACAGTAAGTGGCCAACTGCTTGTTCCTCAGTTGAGGCCTGGCTTAATTCCCATGAGTAAAGTCTGTGACTTTGTTATAGAGAGGCTTGCTATCATGTAGCGGGTGAGAGTGCATTTATAGAAGCCATGGTGTGGCGCTGGGAACGATACCACGAAGGCAACTGGAAGCGAATTCGCTTAATGTGTTCCACCTGACTTTACAACTTTACAATGTGGACAGGAGTCACTTTGTAGTGTTGATAATGCCATCTGCTCTGTTCCCTCGCTAACTGCATTCGCTAAGAATGGCTTTCAGGGTAATTCGCCCACTTGTGTTTAGGTCATGACATTGTTTTGTGTTTATGATACGTTATAATTGTTGAATGGCTTCATAACATTGCAGTGGTTTGGTGAAAGGAATGTGATAATGTGTGTGGCATTGGTCATGCTTTGGTCAACTTGTTTACTGTTTCAACAGTGCTGTATTGGGATCAAAGGGAAAATACAGTACACTTGGGCAAATACAGCACACTGCCAGCTTTGAAGTGTGCAGCCAGGTGTACAATATGGAAATAAAAGTACACTTTTCACTTTGATCTTTTCACCCAAAGTACAATAATAAGTGTTAAATAACACAACAACTTTGTACTGGTCCCTTTTAAGAGCATCATTCTGCTGCATGTTCACATAAAGCCAACCTGTACCTTTCATACTTTTACAGGCTGTGATCCCATCTCGTATCAAGTTTCCAAACAAGAGGGCTTTCTCTGATGTGGCTTATTTGAACCAGGGTGTAATTCAAGCTTCTGAAGGCATGAAAAGGTGGTATTACCCTGTACATAGCAGAGTAACTAAAGAGGGCCTCGTTGGCTACCAAATATATAGTGAATCCCATCAAGTGAAAAAAGGACATCTCCCTAGCTTCAGTTTGGGAATATAAATCTTAAACACACGTGGGACAGTGAGGCTGGCACCAAAATCAAACCTCTTTTGGAAGGAACTGTGATTCCTCACCTGACCAGTGTCAGAGGATTGGAAATGCTATCTAGCAAATCTGGGATAAAAATATCACATAGCAATTGGCAAGCAAGCTTCTGTACAGACAGACGTTTGTAAAACAGATTGACATTTTCCATTACTATGTTGCTCACATTCAGCATCTTCCCTAGGACATAGGATATTACAAAATGACAATTATGCATCTACTACAAAGGTAGTACCAATAACCAATGACCAAATCATTACACTCAAGAGTGCTATGATAAACGTTATCATACAGCGTTATAAATGCAACACAAAGATGAACATGTACTGGAATCCACAAATGTACAAAAAGTTGCTTAAGCAAGAGATGTGATATGCACACGAAAGCTATAAGTTTTCAGTATGTAATTTGATACATAATAAACATACCAGCTGTTACTTCTTTTACAAGGGGTGGACTAACACCAGAAAGTGAATACATACAGCTGTAAAGTTTATCTTGTATGTGCAACAATGTTGTAAATAGATTAAAGTACAAGCATTACAAGGTAAATGGAGATAACTCTGTGAATATTTTACATTCTTGCTCATAACTTACGATCAACAAAAGCATTTGCAACGTAACTTGACTACAAACAACTTGGTATGTTCAACTTGTGAGTTATCTGACGTAGCCATGAAGATACAAACTACTGCATCTGTCAGTGTTAAAAATGCATACAAGGTAACTTTGTGGATTTCTATTTTCAAACTATTCAAGATAACGATCTTACTTTGGCACAGAAGAGGTTATAAAATCAGCCACAACTATCTTGTAGCATTACAGTTTGTTTAGTCTTGATATCACGTGAGTTCAATGTGCAATTGCATTGGTTGGGTCGTGGGTAGTTAGTCGTGGTGCGAAATTACCAAGGCTAAAAAAAATAGCCGAATAGTTAAAATTTAGTGGTGTCTGTATTTTCCATGGTGACTGGATCAATTGCAGAGGCGCTTCTCCTACTGTTTTTCATTTGTAGTGCTGTGTAACGGGCTGAACATAGCTGAAAGCAAAGCATGATGGCTACTTCACTTTCAAGTCAGTAATTTATAACTGGGGTGTGTGTTCAGATGAAAATATTAGCTCTGACTCCATTCTTTTGATGCAGTATGCGTGGATTCACCAGTATAATAATGTTACTAAAAAGTAAACAAACAAGTAAATGTTCACTAGTATATCTGCAGGTGTAGGTGACCTCCCTTGTTTCCCTACTTTTTATCCCTAATCAAGCTTAAAATTCTTATTTTTTCCTTATACTTGCAATGCATACAGAATTATTGGTTTAATACTAAATGTGACCAGCTGAGAAAAAGCAGCCGTTTGTGCACATTCCTCGAATTCCATTTTATTGCATCTCTGCAATCTATAGTAACAAAAGATTGGACAGTCAAAGTTTCAGCCTACTATGATGAATGGTCTTGGAGTTATAGCGTTTGACAGTTGGAACGGTGATAAACTCGATTTGTACAGCGACAATATGGAAAGCAAATTACATATGCTTAGATAATCGATCATAACTCACGACTGAAACAAGCTACAAAGATGGGACTTGGCTCAATCTGTGCACCATGAACTGACAAATCAATCAAGGTATGGTGCTTTCCCTGTACTCCTCCGTGTTGACAAAGAAGAAAGCCATTCCAACTAAGAAATAATGATGGTGAATGTTTTTTTTTTTACTGTACCGTAAATAAACACCCATAACTCATGTATCCTTTGCTGTGTGAACACGAAACAATCCATAAACAGGCGAATCCAGTGGTATATGGGTTATATTGATTTGGGCTTAACTTCAGTGCATAGGAAAGTGTTTAAAGCATGCGTAAATTTTTCATGCAGCACGTGTATTTTTACCCAGTGTATTTCAATATGGTTTGATGGCAAAATAGAATTTTGTGAAAATGGCCGGTTTTCACTTAGTGGGTCACAAATTCAGTTTTTCACAAAGAATAATAAATGATTGGAACAGTTTACCATGTGACGTTGTATGTATCACTAGTACTTATTTTTAAAACTAAACTAGATACATTATAACCACTGTTTTATTTTTTGTAAGACTACTGTCTCTTCCCTATCACCAATTAATAATATAGTTATTGTAATTTTGTGTTTCACAAGTACACAAAAATTTTGGAATTTTCAACTAGAGTAGGGACCATAGCACATTGATAAAAAGTACTGAAACAAGCTGGAGTAGTGCACGATATTAAATCACAGTAAAATAAAAAGAAGTGTTATATCCCTACTGTGTACTTTTTGCTATGGTCCATACTCTAGTTGAAATTCCAAATTTTTTGTGTGTACTTATTTGTTAACTTTTTTGTAAAATAAAATTATCATGACTGGTGAACCCACGCATACGCATCAAATGAAAGAAATGGCACTGTGCGCCCCAGCCACCAATTATCGTCTGAAAAGTGAAGCATCCATTACGCTTTGTTGTCAGCTATGTTCAACCTGTTACACAGCACTACGAATCAAGAACTGTTCGAAAAGCACCTCTGCAATCAAAGTAACCACCATGAAAAATACAGACAATTTCCATTACGAAGGGAAGCCATCACGTGCTACCACCAAATCGAGACCTTTCGCTGTCAGCAAAGATAAATGGGACACAAAGGAGGACACTGGTAAGTCCATGAAGAATGCATTATACATACTGTGGTATGCCAAAAGGCACCACTTGGGCTGAAGCGACGTTGAACAGTGAAAAAAGCTGTAGCCTTAGCCATTATCGAGTTGCAAGCTGTAGCCTTAGCCATTACCGAGTTGCACTTGTCTGAAGGCATCAGTCAGTCAGTCAGTCAGTAGAAAATTCTGTTTAATAATTGGTTTTAAAATTCCGTAGAAACTTGTCGAAAACGTTTCAGGTCGATCTGAAGGCTTGTTTGGGTACACTTTTACCCAAGCAATACTGCCTCATCGTCGTCAGGGAAAAATAAGGCTGGTTTTTGGGTGATGCTTTTTCATGGACCACATCCACACCTTTATGGTCCCTACTATACAGTACTATCATACTGTATGATAACTAGTGAAATATTTTGTAATCCTCAAGGCTGCCTAATTCTGTCGCAATTTGTGGCCGGCTGTGGGTACATGCTTGGTCTAACAGCATATTGCTGTTAGTTCTATGCCAACAATGTAATACTAAGTGATTGAGTATATAGTTCATTAATCACTATAGTGTACACAAAAGTGTCTATAGACACTGAAATATCAATTACAATGCCTTTTCACCATAAGCACTGTCAGTACTGAGATATACCGTACGCAAGGAAATTTTGATGTCAAAAAAATTTGACGAATTGGTTTAATTCGTCAAATTTAAATTCGTCAAATGTTTATAAGTGCCCTTACAAGTACAAGTTTTGCCTACAATTTCTTGATTTCCGTCAACATTTTATTCGTCAAATCTGCTGAAGTCTGAATTCGTCAAATTTTTCTTACGTCAAAATTTCCTTAGGTACGGTAGTTCCTCTTTACAGGTCGAACACAAAGTACCAGCCCAGACCAAAAATGGAATATTTGACACAGAAACATTCTTAACCACTAAACCACAGCAAGACAAATAATGGAATATGAAACAATTCTGGGTTGAGCCCTGCTACTTCTAAAAATCAGGTGCCCATGCAGTTAGCTATACCATGTAGCTAAATAGGGGATTCATCAACTATTCAGCTATTTACAAAAGCCATGCAATTAACTATTATAGCTAACTATGTAATGATACTGTAGCTACAGCATGTTATTGTAATTGAATGTATTTCACCATTTACTAATTAGGGGTGGTCCACAATTTTCTGCTTTTTCGCAAGCGTACAAAGAGTACTCTTTTTTCTAACCCCCCCCCCCCCCCAGCCCAAAGCGTACTGTATAAATGTTGATGTATTGTATAGCAGAACAAACACATGGATACTTTGTAATATTGCAAAATTCATGTATGGTATTTGTTTTGTCTTTTAGACATCTTATGCTTTTGAAGCTGATACCCTGAAAGAAACATCCCTACACATAGCAGGAATTAGTACCTGCAGCTGATGCACATTTGCAAATATGTACATACACATCATAGAAACAGTTCTTGGCTATTTTCAACATGTTCATACAAAACCATCCCAACACTGGCAGTAGCAACAGTAGTACAGACACTTTCCTACTCCTTGCAAATTTTCAAATCAAAAAGCATGCTCATGTGACCATTAAATAATTGTTAGCTTGAGCCTGCTGAGCTCTAAGGTCGCAGTTGCTGTACAGGACGAGTACAAGAGGCAAGGTACATAGTATTTGTAGCATTGTGCTATTAAATGATCTTGTGGATAATCCAGTTAGCGAGATAGTTTCTCACGAATTACGCTTTATGAAATATGCTTTACGGATTTAAATTGCAAGTTGTTGTAAAGTGTCTGTACTAGTTTGTTAGGTATTCACCATAGTCTGAGGTGGAGTGGAGTCAGGAGATGTGGGTGCACACTGCAGAGCGGACAGGTTTTCTCTATAGGCAACCCACAACTACCACAACTATGTAGTCTAAACAAATTAGTACCCACTTAATCCAGCCTCCCTAAACCCACAACATCTGCAGGTAGAAAACAAAAGCAGCAAGCAGTGTAGCTACAAGCTATTCAGTTGTAACCGTTTATCAGTGTTACTAGATTGCTAGGCTAAGACTAAAGAGAAAGAAAAGTAAGCGCTGTTATAAGCCTGTGGTACGTGTTATCACGGTGATAAGCGTCTTACCTGTAGATTCAATAAGCTTTATCTTTCCTTTAGTTTATAAAGCTTCTTTTCATTGGTAGCTAACCCTAGCTATAGCCTCAGTGTTTTCCAGAGTTCACCGAAGCACAATTTCGTCCAATCATGTGTTGGCTTGGGCCTATGCATTAACAGCATCAGCTCACTTTAGACCACTGTTTACACTTGGACACTGAATAAGTAGCAGTAGAGGTTTACTACTAGAGCCTTATCACTACATTCGGATTTCTCGCCAACTCACGTGATTGACATTTTTAAAAAGCGTACATGCAATTTTACCCCCTCCCCCCTAGTGTACAGTTTGTACGCTTGCAAAAAAGCAGAAAATTGTGGATCACCCCTTAGTTTGTAATTGATTAATTACATCGTTATACTCTGCTAAGGAAGTGTAATTTAACAAGTCTACAAGTTACGCACAGAGTGTCTATTGCTTCCCTCCATTTTCATTTGCACAAGTATGGGACATGTCCTCTTTCAATTTGAAGGGGTATATATGCTATCTCTGGTAGCTTATGAGGCCTCCAAACATTGTTTTCCATATTTTCCATATGTAGTGCCTTTCAGTGTTACAGTGCATATAGCACTCTTATTCGTTTGATCTTCACCCACACAAGTGCTTTAATTCATACATTATTTAGCCCTTACTTCTGACATACTGGCTACTTTTACCATTTAATGGTTTTTGGGTGCGTATGGACAAACATAGCTAGATAGGCAGATAGGTAGGTAGGTAGGTACACACACACACACACACACACAAAGACAACACACACACACAAAGACAACACACACACACAGACAACACACACACACACAGACAACACACACACACACAGACAACACACACACACACAGACAACACACACACACACAGACAACACACACACACACAGACAACACACACACAGACACACTACATACATGCACTACACAGACACTAGGGCTGAGCGATACTGCCATTTTAGTATCACGATCGATACTAAAGCCACTATTCACGATACCGAATAGTTCACGATACTTACAAATAAGTCAATCATAGCTGGTGCTACATAGCATATTGCTCAGCATCCCTGCAGGAAGTCCTTATAGGTGATAGCAAACTAGCCACTATCATCATTGTTTACAGTAACAGTTATTGTAACACATGCTTTGAGGTTGTTATGGTGTTCACACCTCTCTGCAGGGGAAACCAGATGGGTGGACATTATCATTTCCAAGGATTCTTAGCCAAATACTGCATAACAAATGGATTTTTAATGACAGTAATGTACAGGCATGGTATCACGATAGTTAATAACAAAATATTGCGATATCGATACTTTCAAAATATCGTGATATATCGCTAAAACGGTAGTATCGCTCAGCCCTAACAGACACAAACAATTTTTATAGAAACAATTTCAGTAAACCAGGTACACGCCCACAGCTGTCCTTTGGCCATCTATGGGTGCACACCTGGTTTAATAATGGAATATACACATAATTTTAACTAGGACTATTGGTGTTTACTGCCAGTGTTTATTCTAAGGCTTTTTTTTGTTTGGGGGGGAGCTTTTCCTCCTTGAAATCTAAGACCCCCAAAATTGTGAGTGACAACTGCTATGTACACTGATTTTAAAATAGTAAAAACTACCTCAGATTCAATCTGACAGTCTAATACGTAAAATTTCCAACTTAAAAATTGTACATATAATCTTAATTCTTTCAGAATGGTCTAATTTAAAAATGTCCAAGTGCACATATACAATAGCAGAAATTCCTACATACTGAAATTTTTGTAATTTTCACGGATTTCATGGTTGCTGAGTGTTCCGCCAAATTTTCATCATCTCAAAATAATGAATATCTCTATGCTTTCTATTTTTCTAATAGATAACCTCAATAAAAAAATAGCGATCGTTGAAAATAAAACCACAAAAATCTTGATATTTGCTGAACCACAAAAATCACATACTTCAAAAATTTGTACGTATATGGTAGTGATGGCTTTCAGTATGTGAGAGCCCAGTTTCTTTGATTAAGCTTGTTTTCAAAACAGCACACTCGACTTGTCGCTAAAGTCATCCTCTGAAAGTTTAAATTGTCTAAGCCAGTTTGCCTTCAAAATAGCATGCAAAACCAGCAGAAATACCCCCTAATGTAATCAGTCTCAAAATGCTTGTTTTGTGAATGGCTGTTAGTGGATAGCCTTGGAAAAATAATCTCATGTTCAATCTCAGATACCCTATTTTAATTTTTTTTCTTGAAGATATTCACCCTGATCTTATAGATTGTCGGTGTCTTGTGGTATCATACAGTCAATGCAATGCCTCACACAATTATTTTTATTCAACATGTTCACATACGAAGTGTTCTACTAAGAGAATTGCAATGTGAGCAACACTCATGTATTAAACTCTAGGATCTGGCTTTACCCATTCACTAAAAATCAGTACTCTTAACACAGACTTGACTAACTAGTCTGGCAGTTATTGTAACTGTTTTATGTGGCTGTCATCTTGGATAAGTGTAGTAGTATATAGGCTCGCACTCAGTCACTTCCTCAATAAACAAAATTCTGAATAGACACTGGTTTGAGTCTTAGCAATTATAAGATACAAGTGTTGTAAGGGAACTTGATTAACCTAATGCCTAATGCAAATAGTGGCAAGAAATTAAAGTTTTAAAATCACTACACTACCTTAGCCAGAACGATATTTACAGCAAACAGACCAGAAATTACTGCCTTGGTAGTCTGGCGGCACCTGGCTCTTCAAGGGTCAGGTTAACATAGCATACACAAGTTGTGCTTTACAGCCTGTTTGATACTAGCAATCCAGTTTGAACTATCTTGAATCAGAGCGATTTCCAAGATAGTGTAAATGTGTACCATATCACACTGAACCGCTTTGAAATGGACCTGCTAGGGATGTGGGCCTAGTTGATCTGGAGAACTACAGCTAAAATGGCAACTGTAATGATGAAATGAAGCCAAGTATTTAGGCGATGATACGGAAGGACGGCCTCAAGAACAACATAAGGACTCAAGAACAACACAAGGACTCAAGAACAACACAAGGACTCAAGAACAACACAAGGACTCAAGAACAACACAAGGACTCAAGAACAACACAAGGACTCAAGAACAACACAAGGACTCAAGAACAACACAAGGACTCAAGAACAACACAAGGACTCAAGAACAACACAAGGACTCAAGAACAACATAAGGACTCAAGAACAACATAAGGACTCAAGAACGAACAGGTACAAGTAGTCAACCAACCCAGTGCAATTGAGAGGTTATCATCAACACTTAAGACTTTGTCATGCCTAATAACCTGATGATAATACAGTGTAGAAATCCTTTACTCCATCAACAATCTCTACTTTGATGAAAATTATGATTGTGGGTTTGTATGGACTGCCAAGAGTTAAAATGGATTTTCGATTCTGATTGGACAGTTGTTTCTCCACAACTAGTGTATGCTATGTTCACCAGACTACCAGCACAAATCATTGTACCCTGGTATATTTTCAGTAATTTCGTGGTGAGGTTAGAATAACAATTAAGAAGTGACATTTTTTTACTCCAAGTCAATTACTGGTGAGCTTTAATTAGAATTCACCAGTACAATTGCAGTCACGCCTAAAGCGTTAGCAGTATGTACGAAAGCAAACTGGAAAATCAACATTCCTTGTTTTGTTGGGACTACTACAGGACCTACGCCTACGTCAGCAAGATATACACACTTATATACACTTAATTCACTTACTGCCTCGAAACTTTAGTGTTTCACTGTCATCTACACTAGGAAGTTGTTCTCTTGGTTGCCCCTCATGTGCCATGTTCGTGGCTCAACGTAGGCGGTATTCAAAATTTTCTTGGAAATCGCTTCTCAAATCACGTGTACACAACGTGTGAGACCTTATCGTAATCACTGCATGATCAAGTCGATCGGATCAAGTACATGATTCTAGCGTCTAAGTTATATATGGTTGCAGACTTCAGGTTTCAAACACCAGACCACAGACTTCGCGTCAGTGCCGTGCATGCCGTGTAAGGGGGGAAAATATGACCGCCCATCTTGCATCAGTAGTGCGGGCGAGACTCAAGTTCAGGGGCGTAGAGAGGGCTTCCAAAGGTTTTGGAAATCCCCTAACTGAATTTAAATTCAAAGTTTCAGTAGGACCTCATACACCAAGTCAAAAGTAGCTATACAGTGCATCACGTGACAGTCTGTACTGAGCTAGTAGTACATTTATCTCTCAGGGAAGGATAGATGGGACACAAGTACTCTTGAAAATTTTCAAGATATTCTAATAGTGCCAGCACAGGTTGTTGGCAGACCATCAATACACTTGTATTGTACTGAAAGAATTAATGATTAAAAAATTAGTGGTAGCACACACATGATGTGCCGGTCTGAGGACTCACTTGCATTTAATTTATACAAAATTGTCATCATTTAATCATTGATGTTTTCTCTCAGCAGTCAAGTATATCTCTAATAGAGCATTCATATAGAAATATCTGCATAAAAGATTCATTAGCATGATAACTTTATTCATGTTGGAGTGAAATGATGTCGCTATATTGTATCAGCGTATCCATTAAAGTTGAGGTTATGATTGATAGATTCACTACCCTTCTTGGCAAAGCTGTTGACAGAGTGTGTTTACAATCAGAATACAAAGTGTGGAATTACATTGTTTCCATTATTCGTTTTCATCTTGCAGTAGATTGTGGTAGTCCATCTGCTATCACAAGGATGGAGAATTTGGCACCAAATACCTTAAACAGTGGCTTCATTTACCTCGAAGTGTTTCCAGAGTCATTCTGTATGATCTTGGAGCATGCTCTTCCAGTCATTGAACATTGCAAGCTAAGCCTTTTGGCCAATGTTTCACAGTCATCTGATCCAATGCTTCAAGAGTTGGCTTTAAAAGTTGACCTTGCATGGTTCTGGATTGCTCCAGATTAATGATAATCATTGTGGGATTCTTATCCAGGCCATCAACCAGTTAGTTGCCACCCCTTCTGCAAAGAAATTGTATCAGCAAGAAAGTTGCTATTGATAAGTAAACAGCTCAGTGTAGTCATAAGCAGTGTTCAGTGTAAATTTAAGGATGCTGCTTTTCTTGAAGCATCAAGCCATTTGTAGAACCGAGGTGTTCATCCTGACCAACTATCTTCATATTGCATGCCTCCTGTGATACCCTTCTGACTTCTATATGAATTTACGTGGTTGGCAAATTCAAGCAGGCTCTGTTTGTTACCTTTGTAAATCTCCCGAACTACAACTGCATATATTTTAAATGGCTTTCCTGTTGCATTTCAACAAGGCATATACACTTACTGGCATGATGAGGTTATGATGTGTTTATTGTCAGATATTCAGTTACACTGTGGAGATGCTGTATTTTATGCTGATATTGATGGCTATAGAGCTCACATCTTGTATTATTATCATCCTGATATTTTTATCTATAATGAGCAACATCATAGGATTCAACTGGTAGAGCTAATATGTCCATTCAACACCACTGATCACTTGTGAGCACAAATTTAGTACCTGAGTGTCAATTATTAATTTTAGAGCTGGATTATTTAGGGTACAAAACTCTATACTCGACAATTGAAATCGGCTGCTTGGGCCATTTTCTTACTCAGAGCTTTGCAAGATACACTTGAACAGTCTGTAGTCACTTATAAGTCTATCGTGAGCAAAGCTGCTCAGAGAGCTATCACTTCATCACAACGCATCTTCTTAACATGTGATTGTCCTGAATGGAACACTTGATTGTAGTTTAGTTATGTCCTTATTTAATGTTATAATTTCATTCATATGTCATGTTCTGGTTTATTTTTGTACTTTCCTTGCCATGTTTGTACCGTGTATTTTGCATGTATAGTCACATGTGTCTGATGTATATAATATAATTATAATTGTGTGTTTAAACATCCTAATGATGGTTTTTCTCTCTCTTGAATTTCAATGTTTTCACTAAAGATATTTCTAGACCAGGCATTATATAGATGTGAGTGAAACAAAACTGAGCATGAGCTTATCGCTACCATTATAATAGTCTACAGCTTTGTAGTCATGGGAATAGATAAACCTCCAGAATTCTGTATTAACTTTATATACACCTGGGTGTACAAGCACATCCTCGATACACTTAATGGTAGTTAGAAATCAAGACAATCAATATTCAGTTGATTATTTTACAAGTCATTTCATTTTTTCAGTGGATGTAGGTCTGTATGTGTAAGTACACTAGCCACCAAGGATACAAATATAACTGATTCACTATCATATTTAATGTACTAATTCATCTGTGAAAATGAGTTGAGTTTGAACCATTGCATACAATTCTTGGATATTATTTCAGTTTTTAAAACCAGTTTGACAAATTTATTTGTTAAAAACAACACAAGATTGCTGTTATTATAACAAGAATTTTTGGTCAAAATAACCTAGCAATCAGTTTTTAACCAGGCACATGCTCTACAGCTGCACAGCTTTGCGAATGGTTACTGTAATTGTGTGTGTGTGCACACGCGCACATGCGTGCACGCTCATGCTTGTACATCTGTACACTTTCACCCATGTGAGCAAAATTTTCACAGCAAAAAAGCAGCCAGTGTGAGTTCTATGAATTCTCTAGTAAATTTACTGACAGGTAAGCTATACTTTGAGGTACATGCTTTGTGCCATATATGTAGTGACTTCTAATGTAGCTGAGCTCTCTACAGGTTCACTTGTTTATAGCTGAACCAGGGGCATATCCAAGGTAATCCAGAAGCTGGTCAAGTATATTCAGGCAATTATGCAGTGATCTGCAAAGGTACAGATCAAAATACTCTAATAGAGCAGTCAACTACCCTAATAGAACAGTCACATTTTGTATTATTTTTTGGTTAAATATCATATCTCAGAGTATTTAAGACCTGTAACAGATGATTGTGCAGAAGCTAAATTGCTCCTTTTCTGTGTAACATATAGATTTCTAGCATTTATTCATTTCCTGACCACAACCAGTTTAGTCACACAGTGAAGAATGTTACCCTACTGAACCAGCAAATCACTGAAGACTGAGCAAGGATATATAATGGACAGTGCTCCTTCAATTATGAAATGTTTGAAGAGAGGTTTCACTTGTTAACATGGTAATGCAAGGTTGGGATGTAGTTGAACCTTCCGAGCGCTGTTTTGTCAGCATTAATTCAGACATGCTAGGAATTTCAAGTTTGATTAGGGATCAAAGAAATAAAACATGCCTGTATCTGAAGATATACTATTGCACATTTGATCCCTATATCAGTCTCATGACTGACTTATGGAGTAGATGCTAGCTAGTATATCTTCTAGTGTAAGTGAGCTCCCTTGTTTCACTAATTTGTATTTCTTTGATGCCTAATCTAACTTAAAATTCCTAGTTGTTGTTTGATTACATTATTATGACTAGTTAACCACATTATAAGAAACAATGGAGCCAGGTTTATTGTTTTTGCCTGAACGCTCACTTCAATTGTCAAATTTTTGAATTGCGAAGCAACTATTATGCTTAGTTGTCAGTTGTGTTCAGTCTATTACACAGCATTACAAATGAAGAACATTACAAGAAGGAGCTCTGCAATCAATTCAGTCCCAATGGAAAGCACGAACAATTCCCATTACAAATGTAGGGAAGCTATTACGAAAACTACACAGATTGACACTTTGTGCTGTTGACAAAGATCAATGGGACACAAAGAAGGACACAGGTAAGTTCACTGAGAAAGGAATCCTACGTGTGACTTGCATAGCTGAGATAAATGTTATCGAATTTAAGATAAGATGCTTCACAAGAAACTAAGCTGAAGTCTATTGAATTAGTGAGCTACATAGCTAATTTGATCTTGTGGTTAGAAGTATATCCTTCCATTAAAAAAATCATACTTTTAAAACTATTAATATGATGATAGCAGCTGTCTCTGGCAGTGTATTTCAAAGTTATAATTTGTAAAGAAATTTTGGTTGGCATCTTCATGAAGTATTGTGTGACATGTGTTTATAAATAATCACATTACTAATACTAACTACACACTTATCTCCATGGCAATGCACATACATCTCCATGGCAATAGCTCCACCTGATTAGTATAACTCAATCAATCTTGCAGTTTGAAAGATTCAGATATTGTACTAAGTGAATGCTCTTGTTGAGAAAGTGCTTTTGTCATTGCTTCAAGCTAGGCTGCGTGTGCTTCGTTATCTCACAGTATGACCGCTCATACTCTTCAACAATAATGGCATTAATAAAATAAAAATTGCAGTTATAAAGATGCTCTTAGCTTAAAAATTGTGATGTACATGTAGTGATATTTTGGCAATACTTTAGATGATGATCACTATAAAAAAATATGCTGTTTCAGATATAAGTAATGGTATACTGTTGACTTTTACCAATAGCAGTAAAGGACTTCACCTTAGTTTATAGTAAATGTTTTCTGATCTCCTCAAACAGTTCATTGGGACATCTGAAGATACAGAGTAGCTATCTATTATAAGGTGAGACTTTATGTTAGGTTTTGACATTTTACTGGGATCAGAGAAAATTACATTGTCCCTGCACATGTTTTATTGTAATGTAGATTTATACAATTCACATCTAAACCTAGAATGAATTTTGCAATTTGAATAAATTCATGTTCTGGTTGTTAATATTGGCCAATGCCAGGATTATGGTTTAGACTTATATGGCTACAGTAGCTTGTTAGATACAGCACTTATAATAATGAAGTGTGTCAATTTCAGTGTGCTGTTGGCATTATCATTGTATGTAAAATTAAGTAACCTGTCAACTGATATAGGTTACATTTGAGTAACAATTTCTTGTAAATGGTAGCATGCTATAGCTATACACTCTGTTTACCGGTATGTACAGTAGTTCAAAAAATTATGATGAATGTTTTTTTATGTAATAATGTACCAGTTAAATTGCAGTAACATGGAATAATCAACAGTGACACAAACAGTAGAAAATCACTATATGTACTACATCCTTTTGAAATCATTACACACGTGTAGGTGTTTGTTTTAATGCTTTGTGATTATTGTATTTAGTTACCTTAAAAGTGGTTTATAATACTACTATCTTAGTGGGTGATGTCGTACTAAAGCAAAAAAGTTAAACACAGTAGACAATGAAGAATGGTCTGTAAACTAATCACTTGACATACAGTTCAAGCTGTTCCAGTGTAACATCTTCATCATAATATCCCTGATCCCTGCAGATCCTCACTTCGATATACCCATTTTCAGGTTTGGGGAACTGACGATAAAACCATGGCATACCAGGTTGATAACAGCAACTGTTTTCATAAAGACAACCAGCTCCATCCCACAATGGGTCCTCAGTGTACAGTTTGTCTATTTCATACTCTCCATTGTTACCAGACTCACAGTAGTAATGGTCATGCACAAACACAGGAGGATCTGGTCCAGGATATTTAGCACATGGACAGTTAAAACCTAGATAGTTGTAGTCATCACTAAGTCCAACTGCATAAGTCCATACATGTTTACGTGGGCTACCAATAGTAACTGATATTCCATCAACGTATACTCCATCCAAAGACTTTGACATAATGTCAGGTAGATAATTGCCAGTAAACCTTCCATGAGCTCTTGCAGATGGATAAAATCCGTCCATACTTCCTTTCTGATATCCAATTATCTTTCCACACATTTTGTTGTAACTTGTAGAGAGTGTATCAAAGATAGTAGAGTAACAACCAGCACCATTGTAATTTGATTTACAAGAATGGTGCTGAGAACTTTTCACCCATCCACTAGGACATTGGTCTCCTCTTCTAGTATCAATATCAGCAATCCTCATCCAACCTCCTTTGGTACCACCACACTCTAGTTCCATATCACAGTAGGCAAAGAAGAGATGACCAGTTTTGATGACATAGTAGCCAGACTTTCCATGACTTTCAGGGTTCTTGTAGTATATATCAGCACAGGATGATCCAGGGAGGTCAATATCAAATCCATATCTTGTGCTGCAGGTACCATCTTCAGCCATCACTAGTGAGTTCACCAGTACAGCTAGTACTGGTATGACAGCAGACATCATAATTGCAACTGTCCTGTGTTGTCAATTGCTGGTAACTGCCATCAGTACAGGCTGTACTCCAATTTATAACTTTTAGAAGAGACATTATGTCATAGCTACATCATTCATTGAGCAGTAATGTAATAATAACAAATAGGACAATACCTGATGTATTTGGCATTTAAGGAATGTAAATTTGGTTTAAGATAAAAGCTATAAGCATAAGAAATATAATTATTGGGATGCTTAAAGAAAGTTTGGCTGATATAGAGTCTTGATCACAGGGGATGTGTTTAGCACTGTATGCAAGTACTTCCGTACCAAGCATGCGCACATATAGCAGAAATATGCAGTGCTCCAATTGCAATTTGACTTAACCGCATTTCCTAAATTCATGATACATATGATGTTATGCTGAAATAGTACCAGTGATTGTGCAGCATCACAGGGTTTCCTGAAAAGAAAAAAAAAACAGGGGTCAGGGAAGTAAGTACGAACCAGAGCCCCCCAACATAATTTGTTTATATATGGTAGGTGGATATATCAATAGTGTGCAAAGCACACAGTATGTGTAGCATGCTCAATCCGACATGCTAGGGGTCCGGGGGCATGCTCCCCCAGAAAAGTTACAGACACAATATGCCTATCATACAGTATTTACAAACAGATTACAGTCATGCCAGTCAATGTAAATGATCAGCTATGAAGTTGAAAATAAATAGATAGTAAGCAACAGTTCAGCTTAGTGGTGGCAATTGTAGAGCTGGAATACAGGGAGGGGAGTATGCAACATAAATATTGTAATATGGCTATAGAATAAAGTAGAATTTTAGAAAGGGTGTGAGGATGCAACTTGGTAAATTAACACAGCACAGTCTTATACATAATATATATATACAGTATTGTTTTTAAAAAAAAAAACACTGAGAAACACAGCAGTCTTATAGAACCTTTTTATACCTATAATATGTCAAGTACCATAATAGTGTTTAAAGCATTTGACTGCAAAGTTGCAATCCTAGCAGACCTCTTGATCTGCCACTGTGATTATGTCAATAATATTAGCATCCTACATACCACACCATAAAATGCAATTTGCTGTATATATCTCTATAATATCAAGCATCTTACAGTTGCTGATTGTATGTAAGTAACAATATGCACGTGCCAAACACTACGAATTGTATTATTACAAACAAACTGAGAAAAAATAAAGTCATAACTATAAGGCTAGCTACACATGTATACAAATAATTAGAGGAAGTATAGCTATATAGAAACACAGCATTAATCATTGGTTTCATACCTGACAATATTCCCCCAGCAATTAGTTATGCATAATAATATTAATGTACATTGTAATGTTGTAAGTACATATATCACTGTACAGCAGACTATCAATAGATATACATGATACTCCCACTTTTCTTCTACTGATTTTGAATTAGGCCACATATTTTAGAAACATAGTATGGTGCATAATTGTAGAATTACATGTAATCATGCTGTTACAGCTTTACAGTGAATTATTCGGTTAGCCCAGGTGAATATTATATGTACAGTTGCATCACCACAGAAGACTTAGTTACATACTTAAACACATTACAAAAAACATTATGTTATCTAATGAACAGGTGGCAACTAAAATTACTACAAAACATATGTAATGGAAGCCAGTATTATTGCAAGCACTTGTGTAATATCTGTGTTATTTACATTCAACCTTGGGCTTCACTCTCCACCCTTCTTGTCCCTCCACGTCCTTGTAATATAACACTGACATCAATATCATATAGCACACTCATGCCATTTCTTGACTATGTAATATGTAGATTTAATCTGCATGTATGTATATATAGTTATATATACAAAATATCTTGTCAAGTAATACTGTGTGTGTGTGTGTGTGTGTGTGTGTGTGTGTGTGTGTGTGTGTGTGTGTGTGTGTGTGTGTGTGTGTGTGTGTGTGTGTGTGTGTGTGTGTGTGTGTGTGTGTGTGTGTGTGTGTGTGTGTGTGTGTGTGTGTGTGTGTGTGTGTGTGTGTGTGTGTGTGTGTGTGTGTGTGTGTGTGTGTGTGTGTGTGTGTGTGTGTGTGTGTGTGTGTGTGTGTGTGTGTGACAGTGTGACTTAATATTTCACATACAGGTGAAGATGACCTGTTTTGATTTTTCTAGGTTGGGCCAATGAGAAAGACATTAAATTGCTGGGTGTATTGTATACTTGTATTGTCAGTTGTGAACACATAAAGTATATGAATGACAGTTTGCAACATTGACAAAGACTTTCAGCTAGCACAATATTTTAATCAACCATCCATGATGAGTCTTATTGGAACATATATATATATATATACTTGTCTATACCAGTTTTAATTAATCTAATAAATTTCTTTCTACAGTGGTGCTAATATGGCTATGCAACCTGAGATGTTCTGTACAATATAATTATACATTCCCTATCCAGGTTTGAACAAAACATGGGCAAATTTAAATATCTAGTGGCATTTGTAACATAAATAATCACTCCGGGAATCCTTCCCTATAGGCACATTATAGAATTATATTTTATGTGTTCAGCAGTAAATGAAGTTTACTGCAATGATGCAACATATATGTACCTGTACTCGTGATATTTCTGGGGGATATATAACCAGGTAGTTTAACGAACAATTAAATAGCATACTTAGTTTCTAAGTCTTCCACCTTTGAACTCATATTCATTGGGATAGTAGCTGCTGTTATTGACACTCTCCTAGGATTCATTTACTCCTACTGTGATATAGATTTTAATGTACAACATATCCATAGCTACTTGGGAAGGAGATGCTATATATATAGGGAAATTTAGGAAAAGCGCATACTTCCCTTATCTGGAAAATGCATAAAAGTATCAGTAACATTTTGAAGTACAAAATTTAAATAAGTGTGCTTTATTTGCAAGAAAGTGAATCACTTAACACTATATGTGCTCATTAGCTGATTTGCACTGGTAAAGTCCTTGAGCCAAAAAATTTACATAGCCTGAAAACATATGTATTCCCAAATTCCCCTAATACTATACAGAAAATATGCATTGCTGACCACTTTGATCCATGCACTTTCAGACTTTATAAGACACTGGAAAGACAACACAACTGTATAGTTTAAGTTTCAACTATATAGTCTAGGTATGTGTAGCTATTGAGCACACACTTAACTACACATACGTATCACTTTCTAAACACAGTAAAAAAACAAGTCATCATCAAATTGAACAGAACTCTACATATCTATAGAGTTCTGTTCAACTACTCTAATAGAACATACACTTACTTGTTTACCTTATGATGTAATACTCTAATAGAACAGTCACTTACACTGTTCGGATAATAGAGGTCCTACTGTACCTTGATCTTAATCCATGTAATGCACATTTTGCATTGCAATTGAGACATTGTACATAAGTATTTAAAATATATTCAATTACTACAGTGATGTTCAAGTTTGCACAATTTTATGATTATTTCCAGGGCCCCTGGACATGCATATGTAATATCTGAAATATTGAACATGTATATGTATATAGGCTATGTACATGTATGCTCCATGTTTGGATAGTTACGCAAATTAGTTAGTACTAGTAGAGTACACATATTTTTTGTTCACATCCTTTTTTATAACAAACATATCTATTTGAGCATTAAAGAGTGTATATAACTGAATTGAAATTGACCTGGATGCACTGAATTAAAATGATGGTAAATATATGAATACTCAACATATTATACTGTTGGAGTTATATAACAGGTTTTGAAGTACGTATAATGCAAACATGTCATTCTTAGAAATACTGCTTCATAATGTATACATTGATTATATATAATGAAAGTTAGTTACAGTTTACAGTCAGGTGTTCTACTGCAGTTGTCCAGGAGTGATTAAAAGAACCAAGAAGTAAAAAGTACTCTTAATATTCATACGTATATTGTTGTTTTGGATATATTGACAGAACATTTGCATGCAGCGTATATAAATGTTCGGTTAATATGCTGTAGAAATGGTTGGCATGCATAGAAAACAAGTAGAAGTCATTCCTACTGCATGAATACATGTACAGCTGTGCATCAAAATATTGAGCCAAATAAACAATTTTCATCAAACACATCTTTGATGTACTGACTCTCCAACATCATAAAACACTTGCTATGTAATAAGTATAGTTACGTATACATATATTATCATGTTATGTAAAATATGTATAATTACAGTATGTAAGATGTTGTTTGCTTATGTACTGTTTACTGTGTTGTCTTTTACATGAAGAATGATTGAGTTGTCTGCAATATCTTTCTTGGTGCTGATAAGCTGTGTTGTCCATGGCAATATCTATACTGTTGTACCTGATGATGACTGGTATACTAGTAGTCTGTGTTATCACTGTCATAGTCTACAACATTACTTAACAAATGCCACTAAATATTTAAATGATAATACTCAACTACAATTCCTACCAGGTGTGCATTACTTACATACAGATTTGATTTTGCAAAATACTAACAACTTTATGCTAAATGGTACTAATTATACTAATGATGGAAGATCACACACTGTCATTCAATGTGTCAATCCATCATCACTTAAAATGATCAATAGCACTAAAGTAACAATTCAGTATATAACTTTTGCCAACTGCACCAAATCTAGATCACCCAACTCCTATATATTTCCATACTATTATGGTGTACATACCATACAACTATATCACTGTAGATCTGTTATTGTTCAGAATATTACAATTCTGTCAAGAAGTATTTATGACAGTTTGTTGAGCATTAACACAATTGGAGACTCAGCTTTCAATCACTTTATAGGTGCTGGAATAAAAGTAGAATATCAGGACATTGAAATAGTGTCTCATTTTAAGAATAATATGAGTCATTTGTATATTGATAATTACAAATTTCTGTGTGACTTGAAATGCCCTCCAAATTCAAAGATTGCATTTGTCATGAATCAAACTACATACAGTGTACATGTGGAATTGGTAAACACAAATTTGTGCAATGATAACATTGTGTATTTAGTCCACATTTCTGTTTCACAATGTAGCCAAACTATTGTTAAAGTTATTCACTGCTCATGTAGTGGTGAAATCAATATGCCCAGTAATTCTGTAAGGAGATTATTTGAAGTGGATGAAGTATGTAATAGCTGTAGTGATAAAGTTGGAGTGAACTCTGTGGTACATTTTAAAGACTGTCATTTTACTCATATAACATCAATGGTGCATGAATTAGTTGCAATAAAACTAACAGCAAAGCAATGTACTCAACCTGACATCCATGCTTTAATACCTATCACTATCACTGGCTGCATTTTTAATAACACTACAAATGTCATTGCAATTCATTCAACATGGTTTGATTTTCCTTTTGATCAACATTACTCACGGAACAAAATTTTCATTACAAACACAACCTTTTTAGCCATGAGTATTTCTACTTCATTCTCTATGATAAATTTGCTAAACAGAATAGTGGTGTTGGAAGGGCCAATAAAATTTTATGGAATTGCAGCAGACTCTTTATTTGAAATTTTGCATTCAGTTTTCTATTTACATAATCATATTGAAGTTTCAAACTGCAGTTTAAAATTCTTTACAACTAACAACGGTAATATTCATATGATGCTCAATTACCCAATGACATTAAATTTCACTAATAATGATATGAGATCTTTTATGGATCCACACACAATAATTGGTCCACATCGACCATGTTTGTTTCAATACTTTAGTAATAATACCAATGGTGAATTGCTACTAAAGTATAAAACAGTGGATTATCATATTGTATTTAATGGCAACAGCTGGGTTTATCCATTAGGTCAGTATATCCTACTTTCTCATTGTATTTGGCTTCCAGGATCAGCATTTAATGAAACTTTACCAAGTGATGTGAACCAAAAGTTTGTGACATTCGTAAATGAGCCATCTTATGTTGTTGAAAGAGATTTGTGTTACTGTACTGAGTCAGGTCAAGAAGATTGTTACATTGATCAGTTAGGACCCATTTATCCTGGGCAAACTTTAAATGCAATGTTTTCATATCCTGGCAAACTATATGAAGTACTCATTCTTGACATTAATGATGAAGAGTTACCTGAAACTGCTTGTAAAGTAGCTTTGCTACATGAAACAAAACAAATTGTAGGAAAAAACTGTACTAACTTGAATTTCACTATTACTCAAACAAATGATTACTACGATTGGTGTGAATTGATTTTTCAACATCCTATAACACCAGGTAATGCATATTACATTAAATTCTTCCCTTGCCCTGCTGGGTTTAAAAAATTACATGGAAGTTGTGAATGCGATCCCATTATGAGGTCAGATATTAACATTTGTGACATTAATGATCAGACCATATTACGTCCTGCTAACAGTTGGATATCTGCTATGACTACAAACAATACTCATTCATATTTGGTGTCATTGAATTGTCCATTTGATTATTGTGTTCCTCACTCATCACGTATAAACTTGCCAATGACTTCTGATTTACAATGTCAGTTTAGTAGATCAAATGTTTTGTGCGGACAGTGTTCTCATGGTCTCAGTACTGTATTTGGTTCTTCCAACTGTAAAGAATGTTCTAATTTTTACTTACTGATAATCATACCTGTTGCTATAGCAGGGATACTACTAGTCTTATTGCTCTTCTTCCTTAACTTGACAGTAGTTGATGGAATGATTAATGGATTTCTTTTATATGTAAATATTGTCAGTATCAATTGTGACATTTTTTTTCATCCATCTCATGTTTCTGCTACAGCTTATGTATTCATTTCCATAGCAAATCTTGACTTGGGTATTGAAACATGCTTTTACAATGGTATGGATGACTATGCTAAAATGTGGCTACAACTGATATTTCCCATTTACCTCATCTTCATTGCTACATTACTCATCATAACAAGTCGATACTGTACTAGAATACAGAGGCTCACTGCACACAGAGCCCTACCAGTTCTTGCTACACTATTCCTATTGTCCTATACTAAGATATTACGTACTGTATCCAGTGTGTTGTTCTCTTATTCCACAATAACTAGTCTTCCTAACAAAACCACTACACTGGTGTGGTCAGTAGATGCCAATGTTGCAAGGTTTGGAATAAAATTTATAGCATTGTTTGTAGTGTGTTTAATCCTCTTCCTAATTTTGATACCATTTAACATTACTTTGCTGTTTACAAGGACCCTAATGAGGTACAGAATAGTAAACTATTTTAAGCCCCTACTGGATGTGTATCAAGCACCATACAACATCAACTGTTATTACTGGGTTGGTCTACATTTACTGACGAAAACATTATTTTATGCCCTCTCAGCATTAGATGAAAGTAGTAACCTCACCATTAGTGCAGTAATGCTATATGCAATTGGAAACTACGCTGGTTATTTACGTCCTTTTAAATGTTGGATACACAATTGCAGTGAGTTAGTTCTATTGTTCAACCTCGGTACACTGTACATTACTGCCTTGTCTGCAAAAGTTGACACAGTTGCTAATGTTATGTATGCATTAGCTGCAGTTCATTTCAGCTTCATTATTTTATATCATATGATTGAATATACCATTGGAGACAGTTGTAAAAGTAAAACACAGTTACATGTTGGTACCCTTGTTATATACATCAGTAATGCTAAACCATGTTTATATATTAGCATGCTTGTAAAGTGGATTAGTATGAGGTACAATAAGACATCACCTGATGACAATATTAAATGTCATGGTGTGTTTACTAGTGATATTCCAGATAAAACTTATGATTACAGCAAATACCAAGAATTGTTATTGGGTGTAGACTGATCGTAGACTCAACAGTTGCAATCATGCACACTTAACATAAACATTCACACAAGCACATGCACAGTTTAGCATGCACAGCTATACATTTATGTACTGTTCATACTAGTTTAATTAATGAACTTTTTGCTGCATATAATTTATAATTAATTGGTCAATGCATGTTAATTACGGCAGCATGCAGAATTTGCTAGCAATGTATGCATCAATAAAATTATGCAATGAGGGGTACTTCATGTTCCATATATGTATCAGCTAGTCTAAATTGGCTGGTGACTAACTATTATGTGAAATTCAATTGGGAGCTACGTACATCAATGTAGCTATAACACATTTTTGAGATACACCATCTTCTGCTCAATCTGTAATGAATATGATTTTCCCTAGACAATTTGTAAGAATACAATGTATGCCATCATATGTAGTTATTATGTACACAATGTACTACAACATATACGTATCACCTCCCATCATACCCCAAGGTGGATACAAGTCATTGTTTATACTGCAAACATTAACCACCTTATTAGGCAACTGTCTAATAAACTACATCCATTATTCAGTTAAAATTCTAGCATACTTTTGTATGCCTATAACAAGGTACTGTATCTAAAGGAAGCATTATAGTATTTATTTGAAGATTTTGATAGTGTAGAAAGGTGACACTTTAACAAAAAGTGTTGTATTATGTTTGCGTGATATATAGTATCATTGCTGCCATTCACAGCTACTATACATACGTAGGATGATATATTCATTGGTAAGAACTAGATAACATAAAGTAAGACTGTATAACTTAGCTAATAACTGAGCAAAAATAACCTATGTGTAGTAGCAATGCAGCTGATAAGAATCAGATCTATATTGTTATTTTGTGGACCTTATATTCTATCACTATACAGATTGTAGCAAACTTGTTAAACACATTAATCAATAAATCTGTACACCAATCATTTCTTCAGAAACGAAGACCAGGATAGGACCATCCAATATGAATGAGCATAGTGAAAGCTGGATTATACTTTATTTTCCACTAGACAGACTTTATGAAGGAGTAAATCTTTCCAGCTTGCTCAAAGCTTTAGCTATAGACTGGTCATGAGTGGAGAAGTAATAGTTTTTATCTTTTAGATATCCTAAGCATTCACGTTATATATAGTTAAACATGGTCTATATATATAGTTACAAAATTATCATGGCCAGTGAATGAATACTGAATATGATATAATATCCTTGATAACAGTGTGATTACCCTTTAGATTATATTGTATATCAAGTTTTTTCTAGCAGTTTATAGGACATCGTAGCTGAATATAAATATGTACAGTATGTATATTTATCAAGGCTTATGGACAACAGCAATACTGACACATTTATTTCAATATCATTAATGAAATTTAGTAGTAAAATTTATTATAACTAATGTGTATAATATGTTATGCCAGGGAAATATCCAGGATTTTTCCGAGGTGGCTTCCAGAATTGGTCGTGAGTTTTAGGTGCAGAGGTCTGGGAGTACAATCCCAAACCCCAAGCTGCTGACAGATTACGTAGATTAAAATGCTTCACAATTTACTAGATTTATCTATACATGTCCAAATTTTCCAATTGAAGTGAAAAAGATTTTATGTCTGGTCAAGCATTGACAATAGTCATCCAAATACACTGTACATGACCAAATTCTCCAATTGAAATGAAAAATTGAAGATTTAGCTGTTAAATTTTAAGCTTTACGTATATTATTTTTTAATACCATTTTAAAATTGTGCAGTTTTGAACATTCCATGTTCTATTAGAATACATCTGATTGCTCTATTAGAGTGCATCGATCTTTATAAAAATTTTCAATAGCTACATACCCTTTATCCACTTTTGAGGAATCAATGCAAGTTTCCTATTATACTGTAGCCATATACTGTCCTCATTTGTTCTACGTGTTTGTGCTGCCAAACTATGACAGTGTTCTTACTGCAAGTCAGTTAAAATTTTAGAAGGGGTTTCCTGAACCCCAGAAATACCTTAAATACACCCCTGTTATGTTATGTATATATCAACAGTGCATTGAATTGCAATACAAAATCATGAATATTATTATGATACATTATGGCTATCCACTACATAGCTATCAAAGTCATCATTTGTGACTGAATTTGACAAAACCCGGCTTTGACGCACAAAGCTTCGTTAGGAGATATGGTGATTTTAAGTAATCATTGTATAGTAACTTCCCAGCGCCTACAGCTGTGCCAACAAAATTTGCACCAATTATTCATCTATTTACTAGTTACTACTGTGTGGGTGTATAGGTTTCTGATGGTGGATGGGGGGTGGTGGATGGTGGATGGGTGGTGGTGGGTGGATGGGTGGTGGTGGGTGGGTGGGAGGACTTAATATAAGAGTATAAAATGGAGCATGAAGACAAATGGAATCCAGAGGCCAAGTTTGAGCCCTCCATGGCCCTCCATGGCCCTCAAATCACTCCAAATTGATTGAGAACACTATTGGTGAGCTCTCTGTGAAGTCCCAGCTCACTACACACCATTACAACAAAGCCATGGCCATTTAATGGTGCCAATCTTCCACTCGTGGCTTTGACAGGGTCGGAAGAAAGCTGCTGCAGAAACCAGACTTGCCAGTACTGAAGGAAATACAGAGTGGAATATGATAGAGTATTAGACCAGCAATCCATTTCTGATAAAAACATAAGTTTGATTTTGTGTGTGTGGAAGCCGGGTTATATGAAATCCGGTCACATTTTACTACACTCACAGCCAGAAATTGTGCTTAGACTTAGCAACATGCTCAAACCAGAAGTTGTCTTCTCTACAACATTACAGCACAACCATAACTAACATTTCGATTCATGTACACTAATGAACAATTTGTATAATTAAAAATATGTACATCATGATTGCAAGTCTGTACACCAATTGGTACAATACTGTATGTATACGTGTCTTCTATATATTGCATGTAAAAGCAATTGTGTGGGATGTACACACACAATCACTTTTTTAATGTGCTAAAAAGTCATAATTATGTATGTAGGTTTAAGACCAATCTTCACCCAATAAGGGTTCTTGATATTTGCTGTAATCATATGTTTTGTCAGGAATATTACTACTAAATTTGACACCTTCAAGTTCAATGCTGTAATCTCGTGATGCATTGTCACGTCTCTTCATGATCCATTTGACAGGCACATTGAAATATGAACATGGCTTAGCCTTCACAGTACGTCTAACAAATGCACTGATATATAATTGTATCTTATCTTCTCCAATTACATAAACAATTATATGATATACAATAATCAAAATGAACTGAACTACAGCAAGCGCAAACATTGCATTAATGGCTACAGGGGACATTGTAGACAATGAAACAGCATACACAATGCTAAGATTGAATAACATGATCATTTCACTAAAATTCTGGATCCAGTATTTAAAAGGACGTAAATATCCAGTTCCACTTGCAATTGCATGTAGCATTATTACACCAACTGTGAGGTTAGTATTTCTCTCTAATGCTGATATAGCATAAAACAAAGCTTTCACTAGTAGGTGCAAACCAACCCAGTAATAACACCTGATTTTGTATGGTGCTTGATACACATCCAGTAGAGGTTTAAAGTAATTCACAATTCTGTATCTAGATAAGGTTCTTGTAAACAACAAAGTGGCATTAAATGGCAACAAAATTAGGAAGAGGATTAAACACACCACAAACAATGCTATAAATTTTATACCAAACTTACTAACATTGGCATCCACTGACCACACCAGTGTAGTGGTTTTGTTAGGAAGACTAGTTATTGTGGAATAAGAGAACAACACACTGGATACAGTACGTAATATCTTAGTATAGGACAATAGGAATAGTGTAGCAAGAACTGGTAGGGCTCTGTGTGCAGTGAGTCTCTGTATTCTAGTACAGTATCGACTTGTTATGATGAGTAATGTAGCAATGAAGATGAGGTAAATGGGAAATGCTAGTTGTAGCCACATTTTAGCATAGTCATCCATACCATTGTAAAAACATGTTTCAATACCCACATCAAGATTTGCTATGGAAATGAATACATAAGCTGTAGCAGAAACATGGGAGGGATGAAAAAAAATGTCACCATTGATACTGACAATATTTACATATAAAATGAATCCGTTAATCATTCCATCAACTACTGTCAAGTTAAGGAAGAAGAGCAATAAGACTAGTAGTATCCCTGCTATGGAAACAGGTATGATTATCGGTAAGTAAAAATTAGAACATTCTTTACAGTTGGAAGAGCCAAATACAGTACTGAGACCATGAGAACACTGTCCGCACAAAACATTTGATCTACTAAACTGACATTGTAAATCAGAAGTCATTGACAAGTTTATATGTGATGAGTGAGGTACACAATAATCAAATGGACAATTCAATGACACCACATATGAATGAGTATTGTTTGTAGTCATAGCAGATATCCAACTGTTAGCAGGACGTAATATGGTCTGATCATTAATGTCACAAGTGTGAATGAATATTGTATCTGACCTCAAGATGGGGTCACATCCACATCTTCCATCTATGTTAATGAACCCTGCTGGGCATGAGTGAAATCTTATGTAATATACATCTCTCAAGGATAATGGTGGTTGAAAAACCAATTCACACCAGTCATAGTTTTCATTGGCTTGTAGAATAGTAAAATTTAACTTAGTACAGTTTCCATCAACAAGCTGTTTTGTTTCATGAAGAGAAGGCACTGTGCAAGCAGTAGTTGGTGAGTCTATGTCATAAACATCCAACATGATAACTTGTTTGTGTTTTAGGTTTGGAATTGTTAATGTAGCACTGAGCTTTTGGCCAGGGTAAATAAATCCCAGTTGATCAACATAACAATCTACTTCATTTTTTTTATGTAAGCAGACGCAAAGTCTCTTTTTTGCAATAGAAAATGTCTCATTTACAAATGATATTAATCTTTGGTTAACTTCACTTGGCATTGTGAAAAGAAATGCTGTGTCCATTATCCATCTGCAATGAGCAATATTTAAATTGTAAGTATTGAGGGAATGAACCCATTTGTTGGCATTAAATATAATTGAGTAATTTAGTTTTCTCTTTTCACTAAATATTAAATCAAGATTATATGTACTGAAATACTGAAAATAGCATGGATGTTCATTTCTGTGCCTCGGTGAAACAGATATTGTTTCGAAAAAGAATTCCATTGTATTGTGGTTAACACTAAAGACTGTCAATGGTTTAAGTACAGCATAACATGCTTCATTAATACTAACTGCTTTGGCATAACACATTGAAATTTCAACATGATTGTGTAATGTAATGATCACTTGTGACAATTTAAAGAGTGTAGCATACTCACTTAGTTTTATTGATTTAAATAGTATTGGACCTTTTAGTGTCAAATCTCGATGAGATAAGGAAATCAGAGCATCACATTTTCCTACAGTGATATTTGCAAATGAAGTATTTTGTACCAGAACTTTTCTTTTCAAATATGAGTTGTGATACCATTGTGGATATGAGTTTATAACAGCAACATTATTAATGTTGTAAAACTGGCAGCCAACAATGTTAATGTTTGTTGATATAATCCCTTCTTTAAATTCCATTAACTCTATTACAGTCAATTTCTGACCTCCAATGCCATGCACATAAATATCTTTGAAGTGACAGTTAGTAAACTGTACAGTACTTCCATCAATAATTTTGCCATTGTAAGCACCACGTGTTTCATGTATTATAAATAAGGTCTGATGGTGTAGAAGGGTGAATATACCAGTGCATATGCAACCCACAATTTCCACAAAGTTTTAGTGTGTGGGTCAACTTCTATAACAAATGAATGTAAGGAATATTGGCATAAATTTGTGTACATCACTGTTAGGTGCATTTTATATAATGTCTGATGCATTTTAACTGAAACTTTACTCAAAAGATTAGTGTCATTAATATGAAATTGCTCATAGTTGGTTATCAATAAGTTGAATGTTTTGTTTACAAACATTTTAGCAATTTCATCATCACTGTAAACAATGAGTAATTGAGCACTTTTAATATTTTTGAGTACTGAATGACCAAGAGTGTTGATGCTAACCAAACTGTCATAACTGTTTTTTGGAACTATAATTAAATTTTCAATCACAACATCTATACAGTGATCCAAGTATGGATACCATATTGGTATGGTAACACAGTGACACCAGGTGATATGTTTATACCACAATTTTTGATGGTTATATTTTTAATTGTTAGCTTGATGTTATTAACCAGTATGATACGCAGCGATAATTTGATGCAGTGCATATCAACTGAACCACCGATACCAATAAGTGAAATGTTGTAACAATTTTGTACAGAGAGGTTAGTATGGAGGTAGTGTACCCCATGAAGAAGATACATTTGAACATTGTTAGTGAAGTACTTGTCCTTGTTAGACAAGTAATATTGTAAGTTGTGACAATCACCATGATGTGGAATACCATCAGGAGAGCAGCCATTATCAGGTATCACAGTGTAGATGGTGCACATTACAATATTTATTGTCATTATCATGAGCAATCCTTTTGAGATGGTGGGCAATCCTTTTGAAATGGTAAACATGTTAATCTTGCAGTAACTGCAAAACATAAAAACAATATACATAATTGTAGACTACTGTTATTACTACATGCATATGTGCCTGCCCATGCATTTGTATAATATGAAGGGGTCAGTGGAAAAAGGGGACATGTGCCATTTTAAATTTTCCATAAATTAGAATTGTCTGTTTTATCGAATGATCTTGTCACTAAGTAAACAACAGAATTTACAAGTTCATGACAGTCTCAAATAAATTTTTGCAAATACCACAATAATTCAATTATGTCCCTAAATTCTGTTTAATGCCCACTGTGTGGTCACCTAAATTTTCAAATGGCACTTGTCCCCTTTTGCCGCTGACCCCTTCAATTAGATAGCTTACATATGTACTCTCTGTCTATCTCTATCTTGCTCTCTCCCTCCGTTAACAAAATCCTCATAATATTATACGTATACCTTCTTCAAGCATGTACAGCGTTTTCTTATATGGCTAATGTAGAGAATTGCAAAAAGTGCCTGCAGCTCATTGATGGAATAATGATATATTGCGGTGCTACAATACACAGTGAAACATGTTTTTATTGATTATGCTTTTTTCAGTGCATTAATATATTATATAATACCCTTGTGTACAGCTATATGTAATATTATTGAGTCACATGATGAGCTTGTTTACCCATTATAACTTTAGGGTGGGGTGGTACTTTAACCACTCAATCACACACAAGTACATTAGATAGAGCACACGAACACCTGCATCAATGCATGTATAATATATACAAATGTTAAAAAGACATGGAATGGCAGTAACTATTAGATGTATTTAATAGACTTGATCTGTGATCATGAAAATGATATGTCATATGGATGTATCTGCATGTGAGCTCAAGACAAAATGGAGTTTATCTTATGACTTTCTTAATGGCTAACCTAGCTTCATAATCAAAAATAGTTTGTATGAACTGACTACCAGAATATATTTACAGCTAATGAATCATTGCATGCTCTTGACAAGCTGCTAGCTACATACTTAATGTACGTACCATTAATAGCAATAGTTACATTACTGTATTTTATATAAGCAAAATGTTTGCCAATACTGACATAATGCCACTAACTGCTATATATGTACTGCAGCAAATTCTAAGGAAAGCAATGTAGCTAGTGCAAGTAATCATAAACTTCCAAAATGTCACACTGAGGGTTTTCTGTCACATAAAGCCACCTAAGTTGGAACAGGTGTTCTGTACACATTTTTTTATTTTTACACAAAAATTCTAATTCTCTCTACTTTTAGAGCACCAAGTGTATGCTTATTAGAAAATCATGTTTAAATTTTTTTACAAGTTTGGGTGTGTCTGCTAACTGTTACTGGAACTCAAACTAGCTATAATTTGAACAGAAATTTCCACTGCAAAACATTTGCAATTAGAGAACATGATACAGCAGTGTCACAAAGTTTAAAATTCTGAAGTTAACAAGACAACCAAAAACTAGACTATAAAATACCTTCCACACAATTGTAAATCTATTAGTATTATAGAGCCGTTCTATAGTTTGGAGCAACCAAAAATGTTTTTATTCATTACCTTATGTATCTAATGCAAGTGACAGCTGCCATATCTCATAGGGGATGTTGCTGCTTTCTGCATTACGGCTAACCACATGGTTATAAGTGCATGTTTGTATATTGTGTGTGTGTGTGTGCGTGCGTGCGTGCGCGTGTGTGTGTGTGTGTGTGATAAACTCCTTTTAGATGACTCAGAAACATCTGTGTTACAGTACATTTAATGCTAGCTAGAGCTAGAGAACTTTTCATCTGCTTGACCACATGTATCTTAGTGTGGGTGTGCCCCACCCTTGCTAGTTTCTAGTGTGTATTCAGCTGTCTCAGGGCAAGGTGTCCATTGACTGTCAGTGTTTAATCTTTGACACCGTCTAAAAGATATCATGGCAAGTATACTGATAATAGACACAAAGTAGCTACCATCAACAGTAGTTACAGCAGCTATTACAAGGATGCTACAAGTTACTGAACCACCTATGCATGTACAGCTTAGTCTTTCATATCATCTGAATTATTTAGTAATAGTACGGGTAGCAGTGAAATTTGGGACAAATACCATGAGCATTGCATTGAAATTTCATTTTAACAAGAAACAAGAGTGCATGCTATTCCAAGTTAATATCATACTCATTCTTTGGTTGCCAAGCAACAATTGTTAGGGTCTGGTTGTTATGGCTTAAAAGGAAAATCAAATCACAATAGCCCATAGCAACTGATACTAGGCAAACATCAACACAGGAAACTGTTGCCATGGATACCATTTCTAAGGTAAGATGCATTTTGGGCAATAGCAACCATTGCTAAGCAACAACACTACACTGTAACATTTACCCAATGAAATTGCAATTACAACTTTTCACTGCTACCAGATAAATTTCACTGCGGGTATAGGGACTTTTGTGTGGGCAGTGAAACAGGTAAGGTATTATATTAGTTATGACATGGCAGGTACGCAAAGCACCATTAATAATAGATGCAATACTATAAACCAGCTCTTCTGTAAATATTACAATCTGAATGTGGTACAACAATGGTGTAATCCAATATGGATTTATAAAAAAAAGTAAATAAACTGGATAGCTAAATAAAAAATTGAAAATTAAAGGGGAAATAAGGATCACTGAAAAAAGCAACAAAACACGAAGGGATCACTGGGGTGGTAAACCACAAATCCTCCCTTATTAAATGTTTCTTTGATAGCTTTGTCAACTCAAAATAGGGATTTTTGGTTTACATTACCACCCTAGCAACCCCTTCTTGTTTTGGTGCTTTTTCAGTGATCTCCATTTCCCCTTTAAATTTTAATTTATCATACATATGTTCACCAGTTTAAACATATGTACTTGAGCTTCAAATATCTTGGTTTTCAGCTTTACAGCTATACATTAATAGCATGTCACAGAACTGATGTCACAACTATAAATTGGTCATACTGATGTTTGACTGGATTTGTGAAAAGGAATATGTACCTTTTTCACATGTTTTACATGCTAGCAAACAAATTATTACAACAGTTGACTCATTTTGCTAATTAAGTTTCTTGCAGTTTTACTAATGTGTAGCCAAATATTGTAGCTTCAAAGCTAGAAAGTGCTAGAAAGTGCTAGAAAGTGCTTGCACATACAGTTACATCATAGAGAAGTTATGTATTGTTAGCTACAAATGTATTAATATTGTACACTACAGGGGCAGTACCAGGATATTGCTAGGGGGAGAGAACAGAGAACAGTGTTGCTATAAAGAGACAGAGAATAGCAGGTGCTCTTTAACAGGTGCTATTGACTTCAGCTTTTGTAAAGCTATGGTGAATAGCAGGTGCTCTTAACAGAGAACAGAGAATAGCAGGTGCTCTTTATAACAACACTGTTCTCCTTGAGAACAGTGTTGTTATAAAGAGCACCTGCTATGAACTCAGCTCCTCTGTGACCAACATTGTTGTCCGATATGTCCAGTGACTGAAGAGTTGTGCTAGTTTTTACACAAGCCATAATTGCTGCTACACCATCAACTCCAAATCTATTGCTAGATATGTCAAGTGCTTGAATGGTGCTATTTTTTGAAACTGCACTGGCTACTTTTTTAACAAACTGGTCACTGAGTTTATGTTTTGACATCTTAAATCTTTGAAAATACCCTCTTTCAATAATCTTACAATAAGCGTCATGTATTGATGTCAAATTGTTGCTTAACAAATTTATTTGCTCAATAGCTGATGTTTTTGCCTTGTAACGCTTGTTGCAAAGAAAACGTTTCAATATGGACATACCTGTATCACCTATGTGACAACTTTCAAGGTTTATCGACTTCCATCTCGACGGAGACTTGGCCATAAAAGTGGTCAGTGAAAGAACGTGATAAGGAAGCAATGTTAAACCTTGTAAATTGATACGGTCTTCAGCAAACAACCCTGAGATTACATCTGGCAAGGTTACATCAGAGTCACTACCCTCCAAGATACACTGGAACAAATGCAAACCTTGTTTTCTACCTAGTACAGTTCCACCAGATGCTAAATCTTGTTGCTTGCTAAGAAACTGTTGAAATGTAGCAGACTTTACACCAGAAATTCCTACATACATCATCCACATAAATGATAAGTGATCTTTCCAAAATTCTTTTATCCCTACTAACTGTTGATCAAGAGGAAGATTTGATACAAAATAAGCAGCCAAATACTCTTGTATGGTAAGGTGTAAGAAATTGAAAGATATAGTATGCCCTGCACCTCCCCTCTGGGGATGGTGTTTCACACTTGGCAACAAGCCATACCCATTAGACGCTTCTTTACTGCTAAAAATTTCTGGACAGACCTTTTTAACTTCAGCTTTTGTAAACACCAGCTTATTTTGCTGCAGCCCAATATATGCCAACTGTGACAACTTGTGTATTATAGCATAAACTGCTTCAGGAAAATCTCTGATGTCAGAAAAACCTTCAGATAATGCAGCTCCTTTTTTACCCATATGATGACATATAGTATGAATTATGAATAGCTTATTCATTTCAGTTAATGTCCTTGGTAAGCTCCCTTGAGTCCCTTCTTTAAACAAATACATAAGTATGGCTAAACACAGTGGTATGTAGCAAATACTGTTGATTATGGGATTGTTATCAAGATACTCTAACAATCTTCCTTTGGATTTTTTACTTAGTGACATTTCAATGTATCGATTTCGTTGCTCCTCTGCAAAGCCCAAAATTTCAACTTTTTTAACAAACAAAGAGGTGGAAGCAGTTGGCCTTGATGTAACGATCACCATAGCTTTTGGAAGAATTTCACCACGGATAAGATCAGATAGAAAACGAATCTTTTTAGGACATTCATCATATCCATCTAGCAAGAATACAACATCTTCACCACCATTTCGATTGATATGCTGGTTGATCTGACTAACCATTTCCTTATCTTGGTTAGCATACTTGTCAAGTAGATCAGAAAGTGATTCAACTGATTGAATGTAGTCATCCCGCATGTAGAACAGTAAAAAGAATTTCTTGTTTTTAAGTAGCTCACTGTTGGCCCATCTGTAAGCAGCTTCTTCAGCAAGCACCGTTTTTCCAATTCCAGGAGCACCTTCAATTAAAACAGTTCTTGGTGGTACACTAGTCCCAACAGTAGGGTCTGTAGAAAATATATCTGATATATTCTTTGTTATTCTTGAATTGTCAGATGGGTCTTCTCTATAGTGTTGCATTTTTGATGACAATTTTTTGAATGGATCTTCCTTGGACAGTGCCATCTGATCAACAATTGGGCTTCCAATTTTATGTCGACGAACGACCTCCATTAGTTCCTTCTGTCCCTTCTTGCCAGTGTGGTGTATTACCACAACACTAACAATCATTTTTGGCTGGTTTGGTGGCCACTCATTTTCTTCAGAGACATCTCTGATTGCTTTATATGAGCCACGTAAATTGTCCCTAAAGCTGTCAACAAGGTCCTTACCTGTATAAGCAACACAAATATGTATATTAGTACAAGTACAACAAAAGCTACCAGGACATAGTGCTTAAAATATACAAAAATAGCCCATTGTTTAGTTCTAGTACAGTAAACTCTTGTTTATCTTATCCGTATTCTTGAAATTGTAATGACTGTTCAATTAGAATATCTAGAGTGTGGGTGCATGCTTGTCAGTATACTTTAGTAGTATATGAACAGAGTTCTGTTAAATAAATGGGATACTTAACTGAACACTTTTACCCACAAAAGAAAAGGTACATACAGTACAGCACTTACATTCACTATCAATAGCATCACAGACTTTGCTCCATATTGCATTAGGATCGGTGTCAAGCCATAAACTAAACATCTCATTACAGCACCGGTCCACATCTGCTGGATAATTAGATTCAATAGCATCAAGCCGACCTTTCTCAATTTTCAGATAGATTCCAATTTTCTTCCAGTAGCTTGAATAGTTAGGTGTGAAATGCTTTGCAAGCTCTTTCAGATGTGGCTCTACATGTGGATGTATAGACACAAAGATTACTACATGTACCCAGCATTGTTGTCAATGTTTCCAGTTGTTCTCTTTCTGAACTGGGGATATACGTATACAGTGTACACTAGGCACTATAATATTAAGTATGACTTTGGTACCTAGTTGTGATGAGGAAGCTTTAAAATGGAGAATACCACCCTGTATACTAAGTACCAATTATCAGATCAAATTAAAATATAGCAGTGACATAGGACAACTGTATACTAATTATACATGCATAGGATCAAGTACATGAGCTCCAATATGTTTATTAGGTTAAACTAAAAGGCTGCAGCACAAGTTGCTGTAGACGATCATTGTAAAGCTCTAAAACAATAAAATGAAGTACTATTGTGCAAAACCCTCGGGGAAATTGAATAAGCATATGATATACTATCTCCAGATCTGTAGTGTCAGGTGACAACATGTGGATCGGCTTTGCTGCTTTGTCTTGTTTTCTATAGCAGGGCCACGATTATCACCGCGACTAGCACACAAACAAGGTATAGAAATGCAATTTGTACCTAATGAACACATTAGTAGCTTTGGCTCCAATTTGCACAAGCAACAGCTAATAGGGCAGTAACTTAGTCTTTGTGTGACAACACATCGGACAACACGTGGACCTTAGTCCCATTAGGCATTAGTCTTTTATAGCGTACTCTATTTTAACCATATACAGTTATCGACCACATGACCTGTGAAGGCTCGTTAATTCAAAAAGCCAAGAAGCTTCTAGTCTAATCCGAGGGACCTGGCCTGAAAAGCTGTAGATCGCTGGTAAAATCTGGCACAATAATTAAGATCTTATGGAAATCTTGAATTCTCATTTGAAGTCTTAAAGATTTCGGGTTATGTCGAGTTTGTCGAACCCTCGTCTGAGTGAGCGGAGTATCGCTAGATGTAGTACACTACTATGGTTGAAAAGAATTTATTGCTACTATTTTTGTACATCGAGAGTTCATCAAGAAGCTATGACTGCAATACTACTAATGGGAGTGACTGCATGTATGTCTACAGACAGTACTTCCAATAAGTGGACATGGCTCATGAAAGAAGTTGGGTTTAGACTATGGCATGTTAATACACTTCCACACCTTTAATTTATTCCAATATGGGTCAGATTCGGATGTTGGATAATCTGTAAAGCAAGTCAGACACGGGTAAAATGTGGCCCAGTTGACTGGATGACCCATCCCAGGTTTAATGCTGAAACACTGATATTAAAGCTTAGTAAACTATGAAATCTATTCTATTAGCAGCTTAAGTAGGGCATAATGGACAAACACTATGCCCCTTAATTATTATATTAAAATGCAGAATGAACTTGATCAAAATAAATACTAGTTAAAGCACTAGTGCTATTTTTTTCCATATTGCACAAGCAATGGCGGTGCTTTAACTGGGTTTATAGTACTAAAGTAGTGACTACGAAGAGTGGGGGTGACGCCAAGTAGCAGGAGGTAAGTGCCTATCCGCGTAAGTTCGAGACCGTGTGTATTGCAGTGATTCAGTGTGATGAAGCTAGCTAGCTAAGTAGCTTTAATTGATTTGAGCTGCCAAGAGCGACAGTAAGTGGCGAACTGCTTGTTCCTCAGTTGAGGCCTGGCTTAATTCCCATGAGTAAAGTCTGTGACTTTGTTATAGAGAGGCTTACTATCGTGTAGCGGGTGAGAGTGCATTTATAGAAGCCATGGTGTGGCGCTGGGAACGATACCACGAAGGCAACTGGAAGCGAATTTGCTTAATGTGTTCCACCTGACTTTACAATGTGGACAGGAGTCACTTTGTAGTGTTGATAATGCCATCTGTTCTGTTCCCTCGCTAACTGCATTCGCTAAGAATGGCTTTCAGGGTAATTCGCCCACTTGTGTTTAGGTCATGACATTGTTTTGTGTTTATGATACGCTATAATTGTTGAATGGCTTCATAACATTGCAGTGGTTTGGTGAAAGGAATGTGATAATGTGTGTGGCATTGGTCATGCTTTGGTCAACTTGTTTACTGTTTCAACAGTGCTGTATTGGGATCAAAGGGAAAATACAGTACACTTGGGCAAATACAGCACACTGCCAGCTTTGAAGTGTGCAGCCAGGTGTACAATATGGAAATAAAAGTACACTTTTCACTTTGATCTTTTCACCCAAAGTACAATAATAAGTGTTAAATAACACAACAACTTTGTACTGGTCCCTTTTAAGAGCATCATTCTGCTGCATGTTCACATAAAGCCAACCTGTATCTTTCATACTTTTACAGGCTGTGATCCCATCTCGTATCAAGTTTCCAAACAAGAGGGCTTTCTCTGATGTGGCTTATTTGAACCAGGGTGTAATTCAAGCTTCTGAAGGCATGAAAAGGTGGTATTACCCTGTACATAGCAGAGTAACTAAAGAGGGCCTCGTTGGCTACCAAATATATAGTGAATCCCATCAAGTGAAAAAAGGACATCTCCCTAGCTTCAGTTAGGGAATATAAATCTTAAACACACGTGGGACAGTGAGGCTGGCACCAAAATCAAAACTCTTTTGGAAGGAACTGTGATTCCTCACCTGACCAGTGCCAGAGGATTGGAAATGCTATCTAGCAAATCTGGGATAAAAATATCACATAGCAATTGGCAAGCAAGCTTCTGTACAGACAGACGTTTGTAAAACAGATTGACATTTTCCATTACTATGTTGCTCACATTCAGCATCTTCCCTAGGACATAGGATATTACAAAATGACAATTATGCATCTACTACAAAGGTAGTACCAATAACCAATGACCAAATCATTACACTCAAGAGTGCTATGATAAACGTTATCATACAGCGTTATAAATGCAACACAAAGATGAACATGTACTGGAATCCACAAATGTACAAAAAGTTGCTTAAGCAAGAGATGTGATATGCACACGAAAGCTATAAGTTTTCAGTATGTAATTTGATACATAATAAACATACCAGCTGTTACTTCTTTTACAAAGGGGTGGACTAACACCAGAAAGTGAATACATACAGCTGTAAAGTTTATCTTGTATGTGCAACAATGTTGTAAATAGATTAAAGTACAAGCATTACAAGGTAAATGGAGATAACTCTGTGAATATTTTACATTCTTGCTCATAACTTACGATCAACAAAAGCATTTGCAACGTAACTTGACTACAAACAACTTGGTATGTTCAACTTGTGAGTTATCTGACGTAGCCATGAAGATACAAACTACTGCATCTGGCAGTGTTAAAAATGCATACAAGGTAACTTTGTGGATTTCTATTTTCAAACTATTCAAGATAACGATCTTACTTTGGCACAGAAGAGGTTAGTTATAAAATCAGCCACAACTATCTTGTAGCACTATCACGTGAGTTCAATGTGCAATTGCATTGGTTGGGTCGTGTTAGTCGTGGTACGAAATTACCAAGGCTAAAAAAAAATAGCCGAATAGTTAAAATTTAGTGGTGTCTGTATTTTCCATGGTGACTGGATCAATTGCAGAGGCGCTTCTCCTACTGTTCTTCATTTGTAGTGCTGTGTAACGGGCTGAACATAGCTGAAAGCAAAGCATGATGGCTACTTCACTTTCAAGTCAGTAATTTATAACTGGGGTGTGTGTTCAGATGAAAATATTAGCTCTGACTCCATTCTTTTGATGCAGTATGCGTGGATTCACCAGTATAATAATGTTACTAAAAAGTAAACAAACAAGTAAATGTTCACTAGTATATCTGCAGGTGTAGGTGACCTCCCTTGTTTCCCTACTTTTTATCCCTAATCAAGCTTAAAATTCTTATTTTTTCCTTATACTTGCAATGCATACAGAATTATTGGTTTAATACTAAATGTGACCAGCTGAGAAAAAGCAGCCGTTTGTGCACATTCCTCGAATTCCATTTTATTGCATCTCTGCAATCTATAGTAACAAAAGATTGGACAGTCAAAGTTTCAGCCTACTATGATGAATGGTCTTGGAGTTATAGCGTTTGACAGTTGGAACGGTGATAAACTCGATTTGTACAGCGACAATATGGAAAGCAAATTACATATGCTTAGATAATCGATCATAACTCACGACTGAAACAAGCTACAAAGATGGGACTTGGCTCAATCTGTGCACCATGAACTGACAAATCAATCAAGGTATGGTGCTTTCCCTGTACTCCTCCGTGTTGACAAAGAAGAAAGCCATTCCAACTAAGAAATAATGATGGTGAATGTTTTTTTTTTACTGTACCGTAAATAAACACCCATAACTCATGTATCCTTTGCTGTGTGAACACGAAACAATCCATAAACAGGCGAATCCAGTGGTATATGGGTTATATTGATTTGGGCTTAACTTCAGTGCATAGGAAAGTGTTTAAAGCATGCGTAAATTTTTCATGCAGCACGTGTATTTTTACCCAGTGTATTTCAATATGGTTTGATGGCAAAATAGAATTTTGTGAAAATGGCCGGTTTTCACTTAGTGGGTCACAAATTCAGTTTTTCACAAAGAATAATAAATGATTGGAACAGTTTACCATGTGACGTTGTATGTATCACTAGTACTTATTTTTAAAACTAAACTAGATACATTATAACCACTGTTTTATTTTTTGTAAGACTACTGTCTCTTCCCTATCACCAATTAATAATATAGTTATTGTAATTTTGTGTTTCACAAGTACACAAAAATTTTGGAATTTTCAACTAGAGTAGGGACCATAGCACATTGATAAAAAGTACTGAAACAAGCTGGAGTAGTGCACGATATTAAATCACAGTAAAATAAAAAGAAGTGTTATATCCCTACTGTGTACTTTTTGCTATGGTCCATACTCTAGTTGAAATTCCAAATTTTTTGTGTGTACTTATTTGTTAACTTTTTTGTAAAATAAAATTATCATGACTGGTGAACCCACACATACGCATCAAATGAAAGAAATGGCACTGTGCGCCCCAGCCACCAATTATCGTCTGAAAAGTGAAGTATCCATTACGCTTTGTTGTCAGCTATGTTCAACCTGTTACACAGCACTACGAATCAAGAACTGTTCGAAAAGCACCTCTGCAATCAAAGTAACCACCATGAAAAATACAGACAATTTCCATTACGAAGGGAAGCCATCACGTGCTACCACCAAATCGAGACCTTTCGCTGTCAGCAAAGATAAATAGGACACAAATGAGGACACTGGTAAGTCCATGAAGAATGCATTATACATACTGTGGTATGCCAAAAGGCACCACTTGGGCTGAAGTGACGTTGAACAGTGAAAAAAGCTGTAGCCTTAGCCATTATCGAGTTGCAAGCTGTAGCCTTAGCCATTACCGAGTTGCACTTGTCTGAAGGCATCAGTCAGTCAGTCAGTCAGTAGAAAATTCTGTTTAATAATTGGTTTTAAAATTCCGTAGAAACTTGTCGAAAACGTTTCAGGTCGATCTGAAGGCTTGTTTGGGTACACTTTTACCCAAGCAATACTGCCTCATCGTCGTCAGGGAAAAATAAGGCTGGTTTTTGGGTGATGCTTTTTCATGGACCACATCCACACCTTTGTGGTCCCTACTATACAGTACTATCATACTGTATGATAACTAGTGAAATATTTTGTAATCCTCAAGGCTGCCTAATTCTGTCACAATTTGTGGCCGGCTGTGGGTACATGCTTGGTCTAACAGCATATTGCTGTTAGTTCTATGCCAATAATGTAATACTAAGTGATTGAGTGTATAGTTCATTAATCACTATAGTGTACACAAAAGTGTCTATAGACACTGAAATATCAATTACAATGCCTTTTCACCATAAGCACTGTCAGTACTGAGATATACCGTACGCAAGGAAATTTTGACGTCAAACGAATTTGACGAATTGGTTTAATTCGTCAAATTTAAATTCGTCAAATGTTTATAAGCACCCTTAAAAGTACAAGTTTTGCCTACAATTTCTTGATTTCCGTCAACATTTTATTCGTCAAATCTGCTGAAGTCTGAATTCGTCACAAATTTTTCTTATGTCAAAATTTCCTTGGGTACGGTAGTTCCTCTTTACAGGTCGAACACAAAGTACCAGCCCAGACCAAAAATGGAATATTTGACACAGAAACATTCTTAACCACTAAACCACAGCAAGACAAATAATGGAATATGAAACAATTCTGGGTTGAGCCCTGCTACTTCTAAAAATCAGGTGCCCATGCAGTTAGCTATACCATGTAGCTAAATAGGGGATTCATCAACTATTCAGCTATTTACAAAAGCCATGCAATTAACTATTATAGCTAACTATGTAATGATACTGTAGCTACAGCATGTTATTGTAATTGAATGTATTTCACCATTTACTGATTAGGGGTGGTCCACAATTTTCTGCTTTTTTGCAAGCGTACAAAGAGTACTCTTTTTTCTAACCCCCCCTCAGCCCAAAGCGTACTGTATAAATGTTGATGTATTGTATAGCAGAACAAACACATGGATACTTTTGTAATATTGCAAAATTCATGTATTTGTTTTGTCTTTTAGACATCTTATCATTTTGATGCTTTTGAAGCTGATACCCTGAAAGAAACATCCCTACACATAGCAGGAATTAGTACCTGCAGCTGATGCACATTTGCAAATATGTACATACACATCATAGAAACAGTTCTTGGCTATTTTCAACATGTTCATACAAAACCATCCCAACACTGGCAGTAGCAACAGTAGTACAGACACTTTCCTACTCCTTGCAAATTTTCAAATCGAAAAGCATGCTCACGTGACCATTAAATAATTGTTAGCTCGAGCCTGCTGAGCTCTAAGGTCGCAGTTGCTGTACAGGACGAGTACAAGAGGCAAGGTACATAGTATTTGTAGCATTGTGCTATTAAATGATCTTGTGGATAATCCAGTTAGCGAGATAGTTTCTCACGAATTACGCTTTATGAAATATACTTTACGGATTTAAATTGCAAGTTGTTGTAAAGTGTCTGTACTAGTTTGTTAGGTATTCACCATAGTCTGAGGTGGAGTGGAGTCAGGAGATGTGGGTGCACACTGCAGAGCGGACAGGTTTTCTCTATAGGCAACCCACAACTACCACAACTATGTAGTCTAAACAAATTAGTACCCACTTAATCCAGCCTCCCTAAACCCACAACATCTGCAGGTAGAAAACAAAAGCAGCAAGCAGTGTAGCTACAAGCTATTCAGTTGTAACCGTTTATCAGTGTTACTAGATTGCTAGGCTAAGACTAAAGAGAAAGAAAAGTAAGCGCTGTTATAAGCCTGTGGTACGTGTTATCACGGTGATAAGCATCTTACCTGTAGATTCAATAAGCTTTATCTTTCCTTTAGTTTATAAAGCTTCTTTTCATTGGTAGCTAACCCTAGCTATAGCCTCAGTGTTTTCCAGAGTTCGCCGAAGCACAATTTCGTCCAATCATGTGTTGGCTTGGGCCTATGCATTAACAGCATCAGCTCACTTTAGACCACCGTTTACACTTGGACACTGAATAAGTAGCAGTAGAGGTTTACTACTAGAGCCTTATCACTACATTCGGATTTCTCGCCAACTCACGTGATTGACATTTTTAAAAAGCGTACATGCAATTTTACCCCCTCCCCCCTAGTGTACAGTTTGTACGCTTGCAAAAAAGCAGAAAATTGTGGATCACCCCTTAGTTTGTAATTGATTAATTACATCGTTATACTCTGCTAAGGAAGTGTAATTTAACAAGTCTACAAGTTACGCACAGAGTGTCTATTGTTTCCCTCCATTTTCATTTGCACAAGTATGGGACATGTCCTCTTTCAATTTGAAGGGGTATATATGCTATCTCTGGTAGCCTATGAGGCCTCCAAACATTGTTTTCCATATTTTCCATATGTAGTGCCTTTCAGTGTTACAGTGCATATAGCACTCTTATTCGTTTGATCTTCACCCACACAAGTGCTTTAATTCATACATTATTTAGCCCTTACTTCTGACATACTGGCTACTTTTACCATTTAATGGTTTTTGGGTGCGTATGGACAAACATAGCTAGATAGGCAGATAGGTAGGTAGGTAGGTACACACACACACACACACACAGACAACACACACACACAGACAACACACACACACACAGACAACACACACACACACAGACAACACACACACAGACACACTACATACATGCACTATACAGACACTAGGGCTGAGCGATACTGCCATTTTAGTATCACGATCGATACTAAAGCCACTATTCACGATACCGAATAGTTCACGATACTTACAAATAAGTCAATCATAGCTGGTGCTACATAGCATATTGCTCAGCATTCCTGCAGGAAGTCCTTATAGGTGATAGCAAACTAGCCACTATCATCATTGTTTACAGTAACAGTTATTGTAACACATGCTTTGAGGTTGTTATGGTGTTCACACCTCTCTGCAGGGGAAACCAGATGGGTGGACATTATCATTTCCAAGGATTCTTAGCCAAGTACTGCATAACAAATGGATTTTTAATGACAGTAATGTACAGGCATGGTATCATGATAGTTAATAACAAAATATTGCGATATCAATACTTTCAAAATATCGCGATATATCGCTAAAACGGTAGTATCGCTCAGCCCTAACAGACACAAACACTTTTTATAGAAACAATTTCAGTAAACCAGGTACATGCCCACAGCTGTCCTTTGGCCATCTATGGGTGCACACCTGGTTTAATAATGGAATATACCCATAATTTTAACTAGGACTATTGGTGTTGCCAGTGTTTATTCTAAGGCTTTTTTTTGTTTGGGGGGGAGCTTTTCCTCCTTGAAATCTAAGACCCCCAAAATTGTGAGTGACAACTGCTATGTACACTGATTTTAAAATAGTAAAAACTACCTCAGATTCAATCTGACAGTCTAATACGTAAAATTTCCACTTAAAAATTGTACATATAATCTTAATTCTTTCAGAATGGTCTAATTTAAAATGTCCAAGTGCACATATACAATAGCAGAAATTCCTACATACTGAAATTTTTGTTATTTTCACGGATTTCATGGTTGCTGAGTGTTCCGCCAAATTTTCATCATCTCAAAATAATGATTATCTCTATGCTTTCTATTTTTCTAATAGATAACCTCAATAAAAAAATAGCGATCGTTGAAAATAAAACCACAAAAATCTTGATATTTGCTGAACCACAAAAATCACATACTTCCAAAAATTTGTATGTATATGGTAGTGATGGCTTTCAGTATGTGAGAGCCCAGTTTCTTTGATTAAGCTTGTTTTCAAAACAGCACACTCGACTTGTTGCTAAAGTCATCCTCTGAAAGTTTAAATTGTCTAAGCCAGTTTGCCTTCAAAATAGCATGCAAAACCAGCAGAAATACCCCCTGATGTAATCAGTTTCAAAATGCTTGTTTTGTGAATGGCTGTTAGTGGATAGCATTGGAAAAATAATCTAATGTTCAATCTCAGATACCCTATTTAAACTTTTTTTCTTGAAGATATTCACCCTGATCTTAGATTGTTGGTGTCTTGTGGTATCATACAGTCAATGCAATGCCTCACACAATTATTTTTATTCAACATGTTCATATACGAAGTGTTCTACTAAGAGAATTGCAATGTGAGCAACACTCATGTATTAAACTCTAGGATCTGGCTTTACCCATTCACTAAAAATCAGTACTCTTAACACAGACTTGACTAACTAGTCTGGCAGTTATTGTAACTGTTTTATGTGGCTGTCATCTTGAATAAGTGTAGTTGTATATAGACTTGCACTCAGTCACTTCCTCAATAAACAAAATTCTGAATAGACACTGGTTTGAGTCTTAGCAATTATAAGATAAAAGTGTTGTAAGGGAACTTGATTAACCTAAAGCCTAATGCTCTTCCATTATTTACTCTTGCTAATGCAAATAGTGGCAAGAAATTAAAGTTTTAAAATCACTACACTACCTTAGCCAGAACGATATTTACAGCAAACAGACCAGAAATTACTGCCTTGGTAGTCTGGCGGCACCTGGCTCTTCAAGGGTCAGGTTAACATAGCATACACAAGTTGTGCTTTACAGCCTGTTTGATACTAGCAATCCAGTTTGAACTATCTCGAATCAGAGCGATTTCCAAGATAGTGTAAATGTGTACCATATCACACTGAACCGCTTTGAAATGGACCTGCTAGGGATGTGGGCCTAGTTGATCTGGAGAACTACAGCTAAAATGGCAACTGTAATGATGAAATGAAGCCAAGTATTTAGGCGATGATACGGAAGGACGGCCTCAAGAACAACATAAGGACTCAAGAACAACATAAGGACTCAAGAACAACATAAGGACTCAAGAACAACATAAGGACTCAAGAACAACATAAGGACTCAAGAACAAACAGGTACAAGTAGTCAACCAACCCAGTGCAATTGAGAGGTTATCATCAACACTTAAGACTTTGTCATGCCTAATAACCTGACGATAATAGAGTGTAGAAATCCTTTACTCCATCAACAATCTCTACTTTGATGAAAATTATGATTGTGGGTTTGTATGGACTGCCAAGAGTTAAAATGGATTTTCCATTCTGATTGGACAGTTGTTTTTCCAATTGGCTCCACAACTAGTGTATGCTATGTTCACCAGACTACCAGCACAAATCATTGTACCCTGGTATATTTTCAGTAATTTTGTGGTGAGGTTAGAATAACAATTAAGAAGTGACATTTTTTTACTCCAAGTCAATTACTGGTGAGCTTTAATTAGAATTCACCAGTACAATTGCAGTCATGCCTAAAGCGTTAGCAGTATGTACGAAAGCAAACTGGAAAATCAACATTCCTTGTTTTGTTGGGACTACTACAGGACCTACGCCTACGTCAGCAAGATATACACACTTAAATTCACTTACTGCCTCGAAACTTTAGTGTTTCACTGTCATCTACACTAGGAAGTTGTTCTCTTGGTTGCCCCTCATGTGCCATGTTCGCGAATTAAGGGTGGCCCAACGTAGGGAGTATTCAAAATTTTCTTGGAAATCGCTTCTAAAATCACGTGTACACAACGTGTGAGACCTTATCGTAATCACTGCATGATCGAGTCGATCGGATCAAGTACATGATTCTAGCGTCTAAGTTATATATGGTTACAGACTTCAGGTTTCAAACAGCAGACCACAGACTTCGCGTCAGTGCCGTGCATGCCGTGTAAGGGGGGAAAATATGACCGCCCATCTTGCATCAGTAGTGCGGGCGAGACTCAAGTTCAGGGGCGTAGAGAGGGCTTCCAAAGGTTTTGGAAATCCCCTAACTGAATTTAAATTCAAAGTTTCAGCAGGACCTCATACACCAAGTCAAAAGTAGCTATACAGTGCATCACGTGACAGTCTGTACTGAGCTAGTAGTACATTTATCTCTCAGGGAAGGATAGATGGGACACAAGTACTCTTGAAATTTTTCGAGATATTCTAATAGTGCCAGCACAGGTTGTTGGCAGACCATCAACACACTTGTACTGTACTGAAAGACCGGAATTATTGATTAAAAAATTAGTGGTAGCACACACATGATGTGCCGGTCTGAGGACTCACTTGCATTTAATTTATACAAAATTGTCATCATTTAATCATTGATGTTTTCTCTCAGCAGTCAAGTATATCTCTAATAGAGTATTCATATAGAAATATCTGCATAAAAGATTCATTAGCATGATAACTTTATTCATGTTGGAGCGAAATGATGTCGCTATATTGTATCAGCGCATCCATTAAAGTTGAGGCTATGATTGATAAATTCACTACCATTCTTGGCAAAGCTGTTGACAGAGTGTGTCTACAATCAGAATACAAAGTGTGGAATTACATTGTTTACATTATTCGTTTTCATCTTGCAGTAGATTGTGGTAGTCCATCTGCTATCACAAGGATGGAGAATTTGGCACCAAATACCTTAAACAGTGGCTTCATTTACCTTGAAGTGTTTCCAGAGTCATTCTGTACGATCTTGGAGTATGCTCTTCCAGTCATTGAACATTGCAAGCTAAGCCTTTTGGCCAATGTTTCACAGTCATCTGATCCAATGCTTCAAGAGTTGGCTTTAAAAGTTGACCTTGCATGGTTCTGGATTGCTCCAGATTAATGATAATCATTGTGGGATTCTTATCCAGGCCATCAACCAGTTAGTTGCCACCCCTTCTGCAAAGAAATTGTATCAGCAAGAAAGTTGCTATTGATAAGGAAACAGCTCAGTGTAGTCATAAGCAGTGTTCAGTGTAAATTTAAGGATGCTGCTTTTCTTGAAGCATCAAGCCATTTGACCGAGGTGTTCATCCTGACCAACTATTTTCATATTGTATGCCTCCTGTGATACCCTTCTGACTTCTATATGAATTTACGTGGTTGGCAAATTCAAGCAGGCTCTGTTTGTTACCTTTGTAAATCTCCCGAACTACAACTGCACATATTTTAAATGGCTTTCCTGTTGCATTTCAACAAGGCATATACACTTACTGGCATGATGAGGTTATGATGTGTTTATTGTCAGATATTCAGTTACACTGTGGAGATGCTGTATTTTATGCTGATATTGATGGCTATAGAGCTCACATCTTGTATTATTATCATCCTGATATTTTTATCTATAATGAGCAACATCATAGGATTCAACTGGTAGAGCTAATATGTCCATTCAACACCACTGATCACTTGTGAGCACAAATTTAGTACCTGAGTGTCAAATATTAATTTTAGAGCTGGATTATTTAGGGTACAAAACTCTATACTCGACAATTGAAATCGGCTGCTTGGGCCATTTTCTTACTCAGAGCTTTGCAAGATACACTTGAACAGTCTGTAGTCACTTATAAGTCTATCGTGAGCAAAGCTGCTCAGAGAGCTATCACTTCATCACAACGCATCTTCTTAACACGTGATTGTCCTGAATGGAACACTTGATTGTAGTTTAGTTATGTCCTTATTTAATGTTATAATTTCATTCATATGTCATGTTCTGGTTTATTTTTGTACTTTCCTTGCCATGTTTGTACTGTGCATTTTGCATGTATAGTCACATGTGTCTGATGTATATATTATAATTGTGTGTTTTAAACATCCTAATGATGGTTTTTCTCTCTCTTGAATTTCAATGTTTTCACTAAAGATATTTCTAGACCAGGCATTATATAGATGTGAGTGAAACAAAACTGAGCATGAGCTTATCGCTACCATTATAATAGTCTACAGCTTTGTAGTCATGGGAATAGATAAACCTCCAGAATTCTGTATTAACTTTATATACACCTGGGTGTACAAGCACATCCTCGATACACTTAATGGTAGTTAGAAATCAAGACAATCAATATTCAGTTGATTTTTTTACAAGTCATTTCATTTTTCAGTGGATGTAGGTCTGTATGTGTAAGTACACTAGCCACCAGGGATACAAATATAACTGATTCACTATCATATTTAATGTACTAATTCATCTGTGAAAATGAGTTGAGTTTTGAACCATTGCATACAATTCTTGGATATTATTTCAGTTTTTAAAACCAGTTTGACAAATTTATTTGTTAAAAACAACACAAGATTGCTGTTATTATTACAAGAATTTTTGGTCAAAATAACCTAGCAATCAGTTTTTAACCAGGCACATGCTCTACAGCTGCACGGCTTTGCGAATGGTTACTGTAATTGTGTGTGCACGCGCGCACATGCGTGCACGCTCATGCTTGCACATCTGTACACTTTCACCCATGTGAGCAAAATTTTCACAGCAAAAAAGCAGCCAGTGTGAGCTCTATAAATTCTCTAGTAAACTTACAGACAGGTAAGCTATACTTTGAGGTACATGCTTTGTGCCATATATGTAGTGACTTCTAATGTAGCTGAGTTCTCTACAGGTTCACTTGTTTATAGCTGAACCAGGGGCATATCCAAGGTAATCCAGAAGCTGGTCAAGTATATTCAGGCAATTATGCAGTGATCTGCAAAGGTACAGATCAAAATACTCTAATAGAGCAGTCAACTACCCTAATAGAACAGTCACATTATGTATTATTTTTTGGTTAAATATCATATCTCAGAGTATTTAAGACCTGTAACAGATGATTGCGCAGAAGCTAAATTGCTTCTTTTCTGTGTAACATATAGATTTCTAGCATTTATTCATTTCCTGACCACAACCAGTTTAGCCACACATGAAGAATGTTACCCTACTGAACCAGCAAATCACTGAAGACTGAGCAAGGATATATAATGGACAGTGCTCCTTCAATTATGAAATGTTTGAAGAGAGGTTTCACTTGTTAACATGGTAATGCAAGGTTGGGATGTAGTTGAACCTTCCGAGCGCTGTTTTGTCAGCATTAATTCAGACATGCTAGGAATTTCAAGTTTGATTAGGGATCAAAGAAATAAAACATGCCTGTATCTGAAGATATACTATTGCACATTTGATCCCTATATCAGTCTCATGACTGACTTATGGAGTAGATGCTAGCTAGTATATCTTCTAGTGTAAGTGAGCTCCCTTGTTTCACTAATTTGTATTTCTTTGATGCCTAATCTAACTTAAAATTCCTAGTTGTTGTTTGATTACATTATTATGACTAGTTAACCACATTATAAGAAACAATGGAGCCAGGTTTATTGTTTTTGCCTGAACGCTCACTTCAATTGTCAAATTTTTGAATTGCGAAGCAACTATTATGCTTAGTTGTCAGTTGTGTTCAGTCTATTACACAGCATTACAAATGAAGAACATTACAAGAAGGAGCTCTGCAATCAATTCAGTCCCAATGGAAAGCACGAACAATTCCCATTACAAATGTAGGGAAGCTATTACGAAAACTACACAGATTGACACTTTGTGCTGTTGACAAAGATCAATGGGACACAAAGAAGGACACAGGTAAGTTCACTGAGAAAGGAATCCTACGTGTGACTTGCATAGCTGAGATAAATGTTATCGAATTTAAGATAAGATGCTTCACAAGAAACTAAGCTGAAGTCTATTGAATTAGTGAGCTACATAGCTAATTTGATCTTGTGGTTAGAAGTATATCCTTCCATTAAAAAAATCATACTTTTAAAACTATTAATATGATGATAGCAGCTGTCTCTGGCAGTGTATTTCAAAGTTATAATTTGTAAAGAAATTTTGGTTGGCATCTTCATGAAGTATTGTGTGACATGTGTTTATAAATAATCACATTACTAATACTAACTACACACTTATCTCCATGGCAATGCACATACATCTCCATGGCAATAGCTCCACCTGATTAGTATAACTCAATCAATCTTGCAGTTTGAAAGATTCAGATATTGTACTAAGTGAATGCTCTTGTTGAGAAAGTGCTTTTGTCATTGCTTCAAGCTAGGCTGCGTGTGCTTCGTTATCTCACAGTATGACCGCTCATACTCTTCAACAATAATGGCATTAATAAAATAAAAATTGCAGTTATAAAGATGCTCTTAGCTTAAAAATTGTGATGTACATGTAGTGATATTTTGGCAATACTTTAGATGATGATCACTATAAAAAAATATGCTGTTTCAGATATAAGTAATGGTATACTGTTGACTTTTACCAATAGCAGTAAAGGACTTCACCTTAGTTTATAGTAAATGTTTTCTGATCTCCTCAAACAGTTCATTGGGACATCTGAAGATACAGAGTAGCTATCTATTATAAGGTGAGACTTTATGTTAGGTTTTGACATTTTACTGGGATCAGAGAAAATTACATTGTCCCTGCACATGTTTTATTGTAATGTAGATTTATACAATTCACATCTAAACCTAGAATGAATTTTGCAATTTGAATAAATTCATGTTCTGGTTGTTAATATTGGCCAATGCCAGGATTATGGTTTAGACTTATATGGCTACAGTAGCTTGTTAGATACAGCACTTATAATAATGAAGTGTGTCAATTTCAGTGTGCTGTTGGCATTATCATTGTATGTAAAATTAAGTAACCTGTCAACTGATATAGGTTACATTTGAGTAACAATTTCTTGTAAATGGTAGCATGCTATAGCTATACACTCTGTTTACCGGTATGTACAGTAGTTCAAAAAATTATGATGAATGTTTTTTTATGTAATAATGTACCAGTTAAATTGCAGTAACATGGAATAATCAACAGTGACACAAACAGTAGAAAATCACTATATGTACTACATCCTTTTGAAATCATTACACACGTGTAGGTGTTTGTTTTAATGCTTTGTGATTATTGTATTTAGTTACCTTAAAAGTGGTTTATAATACTACTATCTTAGTGGGTGATGTCGTACTAAAGCAAAAAAGTTAAACACAGTAGACAATGAAGAATGGTCTGTAAACTAATCACTTGACATACAGTTCAAGCTGTTCCAGTGTAACATCTTCATCATAATATCCCTGATCCCTGCAGATCCTCACTTCGATATACCCATTTTCAGGTTTGGGGAACTGACGATAAAACCATGGCATACCAGGTTGATAACAGCAACTGTTTTCATAAAGACAACCAGCTCCATCCCACAATGGGTCCTCAGTGTACAGTTTGTCTATTTCATACTCTCCATTGTTACCAGACTCACAGTAGTAATGGTCATGCACAAACACAGGAGGATCTGGTCCAGGATATTTAGCACATGGACAGTTAAAACCTAGATAGTTGTAGTCATCACTAAGTCCAACTGCATAAGTCCATACATGTTTACGTGGGCTACCAATAGTAACTGATATTCCATCAACGTATACTCCATCCAAAGACTTTGACATAATGTCAGGTAGATAATTGCCAGTAAACCTTCCATGAGCTCTTGCAGATGGATAAAATCCGTCCATACTTCCTTTCTGATATCCAATTATCTTTCCACACATTTTGTTGTAACTTGTAGAGAGTGTATCAAAGATAGTAGAGTAACAACCAGCACCATTGTAATTTGATTTACAAGAATGGTGCTGAGAACTTTTCACCCATCCACTAGGACATTGGTCTCCTCTTCTAGTATCAATATCAGCAATCCTCATCCAACCTCCTTTGGTACCACCACACTCTAGTTCCATATCACAGTAGGCAAAGAAGAGATGACCAGTTTTGATGACATAGTAGCCAGACTTTCCATGACTTTCAGGGTTCTTGTAGTATATATCAGCACAGGATGATCCAGGGAGGTCAATATCAAATCCATATCTTGTGCTGCAGGTACCATCTTCAGCCATCACTAGTGAGTTCACCAGTACAGCTAGTACTGGTATGACAGCAGACATCATAATTGCAACTGTCCTGTGTTGTCAATTGCTGGTAACTGCCATCAGTACAGGCTGTACTCCAATTTATAACTTTTAGAAGAGACATTATGTCATAGCTACATCATTCATTGAGCAGTAATGTAATAATAACAAATAGGACAATACCTGATGTATTTGGCATTTAAGGAATGTAAATTTGGTTTAAGATAAAAGCTATAAGCATAAGAAATATAATTATTGGGATGCTTAAAGAAAGTTTGGCTGATATAGAGTCTTGATCACAGGGGATGTGTTTAGCACTGTATGCAAGTACTTCCGTACCAAGCATGCGCACATATAGCAGAAATATGCAGTGCTCCAATTGCAATTTGACTTAACCGCATTTCCTAAATTCATGATACATATGATGTTATGCTGAAATAGTACCAGTGATTGTGCAGCATCACAGGGTTTCCTGAAAAGAAAAAAAAAACAGGGGTCAGGGAAGTAAGTACGAACCAGAGCCCCCCAACATAATTTGTTTATATATGGTAGGTGGATATATCAATAGTGTGCAAAGCACACAGTATGTGTAGCATGCTCAATCCGACATGCTAGGGGTCCGGGGGCATGCTCCCCCAGAAAAGTTACAGACACAATATGCCTATCATACAGTATTTACAAACAGATTACAGTCATGCCAGTCAATGTAAATGATCAGCTATGAAGTTGAAAATAAATAGATAGTAAGCAACAGTTCAGCTTAGTGGTGGCAATTGTAGAGCTGGAATACAGGGAGGGGAGTATGCAACATAAATATTGTAATATGGCTATAGAATAAAGTAGAATTTTAGAAAGGGTGTGAGGATGCAACTTGGTAAATTAACACAGCACAGTCTTATACATAATATATATATACAGTATTGTTTTTAAAAAAAAAAACACTGAGAAACACAGCAGTCTTATAGAACCTTTTTATACCTATAATATGTCAAGTACCATAATAGTGTTTAAAGCATTTGACTGCAAAGTTGCAATCCTAGCAGACCTCTTGATCTGCCACTGTGATTATGTCAATAATATTAGCATCCTACATACCACACCATAAAATGCAATTTGCTGTATATATCTCTATAATATCAAGCATCTTACAGTTGCTGATTGTATGTAAGTAACAATATGCACGTGCCAAACACTACGAATTGTATTATTACAAACAAACTGAGAAAAAATAAAGTCATAACTATAAGGCTAGCTACACATGTATACAAATAATTAGAGGAAGTATAGCTATATAGAAACACAGCATTAATCATTGGTTTCATACCTGACAATATTCCCCCAGCAATTAGTTATGCATAATAATATTAATGTACATTGTAATGTTGTAAGTACATATATCACTGTACAGCAGACTATCAATAGATATACATGATACTCCCACTTTTCTTCTACTGATTTTGAATTAGGCCACATATTTTAGAAACATAGTATGGTGCATAATTGTAGAATTACATGTAATCATGCTGTTACAGCTTTACAGTGAATTATTCGGTTAGCCCAGGTGAATATTATATGTACAGTTGCATCACCACAGAAGACTTAGTTACATACTTAAACACATTACAAAAAACATTATGTTATCTAATGAACAGGTGGCAACTAAAATTACTACAAAACATATGTAATGGAAGCCAGTATTATTGCAAGCACTTGTGTAATATCTGTGTTATTTACATTCAACCTTGGGCTTCACTCTCCACCCTTCTTGTCCCTCCACGTCCTTGTAATATAACACTGACATCAATATCATATAGCACACTCATGCCATTTCTTGACTATGTAATATGTAGATTTAATCTGCATGTATGTATATATAGTTATATATACAAAATATCTTGTCAAGTAATACTCTGTGTGTGTGTGTGTGTGTGTGTGTGTGTGTGTGTGTGTGTGTGTGTGTGTGTGTGTGTGTGTGTGTGTGTGTGTGTGTGTGTGTGTGTGTGTGTGTGTGTGTGTGTGTGTGTGTGTGTGTGTGTGTGTGTGTGTGTGTGTGTGTGTGTGTGTGTGTGTGTGTGTGTGTGTGTGTGTGTGTGTGTGTGTGTGTGTGTGTGTGTGTGTGTGTGTGTGTGTGTGTGTGTGTGTGTGTGTGTGTGTGTGACAGTGTGACTTAATATTTCACATACAGGTGAAGATGACCTGTTTTGATTTTTCTAGGTTGGGCCAATGAGAAAGACATTAAATTGCTGGGTGTATTGTATACTTGTATTGTCAGTTGTGAACACATAAAGTATATGAATGACAGTTTGCAACATTGACAAAGACTTTCAGCTAGCACAATATTTTAATCAACCATCCATGATGAGTCTTATTGGAACATATATATATATATATACTTGTCTATACCAGTTTTAATTAATCTAATAAATTTCTTTCTACAGTGGTGCTAATATGGCTATGCAACCTGAGATGTTCTGTACAATATAATTATACATTCCCTATCCAGGTTTGAACAAAACATGGGCAAATTTAAATATCTAGTGGCATTTGTAACATAAATAATCACTCCGGGAATCCTTCCCTATAGGCACATTATAGAATTATATTTTATGTGTTCAGCAGTAAATGAAGTTTACTGCAATGATGCAACATATATGTACCTGTACTCGTGATATTTCTGGGGGATATATAACCAGGTAGTTTAACGAACAATTAAATAGCATACTTAGTTTCTAAGTCTTCCACCTTTGAACTCATATTCATTGGGATAGTAGCTGCTGTTATTGACACTCTCCTAGGATTCATTTACTCCTACTGTGATATAGATTTTAATGTACAACATATCCATAGCTACTTGGGAAGGAGATGCTATATATATAGGGAAATTTAGGAAAAGCGCATACTTCCCTTATCTGGAAAATGCATAAAAGTATCAGTAACATTTTGAAGTACAAAATTTAAATAAGTGTGCTTTATTTGCAAGAAAGTGAATCACTTAACACTATATGTGCTCATTAGCTGATTTGCACTGGTAAAGTCCTTGAGCCAAAAAATTTACATAGCCTGAAAACATATGTATTCCCAAATTCCCCTAATACTATACAGAAAATATGCATTGCTGACCACTTTGATCCATGCACTTTCAGACTTTATAAGACACTGGAAAGACAACACAACTGTATAGTTTAAGTTTCAACTATATAGTCTAGGTATGTGTAGCTATTGAGCACACACTTAACTACACATACGTATCACTTTCTAAACACAGTAAAAAAACAAGTCATCATCAAATTGAACAGAACTCTACATATCTATAGAGTTCTGTTCAACTACTCTAATAGAACATACACTTACTTGTTTACCTTATGATGTAATACTCTAATAGAACAGTCACTTACACTGTTCGGATAATAGAGGTCCTACTGTACCTTGATCTTAATCCATGTAATGCACATTTTGCATTGCAATTGAGACATTGTACATAAGTATTTAAAATATATTCAATTACTACAGTGATGTTCAAGTTTGCACAATTTTATGATTATTTCCAGGGCCCCTGGACATGCATATGTAATATCTGAAATATTGAACATGTATATGTATATAGGCTATGTACATGTATGCTCCATGTTTGGATAGTTACGCAAATTAGTTAGTACTAGTAGAGTACACATATTTTTTGTTCACATCCTTTTTTATAACAAACATATCTATTTGAGCATTAAAGAGTGTATATAACTGAATTGAAATTGACCTGGATGCACTGAATTAAAATGATGGTAAATATATGAATACTCAACATATTATACTGTTGGAGTTATATAACAGGTTTTGAAGTACGTATAATGCAAACATGTCATTCTTAGAAATACTGCTTCATAATGTATACATTGATTATATATAATGAAAGTTAGTTACAGTTTACAGTCAGGTGTTCTACTGCAGTTGTCCAGGAGTGATTAAAAGAACCAAGAAGTAAAAAGTACTCTTAATATTCATACGTATATTGTTGTTTTGGATATATTGACAGAACATTTGCATGCAGCGTATATAAATGTTCGGTTAATATGCTGTAGAAATGGTTGGCATGCATAGAAAACAAGTAGAAGTCATTCCTACTGCATGAATACATGTACAGCTGTGCATCAAAATATTGAGCCAAATAAACAATTTTCATCAAACACATCTTTGATGTACTGACTCTCCAACATCATAAAACACTTGCTATGTAATAAGTATAGTTACGTATACATATATTATCATGTTATGTAAAATATGTATAATTACAGTATGTAAGATGTTGTTTGCTTATGTACTGTTTACTGTGTTGTCTTTTACATGAAGAATGATTGAGTTGTCTGCAATATCTTTCTTGGTGCTGATAAGCTGTGTTGTCCATGGCAATATCTATACTGTTGTACCTGATGATGACTGGTATACTAGTAGTCTGTGTTATCACTGTCATAGTCTACAACATTACTTAACAAATGCCACTAAATATTTAAATGATAATACTCAACTACAATTCCTACCAGGTGTGCATTACTTACATACAGATTTGATTTTGCAAAATACTAACAACTTTATGCTAAATGGTACTAATTATACTAATGATGGAAGATCACACACTGTCATTCAATGTGTCAATCCATCATCACTTAAAATGATCAATAGCACTAAAGTAACAATTCAGTATATAACTTTTGCCAACTGCACCAAATCTAGATCACCCAACTCCTATATATTTCCATACTATTATGGTGTACATACCATACAACTATATCACTGTAGATCTGTTATTGTTCAGAATATTACAATTCTGTCAAGAAGTATTTATGACAGTTTGTTGAGCATTAACACAATTGGAGACTCAGCTTTCAATCACTTTATAGGTGCTGGAATAAAAGTAGAATATCAGGACATTGAAATAGTGTCTCATTTTAAGAATAATATGAGTCATTTGTATATTGATAATTACAAATTTCTGTGTGACTTGAAATGCCCTCCAAATTCAAAGATTGCATTTGTCATGAATCAAACTACATACAGTGTACATGTGGAATTGGTAAACACAAATTTGTGCAATGATAACATTGTGTATTTAGTCCACATTTCTGTTTCACAATGTAGCCAAACTATTGTTAAAGTTATTCACTGCTCATGTAGTGGTGAAATCAATATGCCCAGTAATTCTGTAAGGAGATTATTTGAAGTGGATGAAGTATGTAATAGCTGTAGTGATAAAGTTGGAGTGAACTCTGTGGTACATTTTAAAGACTGTCATTTTACTCATATAACATCAATGGTGCATGAATTAGTTGCAATAAAACTAACAGCAAAGCAATGTACTCAACCTGACATCCATGCTTTAATACCTATCACTATCACTGGCTGCATTTTTAATAACACTACAAATGTCATTGCAATTCATTCAACATGGTTTGATTTTCCTTTTGATCAACATTACTCACGGAACAAAATTTTCATTACAAACACAACCTTTTTAGCCATGAGTATTTCTACTTCATTCTCTATGATAAATTTGCTAAACAGAATAGTGGTGTTGGAAGGGCCAATAAAATTTTATGGAATTGCAGCAGACTCTTTATTTGAAATTTTGCATTCAGTTTTCTATTTACATAATCATATTGAAGTTTCAAACTGCAGTTTAAAATTCTTTACAACTAACAACGGTAATATTCATATGATGCTCAATTACCCAATGACATTAAATTTCACTAATAATGATATGAGATCTTTTATGGATCCACACACAATAATTGGTCCACATCGACCATGTTTGTTTCAATACTTTAGTAATAATACCAATGGTGAATTGCTACTAAAGTATAAAACAGTGGATTATCATATTGTATTTAATGGCAACAGCTGGGTTTATCCATTAGGTCAGTATATCCTACTTTCTCATTGTATTTGGCTTCCAGGATCAGCATTTAATGAAACTTTACCAAGTGATGTGAACCAAAAGTTTGTGACATTCGTAAATGAGCCATCTTATGTTGTTGAAAGAGATTTGTGTTACTGTACTGAGTCAGGTCAAGAAGATTGTTACATTGATCAGTTAGGACCCATTTATCCTGGGCAAACTTTAAATGCAATGTTTTCATATCCTGGCAAACTATATGAAGTACTCATTCTTGACATTAATGATGAAGAGTTACCTGAAACTGCTTGTAAAGTAGCTTTGCTACATGAAACAAAACAAATTGTAGGAAAAAACTGTACTAACTTGAATTTCACTATTACTCAAACAAATGATTACTACGATTGGTGTGAATTGATTTTTCAACATCCTATAACACCAGGTAATGCATATTACATTAAATTCTTCCCTTGCCCTGCTGGGTTTAAAAAATTACATGGAAGTTGTGAATGCGATCCCATTATGAGGTCAGATATTAACATTTGTGACATTAATGATCAGACCATATTACGTCCTGCTAACAGTTGGATATCTGCTATGACTACAAACAATACTCATTCATATTTGGTGTCATTGAATTGTCCATTTGATTATTGTGTTCCTCACTCATCACGTATAAACTTGCCAATGACTTCTGATTTACAATGTCAGTTTAGTAGATCAAATGTTTTGTGCGGACAGTGTTCTCATGGTCTCAGTACTGTATTTGGTTCTTCCAACTGTAAAGAATGTTCTAATTTTTACTTACTGATAATCATACCTGTTGCTATAGCAGGGATACTACTAGTCTTATTGCTCTTCTTCCTTAACTTGACAGTAGTTGATGGAATGATTAATGGATTTCTTTTATATGTAAATATTGTCAGTATCAATTGTGACATTTTTTTTCATCCATCTCATGTTTCTGCTACAGCTTATGTATTCATTTCCATAGCAAATCTTGACTTGGGTATTGAAACATGCTTTTACAATGGTATGGATGACTATGCTAAAATGTGGCTACAACTGATATTTCCCATTTACCTCATCTTCATTGCTACATTACTCATCATAACAAGTCGATACTGTACTAGAATACAGAGGCTCACTGCACACAGAGCCCTACCAGTTCTTGCTACACTATTCCTATTGTCCTATACTAAGATATTACGTACTGTATCCAGTGTGTTGTTCTCTTATTCCACAATAACTAGTCTTCCTAACAAAACCACTACACTGGTGTGGTCAGTAGATGCCAATGTTGCAAGGTTTGGAATAAAATTTATAGCATTGTTTGTAGTGTGTTTAATCCTCTTCCTAATTTTGATACCATTTAACATTACTTTGCTGTTTACAAGGACCCTAATGAGGTACAGAATAGTAAACTATTTTAAGCCCCTACTGGATGTGTATCAAGCACCATACAACATCAACTGTTATTACTGGGTTGGTCTACATTTACTGACGAAAACATTATTTTATGCCCTCTCAGCATTAGATGAAAGTAGTAACCTCACCATTAGTGCAGTAATGCTATATGCAATTGGAAACTACGCTGGTTATTTACGTCCTTTTAAATGTTGGATACACAATTGCAGTGAGTTAGTTCTATTGTTCAACCTCGGTACACTGTACATTACTGCCTTGTCTGCAAAAGTTGACACGGTTGCTAATGTTATGTATGCATTAGCTGCAGTTCATTTCAGCTTCATTATTTTATATCATATGATTGAATATACCATTGGAGACAGTTGTAAAAGTAAAACACAGTTACATGTTGGTACCCTTGTTATATACATCAGTAATGCTAAACCATGTTTATATATTAGCATGCTTGTAAAGTGGATTAGTATGAGGTACAATAAGACATCACCTGATGACAATATTAAATGTCATGGTGTGTTTACTAGTGATATTCCAGATAAAACTTATGATTACAGCAAATACCAAGAATTGTTATTGGGTGTAGACTGATCGTAGACTCAACAGTTGCAATCATGCACACTTCACATAAACATTCACACAAGCACATGCACAGTTTAGCATGCACAGCTATACATATATGTACTGTTCATACTAGTTTAATTAATGAACTTTTTGCTGCATATAATTTATAATTAATTGGTCAATGCATGTTAATTACGGCAGCATGCAGAATTTGCTAGCAATGTATGCATCAATGAAATTATGCAATGAGGGGTACTTCATGTTCCATATATGTATCAGCTAGTCTAAATTGGCTGGTGACTAACTATTATGTGAAATTCAATTGGGAGCTACGTACATCAATGTAGCTATAACACATTTTTGAGATACACCATCTTCTGCTCAATCTGTAATGAATATGATTTTCCCTAGACAATTTGTAAGAATACAATGTATGCCATCATATGTAGTTATTATGTACACAATGTACTACAACATATACGTATCACCTCCCATCATACCCCAAGGTGGATACAAGTCATTGTTTATACTGCAAACATTAACCACCTTATTAGGCAACTGTCTAATAAACTACATCCATTATTCAGTTAAAATTCTAGCATACTTTTGTATGCCTATAACAAGGTACTGTATCTAAAGGATGTATTATATAATTTATTTGAAGATTTTGATAGTGTAGAAAGGTGACACTTTAACAAAAAGTGTTGTATTATGTTTGCGTGATATATAGTATCATTGCTGCCATTCACAGCTACTATACATACGTAGGATGATATATTCATTGGTAAGAACTAGATAACATAAAGTAAGACTGTATAACTTAGCTAATAACTGAGCAAAAATAACCTATGTGTAGTAGCAATGCAGCTGATAAGAATCAGATCTATATTGTTATTTTGTGGACCTTATATTCTATCACTATACAGATTGTAGCAAACTTGTTAAACACATTAATCAATAAATCTGTACACCAATCATTTCTTCAGAAACGAAGACCAGGATAGGACCATCCAATATGAATGAGCATAGTGAAAGCTGGATTATACTTTATTTTCCACTAGACAGACTTTATGAAGGAGTAAATCTTTCCAGCTTGCTCAAAGCTTTAGCTATAGACTGGTCATGAGTGGAGAAGTAATAGTTTTTATCTTTTAGATATCCTAAGCATTCACGTTATATATAGTTAAACATGGTCTATATATATAGTTACAAAATTATCATGGCCAGTGAATGAATACTGAATATGATATAATATCCTTGATAACAGTGTGATTACCCTTTAGATTATATTGTATATCAAGTTTTTTCTAGCAGTTTATAGGACATCGTAGCTGAATATAAATATGTACAGTATGTATATTTATCAAGGCTTATGGACAACAGCAATACTGACACATTTATTTCAATATCATTAATGAAATTTAGTAGTAAAATTTATTATAACTAATGTGTATAATATGTTATGCCAGGGAAATATCCAGGATTTTTCCGAGGTGGCTTCCAGAATTGGTCGTGAGTTTTAGGTGCAGAGGTCTGGGAGTACAATCCCAAACCCCAAGCTGCTGACAGATTACGTAGATTAAAATGCTTCACAATTTACTAGATTTATCTATACATGTCCAAATTTTCCAATTGAAGTGAAAAAGATTTTATGTCTGGTCAAGCATTGACAATAGTCATCCAAATACACTGTACATGACCAAATTCTCCAATTGAAATGAAAAATTGAAGATTTAGCTGTTAAATTTTAAGCTTTACGTATATTATTTTTTAATACCATTTTAAAATTGTGCAGTTTTGAACATTCCATGTTCTATTAGAATACATCTGATTGCTCTATTAGAGTGCATCGATCTTTATAAAAATTTTCAATAGCTACATACCCTTTATCCACTTTTGAGGAATCAATGCAAGTTTCCTATTATACTGTAGCCATATACTGTCCTCATTTGTTCTACGTGTTTGTGCTGCCAAACTATGACAGTGTTCTTACTGCAAGTCAGTTAAAATTTTAGAAGGGGTTTCCTGAACCCCAGAAATACCTTAAATACACCCCTGTTATGTTATGTATATATCAACAGTGCATTGAATTGCAATACAAAATCATGAATATTATTATGATACATTATGGCTATCCACTACATAGCTATCAAAGTCATCATTTGTGACTGAATTTGACAAAACCCGGCTTTGACGCACAAAGCTTCGTTAGGAGATATGGTGATTTTAAGTAATCATTGTATAGTAACTTCCCAGCGCCTACAGCTGTGCCAACAAAATTTGCACCAATTATTCATCTATTTACTAGTTACTACTGTGTGGGTGTATAGGTTTCTGATGGTGGATGGGGGGTGGTGGATGGTGGATGGGTGGTGGTGGGTGGATGGGTGGTGGTGGGTGGGTGGGAGGACTTAATATAAGAGTATAAAATGGAGCATGAAGACAAATGGAATCCAGAGGCCAAGTTTGAGCCCTCCATGGCCCTCCATGGCCCTCAAATCACTCCAAATTGATTGAGAACACTATTGGTGAGCTCTCTGTGAAGTCCCAGCTCACTACACACCATTACAACAAAGCCATGGCCATTTAATGGTGCCAATCTTCCACTCGTGGCTTTGACAGGGTCGGAAGAAAGCTGCTGCAGAAACCAGACTTGCCAGTACTGAAGGAAATACAGAGTGGAATATGATAGAGTATTAGACCAGCAATCCATTTCTGATAAAAACATAAGTTTGATTTTGTGTGTGTGGAAGCCGGGTTATATGAAATCCGGTCACATTTTACTACACTCACAGCCAGAAATTGTGCTTAGACTTAGCAACATGCTCAAACCAGAAGTTGTCTTCTCTACAACATTACAGCACAACCATAACTAACATTTCGATTCATGTACACTAATGAACAATTTGTATAATTAAAAATATGTACATCATGATTGCAAGTCTGTACACCAATTGGTACAATACTGTATGTATACGTGTCTTCTATATATTGCATGTAAAAGCAATTGTGTGGGATGTACACACACAATCACTTTTTTAATGTGCTAAAAAGTCATAATTATGTATGTAGGTTTAAGACCAATCTTCACCCAATAAGGGTTCTTGATATTTGCTGTAATCATATGTTTTGTCAGGAATATTACTACTAAATTTGACACCTTCAAGTTCAATGCTGTAATCTCGTGATGCATTGTCACGTCTCTTCATGATCCATTTGACAGGCACATTGAAATATGAACATGGCTTAGCCTTCACAGTACGTCTAACAAATGCACTGATATATAATTGTATCTTATCTTCTCCAATTACATAAACAATTATATGATATACAATAATCAAAATGAACTGAACTACAGCAAGCGCAAACATTGCATTAATGGCTACAGGGGACATTGTAGACAATGAAACAGCATACACAATGCTAAGATTGAATAACATGATCATTTCACTAAAATTCTGGATCCAGTATTTAAAAGGACGTAAATATCCAGTTCCACTTGCAATTGCATGTAGCATTATTACACCAACTGTGAGGTTAGTATTTCTCTCTAATGCTGATATAGCATAAAACAAAGCTTTCACTAGTAGGTGCAAACCAACCCAGTAATAACACCTGATTTTGTATGGTGCTTGATACACATCCAGTAGAGGTTTAAAGTAATTCACAATTCTGTATCTAGATAAGGTTCTTGTAAACAACAAAGTGGCATTAAATGGCAACAAAATTAGGAAGAGGATTAAACACACCACAAACAATGCTATAAATTTTATACCAAACTTACTAACATTGGCATCCACTGACCACACCAGTGTAGTGGTTTTGTTAGGAAGACTAGTTATTGTGGAATAAGAGAACAACACACTGGATACAGTACGTAATATCTTAGTATAGGACAATAGGAATAGTGTAGCAAGAACTGGTAGGGCTCTGTGTGCAGTGAGTCTCTGTATTCTAGTACAGTATCGACTTGTTATGATGAGTAATGTAGCAATGAAGATGAGGTAAATGGGAAATGCTAGTTGTAGCCACATTTTAGCATAGTCATCCATACCATTGTAAAAACATGTTTCAATACCCACATCAAGATTTGCTATGGAAATGAATACATAAGCTGTAGCAGAAACATGGGAGGGATGAAAAAAAATGTCACCATTGATACTGACAATATTTACATATAAAATGAATCCGTTAATCATTCCATCAACTACTGTCAAGTTAAGGAAGAAGAGCAATAAGACTAGTAGTATCCCTGCTATGGAAACAGGTATGATTATCGGTAAGTAAAAATTAGAACATTCTTTACAGTTGGAAGAGCCAAATACAGTACTGAGACCATGAGAACACTGTCCGCACAAAACATTTGATCTACTAAACTGACATTGTAAATCAGAAGTCATTGACAAGTTTATATGTGATGAGTGAGGTACACAATAATCAAATGGACAATTCAATGACACCACATATGAATGAGTATTGTTTGTAGTCATAACAGATATCCAACTGTTAGCAGGACGTAATATGGTCTGATCATTAATGTCACAAGTGTGAATGAATATTGTATCTGACCTCAAGATGGGGTCACATCCACATCTTCCATCTATGTTAATGAACCCTGCTGGGCATGAGTGAAATCTTATGTAATATACATCTCTCAAGGATAATGGTGGTTGAAAAACCAATTCACACCAGTCATAGTTTTCATTGGCTTGTAGAATAGTAAAATTTAACTTAGTACAGTTTCCATCAACAAGCTGTTTTGTTTCATGAAGAGAAGGCACTGTGCAAGCAGTAGTTGGTGAGTCTATGTCATAAACATCCAACATGATAACTTGTTTGTGTTTTAGGTTTGGAATTGTTAATGTAGCACTGAGCTTTTGGCCAGGGTAAATAAATCCCAGTTGATCAACATAACAATCTACTTCATTTTTTTTATGTAAGCAGACGCAAAGTCTCTTTTTTGCAATAGAAAATGTCTCATTTACAAATGATATTAATCTTTGGTTAACTTCACTTGGCATTGTGAAAAGAAATGCTGTGTCCATTATCCATCTGCAATGAGCAATATTTAAATTGTAAGTATTGAGGGAATGAACCCATTTGTTGGCATTAAATATAATTGAGTAATTTAGTTTTCTCTTTTCACTAAATATTAAATCAAGATTATATGTACTGAAATACTGAAAATAGCATGGATGTTCATTTCTGTGCCTCGGTGAAACAGATATTGTTTCGAAAAAGAGTTCCATTGTATTGTGGTTAACACTAAAGACTGTCAATGGTTTAAGTACAGCATAACATGCTTCATTAATACTAACTGCTTTGGCATAACACATTGAAATTTCAACATGATTGTGTAATGTAATGATCACTTGTGACAATTTAAAGAGTGTAGCATACTCACTTAGTTTTATTGATTTAAATAGTATTGGACCTTTTAGTGTCAAATCTCGATGAGATAAGGAAATCAGAGCATCACATTTTCCTACAGTGATATTTGCAAATGAAGTATTTTGTACCAGAACTTTTCTTTTCAAATATGAGTTGTGATACCATTGTGGATATGAGTTTATAACAGCAACATTATTAATGTTGTAAAACTGGCAGCCAACAATGTTAATGTTTGTTGATATAATCCCTTCTTTAAATTCCATTAACTCTATTACAGTCAATTTCTGACCTCCAATGCCATGCACATAAATATCTTTGAAGTGACAGTTAGTAAACTGTACAGTACTTCCATCAATAATTTTGCCATTGTAAGCACCACGTGTTTCATGTATTATAAAATTAATAAGGTCTGATGGTGTAGAAGGGTGAATATACCAGTGCATATGCAACCCACAATTTCCACAAAGTTTTAGTGTGTGGGTCAACTTCTATAACAAATGAATGTAAGGAATATTGGCATAAATTTGTGTACATCACTGTTAGGTGCATTTTATATAATGTCTGATGCATTTTAACTGAAACTTTACTCAAAAGATTAGTGTCATTAATATGAAATTGCTCATAGTTGGTTATCAATAAGTTGAATGTTTTGTTTACAAACATTTTAGCAATTTCATCATCACTGTAAACAATGAGTAATTGAGCACTTTTAATATTTTTGAGTACTGAATGACCAAGAGTGTTGATGCTAACCAAACTGTCATAACTGTTTTTTGGAACTATAATTAAATTTTCAATCACAACATCTATACAGTGATCCAAGTATGGATACCATATTGGTATGGTAACACAGTGACACCAGGTGATATGTTTATACCACAATTTTTGATGGTTATATTTTTAATTGTTAGCTTGATGTTATTAACCAGTATGATACGCAGTGATAATTTGATGCAGTGCATATCAACTGAACCACCGATACCAATAAGTGAAATGTTGTAACAATTTTGTACAGAGAGGTTAGTATGGAGGTAGTGTACCCCATGAAGAAGATACATTTGAACATTGTTAGTGAAGTACTTGTCCTTGTTAGACAAGTAATATTGTAAGTTGTGACAATCACCATGATGTGGAATACCATCAGGAGAGCAGCCATTATCAGGTATCACAGTGTAGATGGTGCACATTACAATATTTATTGTCATTATCATGAGCAATCCTTTTGAGATGGTGGGCAATCCTTTTGAAATGGTAAACATGTTAATCTTGCAGTAACTGCAAAACATAAAAACAATATACATAATTGTAGACTACTGTTATTACTACATGCATATGTGCCTGCCCATGCATTTGTATAATATGAAGGGGTCAGTGGAAAAAGGGGACATGTGCCATTTTAAATTTTCCATAAATTAGAATTGTCTGTTTTATCGAATGATCTTGTCACTAAGTAAACAACAGAATTTACAAGTTCATGACAGTCTCAAATAAATTTTTGCAAATACCACAATAATTCAATTATGTCCCTAAATTCTGTTTAATGCCCACTGTGTGGTCACCTAAATTTTCAAATGGCACTTGTCCCCTTTTGCCGCTGACCCCTTCAATTAGATAGCTTACATATGTACTCTCTGTCTATCTCTATCTTGCTCTCTCCCTCCGTTAACAAAATCCTCATAATATTATACGTATACCTTCTTCAAGCATGTACAGCGTTTTCTTATATGGCTAATGTAGAGAATTGCAAAAAGTGCCTGCAGCTCATTGATGGAATAATGATATATTGCGGTGCTACAATACACAGTGAAACATGTTTTTATTGATTATGCTTTTTTCAGTGCATTAATATATTATATAATACCCTTGTGTACAGCTATATGTAATATTATTGAGTCACATGATGAGCTTGTTTACCCATTATAACTTTAGGGTGGGGTGGTACTTTAACCACTCAATCACACACAAGTACATTAGATAGAGCACACGAACACCTGCATCAATGCATGTATAATATATACAAATGTTAAAAAGACATGGAATGGCAGTAACTATTAGATGTATTTAATAGACTTGATCTGTGATCATGAAAATGATATGTCATATGGATGTATCTGCATGTGAGCTCAAGACAAAATGGAGTTTATCTTATGACTTTCTTAATGGCTAACCTAGCTTCATAATCAAAAATAGTTTGTATGAACTGACTACCAGAATATATTTACAGCTAATGAATCATTGCATGCTCTTGACAAGCTGCTAGCTACATACTTAATGTACGTACCATTAATAGCAATAGTTACATTACTGTATTTTATATAAGCAAAATGTTTGCCAATACTGACATAATGCCACTAACTGCTATATATGTACTGCAGCAAATTCTAAGGAAAGCAATGTAGCTAGTGCAAGTAATCATAAACTTCCAAAATGTCACACTGAGGGTTTTCTGTCACATAAAGCCACCTAAGTTGGAACAGGTGTTCTGTACACATTTTTTTATTTTTACACAAAAATTCTAATTCTCTCTACTTTTAGAGCACCAAGTGTATGCTTATTAGAAAATCATGTTTAAATTTTTTCACAAGTTTGGGTGTGTCTGCTAACTGTTACTGGAACTCAAACTAGCTATAATTTGAACAGAAATTTCCACTGCAAAACATTTGCAATTAGAGAACATGATACAGCAGTGTCACAAAGTTTAAAATTCTGAAGTTAACAAGACAACCAAAAACTAGACTATAAAATACCTTCCACACAATTGTAAATCTATTAGTATTATAGAGCCGTTCTATAGTTTGGAGCAACCAAAAATGTTTTTATTCATTACCTTATGTATCTAATGCAAGTGACAGCTGCCATATCTCATAGGGGATGTTGCTGCTTTCTGCATTACGGCTAACCACATGGTTATAAGTGCATGTTTGTATATTGTGTGTGTGTGTGTGCGTGCGTGCGTGCGTGTGTGTGTGTGTGTGTGTGTGTGTGTGATAAACTCCTTTTAGATGACTCAGAAACATCTGTGTTACAGTACATTTAATGCTAGCTAGAGCTAGAGAACTTTTCATCTGCTTGACCACATGTATCTTAGTGTGGGTGTGCCCCACCCTTGCTAGTTTCTAGTGTGTATTCAGCTGTCTCAGGGCAAGGTGTCCATTGACTGTCAGTGTTTAATCTTTGACACCGTCTAAAAGATATCATGGCAAGTATACTGATAATAGACACAAAGTAGCTACCATCAACAGTAGTTACAGCAGCTATTACAAGGATGCTACAAGTTACTGAACCACCTATGCATGTACAGCTTAGTCTTTCATATCATCTGAATTATTTAGTAATAGTACGGGTAGCAGTGAAATTTGGGACAAATACCATGAGCATTGCATTGAAATTTCATTTTAACAAGAAACAAGAGTGCATGCTATTCCAAGTTAATATCATACTCATTCTTTGGTTGCCAAGCAACAATTGTTAGGGTCTGGTTGTTATGGCTTAAAAGGAAAATCAAATCACAATAGCCCATAGCAACTGATACTAGGCAAACATCAACACAGGAAACTGTTGCCATGGATACCATTTCTAAGGTAAGATGCATTTTGGGCAATAGCAACCATTGCTAAGCAACAACACTACACTGTAACATTTACCCAATGAAATTGCAATTACAACTTTTCACTGCTACCAGATAAATTTCACTGCGGGTATAGGGACTTTTGTGTGGGCAGTGAAACAGGTAAGGTATTATATTAGTTATGACATGGCAGGTACGCAAAGCACCATTAATAATAGATGCAATACTATAAACCAGCTCTTCTGTAAATATTACAATCTGAATGTGGTACAACAATGGTGTAATCCAATATGGATTTATAAAAAAAAGTAAATAAACTGGATAGCTAAATAAAAAAATGAAAATTAAAGGGGAAATAAGGATCACTGAAAAAAGCAACAAAACACGAAGGGATCACTGGGGTGGTAAACCACAAATCCTCCCTTATTAAATGTTTCTTTGATAGCTTTGTCAACTCAAAATAGGGATTTTTGGTTTACATTACCACCCTAGCAACCCCTTCTTGTTTTGGTGCTTTTTCAGTGATCTCCATTTCCCCTTTAAATTTTAATTTATCATACATATGTTCACCAGTTTAAACATATGTACTTGAGCTTCAAATATCTTGGTTTTCAGCTTTACAGCTATACATTAATAGCATGTCACAGAACTGATGTCACAACTATAAATTGGTCATACTGATGTTTGACTGGATTTGTGAAAAGGAATATGTACCTTTTTCACATGTTTTACATGCTAGCAAACAAATTATTACAACAGTTGACTCATTTTGCTAATTAAGTTTCTTGCAGTTTTACTAATGTGTAGCCAAATATTGTAGCTTCAAAGCTAGAAAGTGCTAGAAAGTGCTAGAAAGTGCTTGCACATACAGTTACATCATAGAGAAGTTATGTATTGTTAGCTACAAATGTATTAATATTGTACACTACAGGGGCAGTACCAGGATATTGCTAGGGGGAGCACACAGGTAGAAGCCACTCCACAGTGTGCAAAGTGCAATCCATGAAATGTGAAGCATGAACTTTCTAGGGGGGTCTGGGGGCATGCCCCCCAGGAAGTTTAACATTCTGAGATTGAATTTGGTGGCAATTTTGACTGAAATTTGTTGATAGTTCAACACTGGAAGTATGCATGGATGTTAATAGTATAGCTACTGAGTTAAATTCCAGAATTAGTATAGTGTAAATACCTAGGCTGCTCCTTAATAAGGAAATTTTGAAAATTAAATGATTGTTCTATTAGAGTATCTCGATTTCTAAATGTAGAGGGTGCTCTAACCCACCTAGTTCCCCTTGTGGGCCTATATGGTTACAATTTGCTAGAGATAGATTTATTATATTACACACAGTCATAATCTGCATAAAAAATGTTTGAATTATGTCTAAGATGCCTAGTTATGTTCAATGAGCAACACTATAGGGGGAACTGCCCCCTGGCCCTCCTATCGTGCCCACACAATTATACTTGTACCTTATGCACCTAATGTATGTATTGTCCCACTATGCTCCCTTGGGAACACATGGGTATAGTGGGGATTTGACATATCTGTCAAATGCACTATGGTAGGGAAAACCTATAGCATATCAAATACTTGGGCATTTAATGAAAAAGTTGTCAAATGCCCATAACAGTTTCATGTCAACTCCCCTTGTAAAAGCCCCAACTATGTCCAAAGGGGATAGTGGGACTATTAATAGTTTGGTGAATTACAACAACAGAATCACGATTACCATACACACATATTTTACAATTTATATCTTGCATTGATTCCAAGTGAACTTTTAAATTTCTAGGAGCTACACTGTTTGTTGTCCTTGTTGTAAGTCATCACAAAATTGTCTCAGTCACATCTCTTACTACAGTGACCCATAGCAAACCCATACCAAGAAACAGTATAATTTATGGAACAGTGCAGACTTTGAATCTATCAGTAGTTACAAGCCCAATTCGCTGATATCATTTTCAACACCTACAACACTATACTCCCTGTACTCTAGGATGAATATAATAACCATGCATGTATAGGTATTGTCCCATAGAGAAAGTCTGGCTTATAGTTACCCGTAATATTAAACAGCTGTCAAGAAGGAAACAGCATAGATATGAAAAAGCTTGCAGAACAAGTCAAGTAAATACTGGTCAGGTTATTAAGAAAAAAATCATAGTCCTCACAACAATTACATGCATCAGATCCCTTATTGATACTGAATCACAAAAAATGTACTAAAAATTCTGGAAGTATATCAAAAGTATGAGAAAAGAACAGATATCTATCAGCACATAATGGAGTGACAGTAAAACCAAAACTAATGTATTAAGTAACCAATTTGTATGATTGTATCAGTCTTTACTACCAACTCCAGACATTTCATAATTGACAAAAACAGCTTTGCTGGTATCTTTAAACTGTTGATAAAATTGACTCCCAATAAAGCTTGTCCAGATGGGATTCCCCTTAGATTACAGAAGGAAACAGCATATCAAATGGCTCCACTAGCTATACTCACGTATATTTTTCACCAAGACTGGAAATCAATACTTAAACCATCACACCAATCTACAGAAAAGGAGTAGAACAGATCAAGCCAACTGTACTGACTTACTGACCTATATTACTAACTAGAACTTGTGGTGGCAAAACATTAGAGTACATCATCATTATTTCTCTTATATATAATCCCCCCCAAAACATCTTTACTGTAAAAAAAAAGGCGCGTTCAAGAAACTACAAGTATCTGTAACCCCATGTAAAAACAGCTCAGCTGTAGAAGACTCCATGAAATTAACTGGTAACTGAAAGAGCTGATATCTGGAGCGGCCAAGAATCAATGTTACTACAGCTGACTATGATTACCAAAGATTTACCAAGTCCATGCAAAAATACCTTGGCTGTAAAACAAGTAACTGGCAACCAAAACAGCTGATATCTGAAGCGGCCAAGAATAAAAGTTAAGTTGATACAACTAACACTGAATCTTAATCATTCAACTGTGTTCTATACATTCACCCTTGCTACATCCTAAATTAATTCTTTGTAACTCTAATTGGCTGGTAATTTGGCCGCCTTTTTTTCTTTACACTGACTATTGAAAAGGCGACCAAATTACCAGCCAATTAGAGTTACAAAGAATTAATTTAGGATGTAGCAAGGGTGAATGTATAGAACACAGTTGAATTATTAAGATTCAATGTTGCAAGTTAATAATTGTAGCTAGTATTCAAGGGCGGATTTAGGGGGGGTGCTTGGGGTGCTGAAGCACCCCCCTCCAAAATTTTACCATGTGCAAGCTAGGAAGCTTCTAGAAGTTGCAGTATAGATGCAATTGCATCTTATATGTATGCATGGGCAATGAAAAGATGGAAAGAAAAGGGAGAATGGCTAATATTTACTTAGAATTACTAAGAGGAGTTCAAATTACACTGTGGTGTGAGACTTAACCTAAAAGCTGCTAAAAATTGAAATACTCTAATAGAACAGTCAACTACTCTAATAGAACATCCATCATAATGTTTTTTTTCAAGAAGTTGCCAGTGTGTTTTCTTGATCTGTACACTGTTATCTTAGCTACCATTGCTCCAAACATCCTGCCATATACTAATCACTTTCTGAGAACAACTTCTGTCAAATAGTTTAATATTATAGTGGGTATTTTCAATTGTTGCTACATTGATGCTTGGGTTGACATGCTTAAGTAAAACAGTTAATTTCTTAGCATGTATACAGTTAACAAGGCTGTAGTATCTGAGAACTGTTTGTTTTTGCTTTATCAGTACCGAAGTTCCATGCTGCATTTATCTGAATCTAGCATCAATTGAAGCTAATAAAATTTAATGTCATACAGGGTTTGCACTCCCAAACCCCTTGAAGCTCAACTTTATAAGCTCACATGATACCACAGCATTTATACACTGTCACATTATAAGGGGGTTAGTTGTGGCCAAAAACTAGTTGTATATGTGACTTTGGACTCTGGTTGTAAAAAATTAATATGGTGATGTGGCCATATAGTTGTAAAAAGTCAGATTGAAATAGTAACAGAACAGTCTGTGGCTATACATACTACAAAGTTGAAGTTATTTTTGTGTGCATGTTAAATCTCTACAGTGACCTTAAGATCCAATCCTGTATATGTCTTTGACAATCCACTATTATGTATTGCCTTATAATCCAATAGCATTTAAAAGTGTAGTTCTGTTTTTCTAAAATTGCTTACAACTCATCTTGTACCCCCACAATCTTTCAGTACAATAGAGTATTTGGTTAAAAATAGCTTCCAGATTCAATCTTGTGATAGCTATATTCCAAAAATTCTCCAGAGGGAGCATCACCCCAGACCCCCTAGCTGGAAAATTCTACTCTACACACTGCATGGTGAGTGTATACTTGCCCTCTCAAGCCCTCTCTTCATTGTTACTGTTTGGATGGTATAGTTTGAGCCATGAGACTGTAAAGCACATTAGCCATACCTTAAGCCAAGCAATACACTAAATTTAGCGATCTTGTATATTATTGATGGATTTACCATATAAATTTTACTTATTCGTGAATTGATGTAATCAATTAGCAAAAAACCAAACTCTAAAATTGCTAAATTTAACGTACTGCACAAAATTAATGGCAAGTATTGATCATGTGTAGCTGCATCCTTCTCCTTCCTGTTCTTTATGTAAAGAATATATTTTTAGTTACTGGTTGTGCCCTTATATGACAGCTAGTAGCTATTACAACTGCTCTGGAATAATGGTGTCATTTCATCATTATTACACTCACAATGCTTTACAAGCATTGTGAAATCATTGTCTTAAACAAATTTACAGTCAAAAATATTGCCAAATTTTAATACTGAATGGGCTAAATTTGCAAAATTTTTCTGTGGGGACATGCCCCCCAGACCCCCCTAGATAGAGCATGCAACTCTGAGATTGCATCTGGGATCTGGGAGTGTTTTCAGACAAAGATGTAAATATTTAGCTAAATTGTTCGATGACTGTTCTATTAGAGTATTTATTGCGCTTGACCGTTCTATTAGAGTATATCAATCATTCTGTACTTTTCAATGAGCTACAGCCACTGTGTCCTGAGGACAACTTATCAACTTGGTATGCCACTCGTAGAGCAAGATGCTTTGCTGAGAGTTTTAAAAAAGAGATCACATACACCATCTATTATTTTTATTTCACTACATACACATGCTAACATCATATACAGGCACAACACACACACAAAAGTTGCAAACACTCTACGCGCATGTTCACACACACGCACACGCACACCACATATTGGTTGCACTTGATGTAAACAAGTTAATATCACATCTCTTGAAATGCTCTTGTAGGTGAGCTGGTAGTGCCCTTACTATGTGTTAAAAAGTTCTTGCAAAAAAGAAAATTGTGTTGTACATTCTGTTTAGTGCTCATTTATTACACATGTCACTCCATAGTTAAGCCATGAGGATCTACCAGCCTGGAATATTGATTTTTTGTACATTCTCTTTTTAATTCAATGCCTGCTAGATTGTGTTGTCAGATATCCAAGCAAGTGACTTTGGTGTTGCGACCAATGTTCCAGGATAGTTGAATGTCGAATGTGTGTTTAATTTTAGGTTAAATTCAGTGCCTGCTTGTTCTTTTACAGGTCTCACGACTCTCACTTAATCTTGTGTCGTCATGCAGACATCTATGAAGTTTGAATATTGTGCAAGCTGTGTGGAACAACCACAACTCATATACACAGTCACCGGCAAACCATGAACCACATTCAAGCAGTCCGTTACAAATTTGTTGCACCACGATATACATAATGATTAATGAAAGCCACGACACAAGCTCCATGGTGCATTAATGGAAATAAATAAGTTATTATTATTATATTATCATTTAATGTACAAACTCAATCAAGGAGTATAATCATATATATTACATTATTTACTTAAATTTATATGATTATTAAATAAATCAAGTGTTGAGGCTTGGACAATGTAATCATCAAGTTCATTCCATAATTTAATAGTGAAAGGAAAGAAGCAGTTCTTATATACATCTACTCTTGTTGGTAGCTGTAGGAATCTTAGATGGTGTCCTCTACTGGCTCTAGTTATGGCCGTACTTGGTGTTAGCTATTCTTGTACATTAATATCTATCATATCGTTTACTATTATTTTATACATCAGTTGAATTCTCAAATCATTCCTTTGTTTCTCCAATGTGTGTCATTGCAAACTGTTCAACATTTCTGTAACATTAGCTGTCCTATCATACCTATTCATCACAAATCTTGCTGCCCTTCTCTGTACCATTTCTATTTTGTGGATGTTCTGTTCATGGTATGGAGACCACACTGTGCAGGCATATTCTAAAATGGGGTGAACAGAAGTATTGTAGCAGTGACATTTGACTGTTGCAGGACATTTAGCTAAATTTCGTTATGAAATGAATTCGCTTTGGCAGTAATCATGTTGACATGCTGTGTCCATTTAAGGTTTTTGTCAATAACACCGCCCAGATATTTTGCATGGCTTACTGATGGTATTAAGGAGTTAGATAGGTAATATGATGAGTGCACAAAATTAATTTTGTTGGTAATTCTCAAGAACCCCGTCTTTGAAGGATTAAATGACATCTGCCAAACATCAGCCCACTGCGATAAGGTATTCAAATCATTTTGAAGGGCTACTACATCTTGTTCGGAATGAATACTTCTGTAAAGTAAATTGTCATCTGCATATAGCCGAATTGTTGATGAAATGCTGTGAACAGTATCATTAATGTAGCATAGAAACAAGAGCGGTCCCAAAACTGATCCTTGTGGCACTCCTGAGCTTACTTCACACAGTTGACTGTATTCACCATTCACAACAACTTGTTGGGATCTGTCTGTTAGAACTAACTCTTTTATCCATCTTAATGTGTTTCTACGAATTCCACAATGGTGTAGTTTACTGCACAATCCGTTAATAGGTACGGTATCAAAAGCTTTCGACATATCTAAGAAAATTGCATCAATCTGTCCTGATTGGTTTATAGGGTAGTCGCAAAGTCATCAATTGTTTCAACAAGTTGGGTTTCACAAGATCTTCTGGCTCTAAAGCCATATTGCTGGTCAGCAAGAACATTGTTTTTATTTAAGTGAGAGTAGATATTTGAGGATATGATATGTTCTAGGGTTTTGCAGACAACGCTGGTAAGAGAAATTGGTCTATAATTTGCTGGTGAGGAAGTAGTTCCACTTGACTGACAATTATCACTTGACTTATTTCGAGGGGTCAGCAATCAACCAAAATCGCCTACGAGATTTCAGATATTAGCAAAATTTTGAAAAATTGTTGCAGAGATTTCCAAGGATTTTGGAAAGATTTCAGAGAAAACCGCACATAATTTCCGGAAAATCTGCAATAAAAGATTTCAAAATTTCAGGATATTTTAGATTTTCAGGATCGACCTACGAGATTTTTGACCTCTTGGGAAGTCCCTGTACAGTAATACTTCAAGTGAAAAGTGAACACACGTGATACGCGATTTATATTATTATTATTATAGATGGTAGTCCGCCATGTCTTGAGAGGGACGAATAATAATTCAGTAAACATTTCTTCAGCAGCGCACAAACGCACACAAAAAAAATTCAGCAGTGCACTAACAATTCTTGACAGCTTATACTAAAATACGCGTACCACGTTGTAGAGCCTTGACTAAGAACAAGTTCCACCCGACTGGCAATGATCACGTGACACATTTAGGGGAAATCTCTTGGAAAGTCCCAAGACAACACACGTGATACGTAGTTTATATTAATTATTGATGGCAGTCCATGTCTTGAGAGGGAAGTACAAATGAATGTGTCATATTGTAACTTGATTTCAATGGAGTGGTGAAGCGTACTTTATACACGTAGCGACACCGCTTGAAGAAGTCGAATGGATATTAAAGTGTCAAGAATGACTATGATGTACTCAGCTCCTCATGGAGGTTCAGTAAAGAAAAGGGGAGTAGAGGTTCAGTAATGAAACGAGGAGTGGAGGTTCAGTAACGAAAGGAGGAGTGAAGAAAGATGGGGCTAGACGGGTTTCCAACTCAAAATAGGAAGGTGCTTCCATTTGTTGTTTCTGGTGATTTTCACACAGACTGACCTTTAAGATAAAGCAAACAAGTGTTAATTTATTATTGGATTGCTTGTAGCATTGGGTATCAGCATAAGTTTAACACACAAAAACATACAAAAAGTGGTTACGTGACCAAAAATATCTAAATAGTTAAATTGGGCAGCTTATTAAAAAATCATTGTATTGTAGGACGACCGAAGTCACAATTAGTGTATTTTCTTGCCTTATAATGAAGACTACTACATCTTGTAGCATTATAGCACATCCTTTATAGCTGTAATGGGATTGTTGCCACGTGACCACTTTTTGGGTATTTACAGTTAAAGCAGCACTGATATTGAAAGTAACAAACAGTTTAATAATGTATTAGCACTTGTTTGTTTTATCTTAAGGTCAGCCTGCATGAAAATCATCAGAAACAATAAAAAGGTTGTGGCATCATCTTATTTTGTAGTGGAAATCCTACACGAAGAGATTTTTGGTCACGTGACCACTTTTTTGATATTTACACATGTTAAAATTGTGCTGATAGCGACTACTGCAAACATTCCAATAACAAATTAGCACTTGTTTGCTTTAACTTGAAGGTAAATCTGTGTGAAAATCTCCAGAAACAACAAAATGAAGCACCTTCCTATTTTGAGTGGAAACCCTAGCGGCCCGGCCCGCCACCACTTTACATATACTAGCGGCGGCGGCCTCCCGCCGCTAGTATATGTAAAGTGCCCCATCGCCTCCCACTGATTAACCGCGAGTATGCAATTGGTTTTTAGACTGTCAGACGCTGCACTAGACCAAGCTGAAAACTTCTGATGGTACCAACTTGAGTAGTAGCAAATACCAGTATTATCCGGCTTGGAATTATCTCATGGATGGATTGTCGACAAGGTAGGTACTTGTTCAGACCAAATAACTTTCAGTATTGTCACTCTATAGTGCCAATTTAGAAGTCCTGGAACTGTAGGTGGAAGAAGTAAGCTAATGTACATGATGCTTGTACCAAGAGTTCATAGTACAAGTAAGGGGGAGAGAGTATCTAACTGAAAATCACTGAGTCAAGTAACACATTAAGCCTGTTCACAGAATAAAGCCTTGACCTTATCAACACCAATAAGCGCTGATTAACAGTTCTCTATCACCAGAAGAAGTATTAATTTGATCAAAGGTAAACTTGACTGAGCTTAACACAGTGATTTTGTACAGGCTATATTGGAAGCTGGATACTCTCTCCCTTACTTATATTATGAACTCTTGCTTGTACCATTCACATTGCATACTGGTCTAAATAACTAAATATTATGTACAGTGAAACCTGTCTAATCAGGAAACTGTGTAGTAACTAGAAAGGTCGCTGCCGGGCCAACTTCAAATGTGTTATGTGTAAAAAGTGACAGATTTTGGGTGTGTTGTACTATATCAGTGTATGTAGAGTGTAATGACATCAAGGGTGTCATGAATTTCCAGGTCCCCAAATGTGTCATTTGTAAAGAAGTGACAGATTTTAGGTGTATTGTACTTAATGCCCACCTGTAAATTTTACAGGTAATTTGTCATAGCATGTGGTTCTCTCACTAGCAGTTGTGGTACATACATAACTTGGCAACTAAGATAAAGGTTCGGGTCAGTTTATATACAGAGGAACTTTATAATGTTATGTGTATCCTTTTTGTAGTTCTCAATCTTTTTGTAGTTCTCAATTGTCAAGTGTACGTGGACTGTAGTAACATCAAGGACGTTGTGGATCTCCAGGTCAGTCTGCGTACTAAGAAATTTTGTAGGGTGTGATGAATTTTCAGGTCTGTCATTTTCGTAGGAAGTGACAGATTTTTAGCTGTATTGTATTTAATGCCTGCCTGTCAATTTTACAGGTACAAGGTACATACTTGGTCATAGCATGCGGTCCTCTAGCTTGGTAGCAGTGCTATATGCGTAACTTGGCTAGAGCTCTAAACTAGGCAACTAAGATCAAGGTTCAGGGGGTAAGTTTACAGACAGAGGAATTTTATAATGTTATGTGCGTTCTTTAGTTCTCAATTGTCAAGTGTATGTGGACTGTAGTAACATCAAGGATGTTGTGGATCTCCAGGTCAGTCTGTGTATACTATTTGTCTTACCTCAAGGGTGTACATGCGATGAATTTTTAGGTCCCCAAATCTGTCATTTGGACAGATTTTTAGCTGTATTGTATTAATTCCTGCCTGTCGATTTTACACATACAGGGTACTTGGTCATAGCATGCAGTTCTCTCACTAGCAGTGGTACATATGTAACTTGGTAACTAAGATCAAGGTTCGGGGGGGGGGGGGGGGGGGGGAGTAAGTTTATAGACAGAGGAATTATATAATGTTATGTGTGTTCTTTAGTTCTCAATTGTCAAGTGTACGTGGACGATGAGATTCATCTGGCCTGGTAAGATCTTAGCATATATCTCAGTTGATTATAATCTTCTGAATTTCCAGGTTGAGGCATACAGTTGTGATGGGACTAAACTAATTTGTAGGTTATGTAACTAAACTAATTTGTAGGTTATGTAACTATCCCATTTTATTGCCAGAATTTTATTGCTAATGTGAAAAACAATTAATGTGATATAGTGTAACATGTGTATTAATTAAGTGATATGCAGGATGAAAGCCACAATGGGAGTGACTACTTGCTAGTGTTAGGGTGGGTAACAAGCTGGTTTGAGCACCAACAGAAGTTTTACAAAACAATTTTAATATATGCACCATGTGTGGTGTGGCAACAAGAATTATGCTTGGAACACCTTCTCTAGTGACTGTATGTTCTTGACGCGTTCACACCTTGTTTGTAATAAGGTTGGGCAATATTTCAATATTATTGCCTGTATGCAATAATATGATGTGCAATGCTGAGTATTGCAGCTTTTTTGAAAATACCATAATACTGTTTGTGCAATATTTATTGCATTTTCTGCATAATTGCTAAGAGAGAAATTGTGTTATTAGTGCTTTGCAGTGACTACAGGACTGACACAAACATTAGAGAGCTGTACCTAGAAGCACTGAAGGTCTGACAGCAACTTGTGCTGCCATTACACATCAGAGTTGAATACTATAGGCCCATAATAATGTCTTATGTATGACAATAAATATCTTATAGTGGACATGGCAATGCTTGCAATTATCGCATGATCACCTCAGTGCAATAATCGCAAGTAGAAAATACCAGTACCGCCCAACCCTAGTTTGTAAGACATTTGCCAATTATCAATGCTCACATGAGGCATGGCACTAAATGGATTTCTGCTTAAAACGCCTTCCCTAGGGGGCTTATGGTTTTACATGGTTTTACAACTTGTTTATCAGACATTAAGGCTTGTGTCCACATTGTGTCTTTAATATTGCACAACTGTCCCTACATGTAAATAACTCACAGTAGTGGCCGCTCGCCTCACTACCGTGAGTGTTGATTAAGCGGTGAGAACTGACATGGCTTTTGTGCAGGTTGATCATGTGACACATGTAGTCATGTACACAATTACTTGGAGCTATAAAATTATAAAGATTTTCATCACAGTCGAACTCATATTGATGCACTTTTCTTAGATTTTGCAACCAAAGCTTTTGGCAAAGTTTCCCACAGAAAACTGTACATGTCACCACAAACTTTCACACTATGCATGGAGTTAATGGTAAATTATTGGATGAAAGATTACTTGACAGATTGATCACAACAGTTTTATCTGAAGGCAATTATACTGGAGTACTTCAAAGCTCTGTAGTCTGTAGTGACTCTGTACTACAGCACCTCTACTGTTTCTCATCTACATCAGACTTTATGCAGATGATGTATGGTTACTGACACCACACCTTCAAAATAATTTACTCATCTGGCAAACACATTGCAAATGGAACGGATCGGAATTGAATGCAGAAAGAGAACTACATGAAACTTTATTAGGTCAGCGAATCCAGCAAAATAAATCATCCAAGTACCTAGGAATTATATAATCTAACATGGAATGAACACATTAATGAAGTAAAGCTATAAAGGCAAAATAAAAGCACTGACAGCGAAATCTTTTTTGGTGCCCTAGATATATAAGCTAATTACAACTGTTATACATCTCTAGTGAGGCTTATACTCGAGAGGGGGTGCTTATAATCTCTAATTGATGAGTGCCACCACTAAGGAAATTGGGTTAGCTACTACTGTCACACTGTCTGTGCATGAGGCTAATACTGGCATTACCACCTTTGTTGTGAATGATTTTTCCTATTACAGCAGACATGTTAGAACAACTTTAGTGGCTATCACTTAAACTAAGGAGAATTGTTTTCAAGCTAACAATGTTGTTATTATTATTAACCTGCAAACATGTTTCCCGAAAGGACAAACTGACAACAATTGAATACAAGACACAAGGACTATACACAAGTACAATAACACTGAATTAAACAGTACAATAGCAAATAAATACAAAGCAACACTGAGTTAAAAAAGAAAGCACCTAAGTGCAGCGACATTGAATAGTTTGAGGTTGGTTATCTGTAAGATATTGGCAGGATTGTTGTTCCAAAGGACATGATGGTGAGTTGACTGATGAAAAAAATTAAAAACAGTAAAGATTGATGGTGGATATAGAAGTGCCTAGAGCTGATGGATTTCTATTAACCGTAGAGAAATACTGTGAAAAGGAAATTGCTGGTTGGCAATGCAAGATGTTGTGTACTTGACAGATAGGAAGTTTTGTCTTTGATGTATATAATGATGGCCACTCCAATAGATTTATGCATCAGTCAGGTAACTTGGGGTAGGTATAAATTGTGGACCAGGGGACCAGGGGACTCGGGCATTCACAAGGATCCAGGAATTTTCTACACTTCACAATACTCTATTCTAGGGTTCAAACGATTACCCAAATATTCAGATTAACGTTAGTTTGCATTGTAGCCAAATAATAAAATTAACAAAATGATTATTCGCACGTGATCATTTATATGGTGACACGTGATTAGCTGTCAGCAATAGCCAAATTTCATAATAAGGCTTTATAGCACATAATAATAACTGTTGCCCCTAGCAACCTGAATTTCCCATTATTTTTAGGTGATAATGTCTGAAGTAACTTCATATATATGTCATAAGATATGACATTTTGAAATTTGTGGTTTTCCCATACATATCTGTGTAAGGGGGCTACAGTTACCCCTTCTGGGCAATCACATAAAATGAGGTATTTCAACACATGGAGAAGCCAAAATTCCAAAGAATTCATATATCAATTTTACATAATTTGTAGGTGTGAATGCCAACAATGATCTCTCCAAATTTTAAGTGTATTATAGATCTTTAGATATGACATTCTTTGAATCCCATGATTTCTGTGATTACCGAGAGGGGCAATTGGTGTCCCTGTCATAGACAATGTATGGCAGAATGTCATATATCATGATTTATATGTGCTATCCTTTTAAAGCTTGGAGAGGTTACTTTGGACATTGACACCTACCAATAATGTAAACATTAGGTTGCTAGGGGCAACAGTTCATTTTTTCCTTATTATGGGGGAAGACAATGCTAATGAAAGTAACAAAAAGGAAAGGAAGAGTAGTAATAGCATTAGGCAGCCACTAATTGGTGAAGATGTACTAATTCCACGGTGAATCACCCTAAGCACAAGACCTCGTGCGGATTTGTGGCTTACTCCAGATACTTCTACTTTGTTATACTTTCTGTCACAGTATCGCTGTGACAATCCTTTCGAAAAGGACACTGTGGTATCTCTTTCTTATATTATTATTATTATATTATTATCTAATTCATTCAAATAGGAAGGGGTGGCACCAAAAGGCTAGGCCTGCACGACTCAGTAAGTTATTCATATGAAGCCCACAAACCTGTTTGTGGTTAATTAATTGTAGGCTTCTTGGTAGTGGGCGCCTTACTGAATTGCATTCATAGCAGGACCTCATACATCATGGTGCAGTTGTACAGCTAGGTGACATAATAGACTACTGTAGTATCCTCATTGTGCGGCAGGCGAGTGGCCTACAAATGCAGTCAGCTTCAGACACTTTTCAGAGGTGCTTATAATTTCTAATTGGTGTAAACATCGTGTGAGACACCATGACAGGGAAAAATTGACCATGCAAGACTACTTGTAGAGGTACCTAGTACAATTATAGAGTAGGGCTCAAACGAATAGTGGTTTACTGTATTTGAATATTCGCTCAGCTCTTACAAAATTAGTCGTATTTCCCTGGAATAATTGTTTGCACAATGTTTCTAAACTTTAGCTAGACGATATAATAGACTAGAATGTTCACCGTGCAGCAGGTGAGTGGACAATAAAATTAATGCACTCAACTTTAGACACTTTTTTAAAAAACGCTTATGATTTTTAATTGGTACCCCGTATAAACATTGTGTGAGACACTGTGACGGGGAAAAAGTGGATTGGCATTGCAAGACTACTTGCAGAGGTACCTAGTACACGTATAGAGTATTGCAAAGTGTATAAAAGTCCAAAAAGAGCTGGGTCCCTTGGTCCCAGGGTCCACTGTTTATACCTACCCAATAACTTGGACCATTGTTCACAGTCAGGATTCCATCAACTTCTGCAAACCCATCTATGGTCTGACCATGAGATGGGAGTTGATAAAAACACTCAGGTATCCGACAACAGATTTATAAGAAATGCAGATACAAAATAAATAATTATATGGACTGGCTGAGACCTCTTTCATACTTCACACTGTTATCATTGACCACAGCATGAACACAATCAGCATAGAAATTCCTTCCTTCAAAACTGAATCCTGTTTGAATCCAAAATAATTGTGAAACGAATTACCTCAGTCAATAGTTGAACTGGCTGGACAACCTTGAGGTACCTGCTCACTCTATAGTAGCTATATAGCTATCTGTGACTGGTTTTACACTCATCCTGTGAGTTCTAGACAATAGACTACTATATAAACAAACAAACAAATAAATGAATTCTCAGTCATTTAGAGTTCTGACTGCCAAATGAAAATTTGAATGAGAGATCACGTGACCACTGAAGCATCAGATGCTTCCTTCCGCCTGTGTTCTTGAGTCGCAAAACTTAGGAATTTTAGAGTGCTATGGTCTGTGAGGTTTGCACAAACATGCTGTTCAATTAGCTTTCAATTGCATGGCTGCATGCACCTCACTTATAGTAGGCATTCCAGCCCAAATTTTAAATTTTGATATTTTATATGCTCAATAGATAGAGTATTGATTGCCGATCTCAGAAATATAAAGTATAGTTTGTTGGGTTAAAATTAGCTACTTTGGCATGCACAGTGCTTAAAAACTGAAAAAAGGTACATTTTTTTTCTCCAGGGCTCCCAGTACATTTTAAATGGAAAATGGCACAATAGAATTAGGAAGCCATCTAGCAACCTGGACTGTCCTGAAACTGCAGTTGCTTCTAGTTGCAAGTTTGTACATGTAATGAGAGTAACTTGAGGTCTTATTGGATCACTTTCATCATCATGACTTCTATTACTATCTGATAATCTTTCCTGGAAGAACCATTATGAACATATGACTTCTATAGTTTGGTCACATATGATAGTGATCTCAGCGACCTGTGAGCAAACATGTTTCAAGGGGGTGGCACTCCAATATACCTTGTACTCTGATCTTCGTCCTCAGTCAAAGTGGTCAAACTTGAAAAATAAGCTTTGACTCTTGACTTATGCTAAATCCGTGCTTGACTCTTGACCAAATTTTTGTAAATTTCAAAATTACGGTTATGTTCTAATTCTAAAAGTGTGATATGCACTTTACAAATGAAGCTTATTTTTTGACCTACGTACTGCAAATTTCTTGCTTGACTTTTGTTTTGACCAAGTATGAAGATCAGAGTACAGGATATATTGTATTAATAAATAAAATAAATTGGAGGGCCACCCCCTTGATGTTTCTGTACAGATCAATACAATGGTGTATACCCATAGGCAAGTGACTATCTCAAGCATAGTACGTAGAATATACAAGTAAGCAAAAACATCAACTTAACAACTTTAAAAGGTAAACAACTAAAGTGGAGGTGTCACAATGATGCAACAATACCTAAGGTGAGTTGTGGTTTCAATCACGGCATTGTTGCAGTATGCCGACTTTGAAGTGGTTTATACTTTTGAGCAAATGGCACTGCCATCACAAAAATTGCTGTGGAGCTGAAAATCGCTAGCCCGAGCGAAGTAACTACGCTCTTTAAAGTAAGCAACAGTGACTACCTTCCACCTGACAGTACGTGTGTTAAACTACATACAAGGCTTGAAAAGATCACAAAACAACACAAAACTTACTTATTATTTAACGCGCACGATAAAACTAAGATTTTCATGATGATCAGCATGTGGACAAACCCCACAGTAAGTATCAGCGCCATTGGAACTCTAATGACGGAGCAATCCTAACGCGAGTTGTTATTTTGCGAGTTATTTTGTGCCTGCCTGGGTTGTATTGGGGAATATACGGAGAATCTTTTTGTTAAAAGAAATCTCGGATACTGGAATGCCTACTTATACTTGGAGCTCTCGCTCATAACTTCATATGCATTGACGCTAGCTCAGTAAACTAGCTAGTTACCAGGCTATGCCAAAATGGATGTGGAAGCGGACAGCGTGATCGGCTACAAGAAAGTCGTTAATGAGTGCGTAACTTGTGTTGTTTGGTATGTATAGTCTCATATAAGTATGGCGAATTTGCAGTGTAGAACGACATGATCTGTCAAAAGAAGATAAGCAAAAGAGCAGAATAGTTGGTTTATTGGAATTGGTGAGTAGCTAGCTAGATCAGTAGTTTTAGCTAATAAATAGGGGCCTAATATGCTGATATTATAACAATGCTGTAGCAAAATGAATGAATTAAGCTAACTACATGAGCAGCTAGCTATAGACTAACTATATATGTCTAGCAAAAGCACATTATCTAGATGTTTTTTCATACATGTAGCTAGCCATGCCGCACCTGTATACTGTGTATTTTGTACATATATGGTCGCTTGTATCCAAGATATTTGTTTTGTATGAGTGTGTGTGTGTGTGTGTGTGTGTGTGTGTGTGTGTGTGTGTGTGTGTGTGTGTGTGTGTGTGTGTGTGTGTGTGTGTGTGTGTGTGTGTGTGTGTGTGTGTGTATCAGCGTTGAAACCGGGTCGGGTCAACCGGGTCGGGTCAACCGGGTCACATTTTCTCCGGGTCATCCGAGTCCAACCCGGTTTACAAATTATCCGGGTCAGACCCGGATTGGATCACGTGAGAAACGAAATTGTTCGTTTGACGACGTGGAAACTTATAAACGCTATCGTATAGCTCTTTCGTTAGCCACGCCTACTTATCACGTTACCAACATACGTTCAGCTACGCCCATTTATTAGTAAGTGCAGTATGTAGCACGAAACTCAGGGTATCTAGCCGAAACATAGCTCTTACCGCACGCCTCGACTTTAATTAATCCGGGTCACATCCGGGTCAGTGGGTCATTCGGGTCAGCAGTAGTGACCCGGTTTCAACGCTGGTGTGTATGTGTCACTGTGTGTTTAAATTGGCATCTTAATGATGATTTTTCTTCCTTAATACAACAGGTCTTTAGAAAAACAATAATGCGTGGCACTGTTATGTCATGTTAATATAGCCACGATGTTTTACAGAACACACTGGGTATATAAAACATGGACATTATCTTAGCATCTCAAAATAAAAATAAAAAAACAGTGCAAATTGGCTATTGAATGAATATATATTTGGCATAAAATTTGGCTCGGTGACAAGGCACCCTTACTGACTTTTTTCGTAATATAGCTGTGCTTGACGTAGTCTTTGTCTCCATCCTTCACTGTTTCTTCAAACAACCACTACTGGGGTCATCAGTGGGTCATGTCACAAAATATTCATATGTCCAGCAACTCAAAGTGTATCTATAATGTTTTCATGTTTTATGATATTTCTTGTAAATTATTGTGGTTATTAACATGATTTAAAGATGTCTCCTTGTAAATATGCGTGCATATTCCAGGGGTGGATCTAGAAATTTTGAGAGGGGGTTTCAGGTTCTCTGGAATTGCAACTTCAGCCTAGCTGCAAGTTGTAGACCAAAAAAAGGTCACTATGTGGTTTTGAATGCTATGAAGGTGATTTCAAAGGCGAAAGTATGAAGTTTAGCCAATAGAAAAAGCCATAATATAATACAGTATGTATAACTCTTTGCCATTTTTATCACCCAGACGAATCGTAGGGGCGCACGCTTTTTCAGAGGGGGTTTCTGGAACTCCAGAAACCCCCCTAAAACCGCCCCTGTGTTTTCAGACGACCTCTATAACCTGCAAGATATTACACCACCATAATTGTATACTATCACTCTGTCAGTCATTTAGCTATTCTTATAGTATGTGGCAATCAACTATATTTTGTAGAACACTAATCCCATGCACCAGACTGAACATGTCACATAGCCTAAGTAAGAAATAAGAGTATAATGATTACACTTTGTGAGATAGCTGATGGTTTTAACAACAAATATTTCCTATTTAAAAGGCTACTGTTTTTCTCAGAACTGGTCATAAGTATAATTATGTATGAAATCACACATCAAGTATGTGTCATATGACATGTTTGTGGTTACTTAGATGTCAGGATGGAGCACATACTATTATAATAATACCTTAACTTTACAAACTAGATTTCCTTGAAATTAACTTATAGCTCTCCCACCAAACCATTTGAGAAAAGCATGTACTGTCTATAGCTACTTGAAGAGAAAAACATGTATAATTTTTCAGCTTGAATGTGACATGTTATACTATAGTTTAAAATATGAGAGAGGTTTGATAGTCACTTTCAGGCAAACATGTAAGTTCAAAATAAACCTCACTCCGCTTTGAGTTTGTAACTGTAAGTTATCTACATAGCTATGGTGATAACTGTATTACACGGTAAAGTTTTTGTACAGATAGCTACCCAACTGGATCAAATTGTTGGTAAATGTATCTACTGTCTGAGGTAATTTTGCAGTGCAGAACAAAGTGAGAAGTCAAAAGGAGAGGGGCAAAGGATCCTAGGCTGGTTGGAGTTTCTCTTTGAAAGTACATAAGCCTATACATGCATGCAGAGACCTGTGTGGACCCGATTATAATAGCTATATCAGTCTTCATGCCATTCAGTTTGTACAAAGCCCCCCTGTGCATTCCTTGCCAGTATCTAAAATTTTGTAACAAAGGTTATAGTTTTTAGGGTGACTCGTAACTTTGTTGAAATCCCTATAGGGTGACTTGTAATGTAGCTGAATGGTGACTTATGATGTATGTAACTGAACTTTCTCCAAGGTGACTAAAATGTAGCTGATCTTTCTACTGTAATGTACCTGAACTTTCTATACTGAAACTTAGTGGAACTCTCTACATGATGACTTGCAACATAGATTTTTATACAGGATGGTGTGTAACTTAGCTAATCTCTCTACAGGGTGACTGGTAATGTAGCTGAACTCTTTACTGGGTAACTTGTACCATATCATGGCTGAGGGTGACTTGTATCTTATCTGAACTCTCTAACAGGTTGACTTGACAAGAAAATGCTTTGAAATTTGCAAAGTATGCAGGGCTTTTATTCTGGTAAGATCTGTATACACAGGTATCTTACCCAGTTACTGGGTAAGACACCTGTAGACAAGCAAATTGCATACTTTGTGGGTTACTAACACTATTCCAGATACAGGGGCCATTGTCTAAATTACTATACATAAGACATATATAGGATTCTTCAGTGCACCCTTTAAAAATGATGTAATAATCACCTCCTCTCTAATTATTACACCATTCCTTCAGGGTAGTTTATCCACTGATACCTACGTATACATAGCTGAACCTTCTACAGAATAATTCGTAACTGAACTGTCTGCAAGAATAAATTGGGAATACAATAAGAATGATGTAGAACATGAGCCAATGACAAAGATACAATATAAATTGCAGTTATTGTACTACCATTCATTTTTCACATTATACTAGTAACCGACACATTACGCAAAAGCAAACCCAGTTGTGCCATAAGGCACTTATGACAGTGCCGGTCTACTTCCCCTAGCTTTTCGACTGTCACACAGCTTTGCATGGTGGAATCATTCCTGCAGTGACCACAACACAACAGTGATCATCTGGGTAATTTGCAAATGCAACACACATCTATTCTATCATTATGTCGTCATTGTTTTCCACTTCATTTTGACTTCATTACTGGAAATGTCTCCATCTTCATATTACTGAGGTAAATGGTTTCTCATTAAACTTTTCTCATTAAAACTTGGATACATATAGTTACACTACAAGTAGTTAGCTATATGTATCCAACAACGGCTATATAAGTGCCATTGGCTTACAGCAAATAATCTGACAAGCTGATCCACTCACTCCACTGAAATGATTTATTAATCATACAGTATGGTAGTTACTGTATAGTAGGGACCACGAAGGAGTAGGCGTGGCCCATGAAATAACATCACCCAAAAACCAGCCTCAATTTCCCCTGATGACAATGAGGCAGTATTGGTTAGGTAATACTAAGCCCAAACAAGCTTTTAGATCGACCCGAAATGCTTTCAGCAAGTTGTTACAGAATTTAAAAAATATATATATTTAATGAAACTTTCTACTGACTGACTGACTGATGCCTTCAGACAAGTGTAACTTCAAACGGCTAAGACTATGGGCTTGATTTTTTCACTGTTTGATGTCACTTCGGCCCTGTGTCTCCCCTTTGTGTCCCATTCATCTTTGCTGACAGTCAATTTGGTGGTAGCACGTGATGGATTCCCTTCGAAATGGAAATTGTCCGTATTTTTCATAGTGGCTATTTTGATTGCAGAAGTGCTTTTTGAACAGTTCTTAATTCGTACCAAGTTGAACATAGCTGACAATGAAGCGTAATGGATGCTTCACTTTTCAGATGATAATTGATATAACTGGGTGCGCGGCACCATTTCTTTCTTTTGGTATGTGTGGATTGCAGAGGTGCTTTTCAAACAGTTCTTGATTCGAAATGCTGTATAACGGGATGAACATAGCTGACAACAAAGCGTATTGGATACTTCACTTTTTAGACGGCAATAATTGATATAGCTGGGGGGCGTGACACCATTTCAGATGCGGTATGCATGGATTCACCAGTCATAATAATTATTTACAAAAAAAGTTAACAAACAAGTACACAAAAAATAGGAATCAGTTTTCAACTAGAGTAGGGACCATAGCACATCGATAAAAGTACTGATACAAGCTGGAGAAGTATATGATATTAAATCACAGTAAAACAATAAGAAGTGTTATATCCCTACTGTGCATTTCCATTATGGTATCTTGAGCACAGAAGGGTTATAACACTTATTGTTTTACTGTGATTTAATATCGTGCACTACTCCAGCTTGTTTCAGTACTTTTTATCAATGTGCTATGGTCCCTACTCTAGATGAAAATTTCATTTTTTTTGTGTAGTTACTTGTAATAATAGATTTTGAACCCTATAGCTAGCCAATAGCTCTCTGCTTGTGTATTTAGTGGTACAACATGTGATGTGAGTCACCACGGGCTATCTCCTCAGAGTGAACCTGGCCTTTGATCTAGCTAGCCCACTCCTCAGCTAGCTAGCCAGGAAGTAGCTAGCTCACTCTTTAGGATTTCAGTCATGGCTTTGTGACCCGTCACACATTTGCTTTAGCAAAGTGAAAAGCTGAAGAAACTTGCACAACAGCAAGGTGGGCTTGTTATGAATGTTGCAAATGGCCACTGAATACTTTTAAGCAATGAACCCAGATGGATTGCTGTATATATTATTCACTGAAAGGCAGGAAGTGTAATAATTGTGACCATTGGCTGAACAAACCACTAACTGTTCATTATAATTGCTTTATAATTGCTATAATAAAGTTACATGTGTATACAGTGATTCATATGTAGGTAATTCTTGGCTGACCATTACAGCATTAGACAGCTTCATACAGACGACATTGTGACCACGGCTGTTATATATACAATGGTGACTGGTGACCATTTACACAGGTTCCACTGTAGTAACATGCCACACTCAAGCTGAAAAATTGTATAGAGTACATAATGGTTTTTCCTTGAAAGTATACTAGTTATAGACAGTATACATGCCTTTTTCAAGTGTTGTGATGGATGATGCAATAATTAAAAGAGGGTGATTTAGCAGCTGGTATAGCTACAAATTAATTTCAAGGAAACTCCATTTTGTGGTTCAAGGCTCACAATAGTACATTAGATCATAGATCATGTATTCTAAGTAGAATATACTATCTATGATTAGATATGTGCTAATAAGGAAAGTGTTAAACTATTGGATCCTGGCATCTTTAAGAAATCACAAGCACATCATATAGTGCATGTTTGATGTGTGATTTCATTATTTACTGATCAGTCTGGTATGCTTAGGAAAAAAAAAGAAGAATCATATGTTTACATTGGTACAGTAATTTGAAATGTTAATAGAAAACAAGCCAAAGTTATCTAGTTCAGTTGACATAATGGGTTCCATTCTTGTATTGTTCTGGAAAACAGCTTTTTGAAATGATGTTGTAGATGTTGTTGGAGTATGAAATGATGCTGATGATATTGCCTGGTTTCTATGGTCATTGGAAGATAATTGCAGGATAGATATAGGAATTTGGTTGTGGAATGCTTTGTAAAATGTTTGTAGTCTAGAAACTCTGGCCAGGAGAAATGTTGGATTATTGAAGGGACTGAGCTATATCTCCTAATACCCATCTTGCTGCTCTTCTTTGAATATTTACAAGTTTGCGTATGTCCTGGATCCCATACTATTGAAGCATATTCCATCTGACCATTGCTAAATGTGATGCTACTTTTACACCTGTAGAACAATTGCTTAAGCTTCTCTATAGCAGTCATCTGTATGTATATTGAGGCCACAACTTTCTGGTCCAGGGTGGCTATTATACATAAGTACCACTAGAGTAAAAAAAACATGTGCGAGTTTCACGTCTAGGAAAGCGTAGTTTCAAACTCACATGGCTTTGACTCTGTAACTGTAAGTTATCTATGTAGCTATGGTGATAGCACAATAATGCACAAGTTGAAAGTTTTGTACAGTATCTAGTGAACTGATGAGAATGGATGCAGAAAGCACCATCAATTTTTTGGTAAGTGTGGCTAGCATTTGGCAATGTTTTTGGAACCCCAGAAATCCATAAAATAACTATACAAAGCTAATGATGCAACACAAAGGTCAACAGAGAACTTTTATGAGTGCTGAGAAACTTCAAAATCCTGTATGAGTTTGGGGAAAGGGGGAGGGGGTTGCTCATTGTATAGAGTTTTATTGGTATAATTTACATGCTGTAGCTTTAACTATTGTTGCTGGTATTTAACTAAACAGCATAAACTCTACAGTTGGGCCTGCATGTTTTTTAAGGTCCATAGACCATAGCCAGTCCTTTCTGTGGCTGGCAACGATGCTTACACTACAAAGAAGGACCGCTTTCTTATACCATTGCATGGAAAGACAATGCAACTGCTGTATCTACAAAAAGAAATCTTCAACCATACAACAAACGCTTGATTATCCAAATGATAGTACAGTAATCCTTCTATTATTTGGCCATCGATTATCAAACATACCACTAACTGAACTGTGGAAATGATTGTTCTATTAGAGTATTTTGACAAAAGTTAAAGTATTTGAACAGAGCTCTGTATATAAATGAATGGGCTTCTATTATTCAAACTTTTCAATTATTTGAACTCACCCAGGGTCCAATGAAATTGGATAATGGAGAGAGTACTGTATAGTGCTCACACAATATCCTAAACACATGCTGCTTATACACACGGGATTTATTACACAAATTTATTTAACTACAAACATATAAATTTATCATTACAACAAATTAAAGAATTTAGTTATAGATAGTCCATAGTCTATATTGCCGCACCTTCCTCAAAACCCAAGCATCCCATGAACTATGTAGACACAACACAGTAGCCCTTACCAAAGCAAATCCCAACCTTGCTCTCACCCAAGCTGAAGAGAGAACATCACTGTAAGCGTAACTTTTGTCCCATCGGGCAGCAAGGCCACTAGCAAGTCTCTTAATAAAGGAGGATGCTTCACCACCAGTCAGACCATCCATGGAAAGACACAAAGGTGTAAAGTGAGCTTGGCGTGCACAACAAGCAGCTCAATACTTTTGTTTCTTTTCAATTTCGGCTCCAAAGAGTACTGATTTGGGTGTGCGAATCAAATAAGACTGGGCATCAGTATCTACAATACAAACATCAATGCTCAGCTTGAGGTAACCAAACACCTGAATACTTAAGTCAGCAACAAGTGTTTCTCCAGTAGGGTCAACTGCTGCATACGAAACAATAGGCTCACTGGTCCCAAACCATTGCTGCTAAGTCTCCTATAGCATCCCTTGTCTCATTATGCCATTGCACTATCAATCCACCCTTCATACAGGTTAAAAAAATTATCTAAAGTAGAAGGCGCACCACAACCATCACAAAATGCAGGAACATTCAACAAGGGTTTATGATAACAGACAGCAAGAGCATCCCTAAACTCTTGAGGTGTAAGATCAAAATTATTTTTTATTCTGGAAGTACTGATAGCCACACTGACAAATCATTATCCTTTGCCCTCAACAAAGCACGATAATGAATGGGGTCCATTTGTGAACAAATATGATCAAACAAATCAGTATGCTTCACATGCAGCAACCTTGTATACTCCTCTCGAGCCTCAAACAGCATAAATTCATGACTATCAAGTTCAAATGTACCCGCACCTTTGATTGCTGTAACAATAACCTGAGTAGCATGCTGGGAAGCAGAAAAGTTAAGCGGTGAAGACACACAAGACATTGTTAAAACCAAGACCACCCCAATGTACAGGGAGGGAGAACAATTGCTGCTCCAGCTGAGAAACTTCACAACCAAACAAAGGAGGTAAAAAATGAGTCAACAAAGTATGTTGCAGTGGTGCAAAGAGAGAGTCACAATTAGGGATCTCACGTTGCAAATAAATCCATTCACATTGCGTAGACTTAGTCATAGCCACATAAGCTGTGGAGTACTGTATAGTGTAGTCAGTAATTAGACATCACTAAATAATCATTTTTCAATGTTTGTTTGCAATATTGAGATCATTTTCTATGCATCACCTTTCAAACGATGAGACCAGATGGCTCAGACATTCTCAAGGTTAGTGATTAGACATCCTTAAATGTTATAAAAGGTATCACTAAAACCAGTGAAACTCACAATCACAAGTGCTGGTACATGCAGGAAAGCGTATGAATGACGGTCAGTACCTTATACTGTTAAGTTCTTACTTTAGCAAACTACAATAACAGTAACCTACTTAGACATCCTTACATGGCTATAAACAGTATCAATAAAACCAACAAAACTCACAATCACTTCTTCAGAAAAGTGCTGTGTACAGGTAGGACATGCATGCGTGCTACTTGCATAATTAGTAGCTATTTGGAATTTTACATTAGTTTCAAAAATTGTAAAACAATCAAACATTGAAGTTCACAAGCACTTAGTAGATTTTTAGATAGCTCTTTGCGTAAGCTTCAAGAAATGTACTTTGGTTTGAAAGAGCCACTGAAACAGTGAATGCCAAGGAATCCAGGGGCCTTAAAGTACATAGCCTTGTAGTTTATGTAAAGTGCTATGCCTATAAATTCCAGTGGTCCCCATTGTTGGCTGGTTTCGCATTGTGATTATTGAGATCATGTGATAGTAAAACTCAAGTAAATCAAGTGGCGTGTAATGCATGTTCTCTTTCCTCTTTGTACAGGCTGTATAGTGTTGAATTACATTAATTTTAGCGAGTACTATAGTTCACACCATAACCCATCATCAGTAATTATGTAGAAAACTGTGTAGTTATAAAACAAATGAGGTTTGTCTTTTCACCTACTAGGTGAGCATACCTCAGCGACATACATATAAATACCAGGCATATATATTAGGCAAATAGTGTCATTGTGAGAAAGTGTGCCTACCATTAATTTTAGTGATGTTTACAATACTGATACAACTTGAAATGCTTTGCAGCACAGAACAAAGTAGTTTTTCAGAAAAAAATTTGGAACAGAAGTGAGTCTTCTTTATTTTAGAGCATTAACACACAAAACAAATATGGTATCCTATAAATTGATAAAGATCAATAATTACTCCTAATTTTTGACTCAATATGCAGTAAGCTAGCAAGCTGACTCGTATATAGTTAGATACATAGCTATCTAAATTACACTGTAAGTAAGTACACAGATCAGAAACCAGCAACGTGAAAAGATAATAATATAAATCAATAATAAACACTTAAACAGTGGGCAAATTTAAAAAGAGAGAAGTGAGGCTTTAATTGATTTAGTCATTGTAGTAGTACTGACTTTGAATTTCTGAGTTGGTACCAGCACAGCTACTAGGAAAATGTTATATTACCACTACCAGCTATATATAACCCAAGCCCTCTACCCAAGCAAAATGTCTACTCACTTTACAGCAAGTATTATACCTTCCATATCCCATCTGACTGTGTGCATATCACACACGTGTGCTTTGCAGTTTCAATCTTGTGCACAAACTATTACTGGCAAGTCTTTATATGATTGCTTGTATAGAAGGAAGTGTACATGCCAATACTGACCAAGTTATTCAGACTATTGACACCAATTTTATCTTCATAGAAGTTCAGCTCCTCCCTGAATTTCCAGACTTTATCCTTCTTACAAGTCCCTAGCTGGTGAAATTCCAATTCCAATGATTGCTCAAATAATAGAGAAATCCAACATATTTATTGTTCTATGTTTTGTGCCCTGGCTTCTTTTTTAAGTGCAAAAAAAAGGTCAGGAGAAGAGTTGCATCTTGCACAAACTGAATGGCATGTCAATAAATAAAATAGAGCCTAAAATACCCATGACCGCTGTCTTCTATCCAAATTAAAAATTTTCAGGCAGTATATAAGTAGTTTGCTCTAATGACAAGCTCAAAATTGCTGATGTTGTTTATCTATGTATTGTACTTATTTGTAATATTTTTGCGTCAGATGAAAATAAAACACGTTAATGGACTGCATGGCATTAGCTATCAGTAAACTGTATAATAGATCTGTGTATGACAGTCGCTACAATCACTGTGCAACATTTGTGCTATGTATAGCGGCTATGTGAATATTAAGTTTATACACAAGAGTCTACAATACACCCTGCCATGTGCTACATAGTTATGTGCTTTAAACCTTGTATCCATTATCATACATATATGTGACTGAATTTTGGGAAATGGTTCCAAATCACACATGAAATATAGTGTATTTCTTCATGTATTTAATGATATTTTTAGTTATGCGTACATATTCCCAACTGAAGTGTTTCTGACATCATTTCAGTAATTTAAGCACTGAATTCCATGTATGTATTGTTTTGAAATGTTATAGAATAACTGTTCACATGGCAGTAATAAATATCATCAGTACTAAAATAAAAATGTGTGATTTGGAACCATTTCCCAAAATTCAGTCACATATAGCCATAGTTTTGAACATTTTGTATGCTAGCTACCCACACAATAAGATATTATCATTTGTGTTGATATTCATATAGTTTCGATATGCTACCAAACTTGATTATCTGATGATGCTGATAGGAGCTATATCAGGCTTATGCCATGGTGTTACCTTCATCCTCTTATTTGTTGCTTTTGGTACAGCTCTTGATGAGTTTGTGGAGTATACAGTTTGCAGGAATAACTTAGCAAACTGTTCTGAGAGTGATTTGGATGCTGCAGCTGATAACTTGATAGATGAAATAAATTATCCGATTGTTGTGTATCTCTGTGTACTAGGAATACTAGCTCAATGTTTTGCTTGGCTTCAAACAATGCTGTTTCGGTTTTCCAGTGAAAGACAAATTAAAAGGATTCGTATATTGTTTTTTCGTTCTATACTAAGACAAGAAATTGGGTGGTTTGATGTTCATTTGTCTGGAGAACTGAGTTCACGATTGAACAAGTATGTATTGTCATATAGGCTTCGAGCAATATTGTTTGCAGATAGTTCATGCATACAATGCTTATTTTAGTGACTTGGAAAAGGTAGCAGCTGGAATTGGAGAAAAATTCTCAGTTATATTTCAGACACTAGGAGTATGTATTACTGGACTGGTGGTTGGGTTTGTGTACTTGTGGCAGGCATCACTTCTTATGATAGGATGTGCTCCTATTGTAATATTAGTTGGTGCTATAACACAGTGGGTGAGTAAATTTAGTTATTAAGAATCTATCTCTATCAGAGCTATGTAGTGTTTATACAATCTAATCAAAAACAGCCAAGCTGTTAAAAAAGGTGCGGCCCCCAAAAAGGCCATGGTGAAAAAAGATGTGAAATCCAAGGTGGCGGCCAAGAAATGGCTGTGATGGTAGGTTAATGGTTACATTTTAATAACGACAATTCAGGTGAATTTGGTGCCAAGACCAAGCGGCACAAAATTCACCTGAATTGTCGTTATTAAAATGTAACCATTAACCTACCATCACAGCCATTTCTTGGCCGCCACCTTGGATTTCACATCTTTTTTCACCATGGCCTTTTTGGGGGCCGCACCTTTTTTTAACAGCTTGGCTGTTTTTGATTAGATATCACTTCTTTTTGTATTTGTATACTGCAAAGCCGGCCTATGGCTGGCTTTGGGGCTTTTTTAACCCATGTGTTTTTTTCTTTACCACAGGAAGAAGAAAAGAACTTAAAGAAGATTTTTAATGCTTCAATTGTTTTTGATTTTATTAGTAATTATACAAATTATATACATATGTTTATTACATGCCCATTATTCCCCACAGGATATTTTTTTGCAGTTGATCTCTCTACTGGGTGACTTGAAATGTAGCTGAACTATATACAGGATGGTTTCTTTGTAGCTGAACTCTCTACAAGGTGACCTCTTCTAGCTGGTCTCTCTACAGGGTGATTTGTTTCTAGCTGAACTCTCTACAGGTGATTTGTTTGCAGCTAAACTCTCTACATGGTGGTTTGTTTGTAGCAGAACTCTCTACATGATGGTTTCTTTGTAGCTGAACTCTCCATAAGGTGACTTCGTCTAGCTGAACTCTCTACAGGGTGATTTGTTTGCAGCTGAACTCTCTACATGATGGTTCCTTTGTAGCTGAACTCTCTACAAGGTGACTTTGTCCAGCTGATCTCTCTATGGGGTGATTTGTTTCTAGCTGAACTCTCTGCAGGTGATTTGTTTGCAGCTGAACTCTCTACATGATGGTTCCTTTGTAGCTGAACTCTCTACAAGGTGACTTTGTCCAGCTGATCTCTCTACGGGGTGATTTGTTTCTAGCTGAACTCTCTGCAGGTGATTTGTTTGCAGCTAAATTCTCTACATGGTGGTTTCTTTGTAGCTGAACTCCCTACATGATGGTTTCTTTGTAGCTGAACTCTCTACAAGGTAACTTCTTCTCTACAGGGTGATTTGTTGTAGTTGAATTCTCTACAAGGTGGTTTGTTTGAGGCTGAACTCTCTACATGGCGGTTTCTTTGTAGCTGAACTCTCTATCTACAGAGTGATTTGTTTGCAGCTGAACTCTCTACATAATGGTTTCTTTGTAACTGAACACTCTACAAGGTGACTTCTTCTAGCTGATCTTTCTACAGGGTGAATTGTTGTAGCTGAACTATCTATAAGGTAACTTCTTCTAGCTGATCTCTCTACAGGGTGATTTGTTTGTAACTGAACTCTCTGCATGATGGTTTCTTTGTAGCTGAACTCTTTTCAAGGTGACTTCTTCTAGCTGATCCCTCTACAGGGGGATTTACTTGTAGCTGAACTCTCTACAAGTGATTTATTTGCAGCTGAACTCTTTATGTGGTGGTTTCTTTGTAGCTGAACTCTCTACAAGGTGACCTCTTTTAGCTGATCTCTCTACAGGGTGATTTGTTTCTAGCTGAACTCTCTACAGGTAATTTTTTGCAGCTAAACACTCTACATGGTGGTTTCTTTGTAGCTGAACTCTGTACATGATGGTTTCTTTGTAGCTGAACTCTTTACAAGGTGACTTCTTCTAGATGAACTCTCTATGGGGTAATTTCTTTGTAGCTGAACTCTCTATATGATGGTTTCTTTGTAACTGAACTCTCTACAAGGTAACTTCTTCTAGCTGATCTTTCTACTGGGTGATTTGTTTGCAGCTGAAATCTCTACATGGTGGTTTCTTTGTTGCTGAACTCTCTACAAGGTGAATTCTTCTACCTGATCTCTCTACAGGGTAATTTGTTTGTAACTGAACTCTGTACAAGTGCATTTTTGTGGGTGATCTCACTGCAGGTTGATTTGTTTGCAGCTGAACTCACTAAAGGGTGATTTTGCTTGTAGCTGAACTCCTTGCATTGTGTCTAGTTTCTAGCTGATCTCTCTACAGGGTGATTTGTTTGTAGCTGATCTCTCTACAAGTTTATTTGTGTGTAGCTGATCTCTCTGCAGGTTGATTAATTTGTAGCCGATCTCTCTACAAGGTAATTTGTTTGTAACTGAACTGTCTATAAGGTGATTTATTTGTAGCTGATCTCTCTGCAGGTTGATTTGTTTTAGCTGAACTCTCTACAGGGTGATTTACTTGTAGCTGAACCCCTTACATTGTGTCTAGTTTCTAGCTGATCTCTCTACAGGGTGATTTGTGTGTGGCTGATCTTTCTACAGGTTGATTTGTTTGTAGACGATCTCTCTACAAGGTAATTTGTTTGTAGCTGAACTCTGTACAAGGTGCTTTTTTGTAGGTGATCTCACTGCAGGTTGATTGTTTTGTAGCTGAACTCACTAAAGGGTGATTTGCTTGTAGCTGAACTCCTTACATTGTGTCTAGTTTCTAGCTGATCTCTCTACAGGGTGATTTGTTTGTAGCTAATCTCTCTACAAGTTGATTTGAGTGTAGCTGATCTCTCTGCAGGTTGATTAATTTGTAGCCGATCTCTCTACAAGGTAATTTGTTTGTAGCTGAACTCTCTATAAGGTGATTCGTTTGCAGCTGAACTCTCTACATGGTGGTTTCTTTGTTGCTGAACTCTCTACAGGGTGTTTTGCTTGTAGCTGAACTCTCTACAGGGTGATTTGTTTCTAGCTGATCTCTCTACAGGGTGATTTTTGTAGCTGACCTCTCTTCAGGGTGATTTTTTTCTAGCTGATTGCTCTACAGGTTGATTTGTTTGTAGATGAACTCTCTAAAGGGTAATTTGCTTGTAGCTGAACTCCTTACTTTGTGTCTAGTTTGTAGCTGATCTCTCTACAGGGTGATTTGTTTGTAGCTGATCTCTATACAAGTTGATTTGTGTGTAGCTGATCTCTCTGCAGGGTTATTTGTTTGTAGTCGATCTCTCTACAAGGTAATTTGTTTGTAGCTGAGCTATCTATATGGTGATTTGTATGTAGCTGATCTCTCTGCAGATTGATTTGTTTTAGCTGAACTCTCTACAGGGTGATTTGTTTCTAGCTTATCTCTCTACAGGTTGATTTGTGTGTAACTGATCTCTCTACAAGCTGATTTGTTTGTAGCTGATCACTCTGCAGGTTGATTTGTTTCTAGATGATCTCTCTACAGGTTGATTTGTTTGTAGCTGAGCTCTCTGCAAAGTGTTTTGTTTGTAGTTGATCTCTCTACAAGGTGATTTTTTGTAACTGACCTCTCTTCAGGGTGATTTGTTTCTAGCTGATATCTCTACAGGGTGATTTTTTGTAGCTGACCTCTCTTCAGGGTGATTTGTTTCTAGCTGATTGCTCTACAGGTTGGTTTGTTTGTAGCTGAACTCTCTACAGGGTGATTTGCTTGTAGTTGAACTCCTTACATTGTGTCTAGTTTGTAGCTGATCTCTCTACAGGGTGATTTGTTTGTAGCTGATCTCTATACAAGTTGAATTGTGTATAGCTGATCTCTCTGCAGGTTGATTTGTTTGTAGCCGATCTCTCTACAAGGTAATTTGTTTGTAGCTGAACTATCTAAAAGGTGATTTGTTTGTAGCTGATCTCTCTGCAGGTTGATTTGTTTTAGCTGAACTCTCTACAGGGTGATTTATTTGTAGCTGAACTCCTTACATTGTGTGTAGTTTGTAGCTGATGTCTCTACAGGGTGATTTTTTTGTAGCTGAACTCTCTACAGGGTGATTGCTTGTAGCTGAACTCCTTACATTGTGTCTAGTTTCTAGCTGATGTCTCTACAGGGTGATTTTTTGTAGCTGAACTCTCTACAGGGTGATTTGTTTCTAGCTTATCTCTCTACAGGTAGATTTGTTCATTGCTGATTGCTCTAAAGGTTGATTTGTTGCAGCTGAACACCCTGCAAAGTGTTTTGTTTGTAGCTGATCACTCTAAAGGGTACTTTGTTTGTAGCTGAACTCTCTCCACAGTGACTTGTGTGTAGCTGAATTCTGTGTAACTGAATTCTCTAGAGAGTGACTTAATTGTAGCTGAATTCTCTACACAGTGCATGACTTGTTTATAGCTGAACTTTCTTCAGTGTGACTTGTAATGTTCTGAATCTCTATAGTGATATATTTGCATAACTCTCCACATGGTGACTGTCTTCTTGCTGAACTGTCTATAAGATTAACTGTTTGCAGCTGAACTCCCTACAGAATAACTTGTGATGTAATAAAATTCTATAATGGAATAAATAAATTAGCCGAATGCTCTATTAGGGTGACTGTTCTATTAGAGTATCTCGATCTCGCATTTGCTACACGGAGTTGGCTTTCGAATCATAACTCAGTGGTTTGTAATCCGATTCTTCTGTACTACTGCAAGGACTTTCTATGAAGATTATTCCAGCTATACACCGATTTTCAGCTCATTGCTCTAAGCGGTTTGCCTAGTAGGCGTGAAAACTAATACTTTTTTATTCATAAAAATCGATCGCGTAATTGTGACACAGGTTGGGTTTTGTGTCATATCTCCGTGGTCTTTATCTCGATTCCTTTCAAACCACCAAAAGGCACTCCTACGATGGTTACTCCATCTACATAGCAATTTTCAGCTCATTCCATGAAGCGGTTTACCCTGTAGGCGTGACAACAAATCGATCTTGTTTTACGCGAATAATCGGTCATAACTCCTGAACCATTCATCGGATTTGTACCAAATTTGATGCTAGGATTCGCCTTTGGACTCCCTTTCTGTGTGCCAAATTTCAAGGCGATCGGAGTACGCGTTTGCTTGTTATAGCAATTTTTGCAAGTGTGCGAAAAGACGAAGAAGAAGAAGAAGAAAAAAAAAACGAAGAAAAAAAACGAAACTTTGGCAGCTCGTATCTCGGAAATGGCTGGAACGATTTCCTTCAAATTTGGAATGTAGACTCCCTTGGCTGGCGGGCAACTGTGTAGCAAATTTGGTTCCAATCAGATAAGTGATCACCGAGATACAAATGTGTGAAAATGACGTTTTCGTTCTTCCTGTCAATATACTCACGGGTGTGGCGCGCCAGCTTCTTGGGCCGCACGACACACTACCGTGTGTCTTGATGCTTATAAAGCAGTCATTACTGGCTCATCAACTCTGTGATATGTGTGTGATGAACTCATCTTATTAATTTTCATTTCCTAGCACGCACACAAGTATGAACGTCTTAGAAGTATGAACCCTTATACTAACTTGCCACAGGAGTTGCACACTTGAGATAACAATTCATCAGCACCATGTAGAACATTACAAAATAGTGTATGTATGATTGTCCTGGCATACTTCAAATAAGCATTAGACCAAGTGATGCTGTTGTAATGAATTTACAGTATAAATTATTGAGCCTAAGGCATGCATATTTTCTCAATGCACATGCATATATAATTCGTTCACTTTAACACATGTGTTGTATGTTCTGCTTGTTGGAATATATTACACCCTTAAAAATGTTCAAGTGCATGTTGCTGCACGTCACGCAACAAAACCCTTTTAACTACCTTTAATCAATATTGGGACAGATACTGCCCCCAAGCTGAGACTTAAATGCACCACTATTTGCAAGTATTAAGACCAGTGGTCTGTTTTTGTCTCAGTATAGGCAGTATTTGGACCGTTGGTCCGAATACTGATTTATAGACGGAGTCAGTATAGGTCCACATTATTACATGAGATTTGGTGTGTTACATAGGTCAATGTTAAGTTCACACGAAATGAGCAGACTCAGTATGCTACAGCAGGAGTAATAGCTGAGGAAGTTATTGGGTCAGTCAAAACTGTGATAGCATTTGGAGGACAGGAAAAGGAAGTTCAACGGTATGTATAGTGGTGAATAATACATTGAAGAAACACAATGAGAAACGTGTATGGTTATAGCTATTACCAACACTTAAAGAAAGCCCAAAGAAGTGGTGTATGGAAAGGACTTGTTTCTGGAGTAGGTTATGGACTGAATTTCTTTCTTTTACTTGGAATTGTGGGCCTGGTTTACTGGTAAGATATACTACACTGTAAACAAGCTATACATACACTGAACTTGTTGGTGTAGGTTTAGTGGCTATCTAATCACTCATGAAAATGCTACATCTGGAGATGTGATAATTGTGAGTGAAAGCTTGACTTACACAGTGTACATAAGATTATGTGTGCATGTGAGCATGAGCATGTGTTTATTTTAGCTGTTTGATAATATTATAAAGTGAACTTGTCCAATAATAAAGTGTCTCACATCATGATCACCTAGAGATTGTTCAACCAAATATTGAGCACCAGTTATATCCAAACTGTTTGATACTATCACAGTAAAATTTGGTGCTTAATGCTATTGGTGCATTCTCAACAGCTACAATCTTAGTTCATGATCAGTGACAAACAGTTTCTGATAGTTGTGTAATGAAGTGAATGTACTATATGTGATCATGTTAGGCACTATTTTCAATAATTGGAGGAGCACAGTATTTGGGGCAAAGTATCACTAACCTACAAGAAGTCTCAGTTGCTCGAGGCTCTGCTGGAGCATTGTATGACATCATCAATAGAGTAAGGATATAATGTTATGCCAATGATTGCAATCTGCATTAATATCATAGCAATCACAAATGGCTGATGTAAAATTTATTCCTGAAGAATTTAAAAGTGATATTGTTTTTACTGATGTCACATTTTGCTATCCCTCCAGACAAGATGTAAAGGTAAAGATATAATCATATTATATGCACATGTGTTGTCAATCCTTGTCCTCTTTTACAGGTGCTAGATGGTTTGAGCATTAGTGTGGAGCCAGGCCAAACACTAGCTCTAGTGGGGTCCAGTGGGTGTGGCAAGAGTACAGTAGTACAACTGATACAACGATTCTATGACGTGGACAAGGGACATGTATGTGTACTGTACATATATTCATGCACAATCTTTGGTCATGTAATTTTAAAAGTATGGATTTTTTGTGCGGGTGACTTGTGCATGTTCACATGAGTGGTAGTGCCGTTTACAGCATACAATTGTATTTTAGATACTGGTGGGTGGCAATGACATACGTGAAGTAAACCTTCACTGGCTGAGACAGCACATTGGGGTGGTCAGTCAGGAGCCGGTGTTGTTTGCTACTACAATAGCAGAGAACATTAGTTATGGGAAAGAAGATGCTACTCAAGAAGAGATAGAGGAAGCAGCTAAGGCAGCAAACATTCACTCCTTTATCACTGAACTTCCTGATGGTTATGAAACAATAGTGGGAGAGCGAGGTACTCAGTTATCAGGAGGACAGAAGCAGCGTGTAGCCATAGCTCGAGCTGTTATTGGAGACCCTAAGATATTACTGTTGGATGAAGCCACCTCTGCACTTGACACTGAGAGTGAAGCCTTAGTGCAGGCAGCACTGGAGAAGGTGTGGTTTGTCATGTAATACGCTCCTGTGAGTATGACGCAAGTTGATTTCTGTAATTCACTCGTAATGTTGATATTGATTTTACAGTATGTCTGCATGTGGTTGCACTGCAGTACATTGCTAGTGCATATTCTCAAAACGTTTTAGTGCTTTGCAAAGAGAACTCTTCATGACTTTGCAGTTTTGTAGTGCAGGACTTGTATATAATGGGAACACCATACCATCAGTCATTATTGTACTACCTGACAATCTTTGTATAGCATAGAGAAAGGAAAATTACTACATGAGCAAGTATTTTGTATAATTGTATTCTCTGTCAAGTTGACACCATGTATACATGTATACTACGATTATTATTTTGGTGTTATTGTATGGCAGGCAAAGGAGGGACGAACTACAATTGTAATTGCTCACCGATTGTCCACAATACAAGGAGCAGATGCCATTGCAGTCATCACTAATGGTCAAGTGGTGGAAGTTGGTACCCATTCTGAACTGTTAAATAAGAAAGGAGTGTATTTTGATCTTGTAACAACTCAGGTGATAAAAGTTCTTTTGTACGATATGTTACATTATTCACTCAATAGACATATGGTGGTCAAGAGCAAGAAGATGATGAGATGATAAGCAGTTAGTGCTGTATACCTTATTGTTATCAGTGGTCACACAATGCATGCTAATGTGTAGAAATGATGAAGAAGTTTGATCAGGATGAGGAGCCATCTGATATTCAGACACCAGGAAGAGAACTGTGCCCAGGAGCATCAGATGAACATGATGATGATACTGAAGATGGCGAGGTACCCACTGATGTTGTAATAGTAGTAATTGAATACAATTTACATGTTTGTAGTTGGAGGGTGCTACAATTGGTTACTCACTCACAAGAGTGTTATGGAGGATACTACAGCTCAACTTACCAGAACTACCTTATATCATTCTGGCATTAATATTTTCCATTATTGGAGGAATGGCATTTCCATCATACTCACTATTCTTTGGTGAATTACTTGAAGTAAGTTGTTGTGGGATGGCTGTTTTGGGCAGCCATATTCTGATTGTATGTGACAGGATTATGCGAGTGATGAAACTGCTGAGGAAAATGCCCGGTCATGGGCAGGGCTCTTCGCTGCATTAGGCATTGTTACTGGTACTGCAACTGTACTCCGATCATTTTTCTTTAGTCTGTCTGGTGAAGCCTTAACATCTCGTTTGAGGAAGCTCTCTTTTCAACACATGTTGCGTCAGGTGAGCGGAAATAAACTTTCACATGTATAATAAAAATATTATTATATAGGATTTGAGTTGGTTTGATCACCCTAAAAATTCAACTGGCAAATTAACTACTCGATTGTCTCATGATGCAGCACAAGTCCAAGGAGTAAGTTGTCCCTGAACAACATGTCAAGTAACATGCTCACAGGCATTACACCTTCCCACACTTTTGTATACTGTCTCACACTGACTGTACATACATACATGTATGTCAATACAGGGAGCAATATTTAAAAACATAATTATAGTGGTGTAGATAATTCATATTAAACAAACTACTAGTATCGCAATTTATATTGATGCTATAATGATCATTTCTCAATTTACTATCACAGTACACGTTTGTATGTGTATCTACATACATACTGATGTATGCATATCATGTACTTTTCAGGCATTAGGAGTCCGACTAGGATCATTCATTGAGATTACAGTAATACTAGTGGCTTCGCTCATTATTGCTCTGATTTATTCATGGAGTTTGACCCTCATCATTCTTGGTCTAGTTCCTCTCATAGCTGTTGCTCAAGGTATGCAAACTCGTTTGGAGGCTGGAGCTACTAAAAGTGTGAAAAAGGTTTATGAAGATTCAGCAAATGTATGCAAGTTTTTCTTCTTGTAATGTTACTTCTATAGTAGTGTACTATTATAACTTCTTGTATTTATTTTATACTCTGACCATAAGACACCTTAAAATTTGGCATAATCTAAAGCATAATATGCAACCAAAAGCATCAAGAATAATACTAGTATAATAGGGACAATATTTGAAAACATGTAAAATAACTAATTCTTGTTTAATTATTCACACTTTGTAAAAAATAAGATTGGAATACTCTAATAGAGCAGTCACTTACTCTAATACAACAGTCAGGAAACACTAATGTACTTTAATAAAACAGTCATTTCTCAAGCATAATCTTGATTTTATTTTGAAAGCATAATTGACTTGATGAGTACTGCTCAAAAGCAAAATAGGTAAAATTTTGAGCATGATAGGCCGGGCCTACTTTAAATCCAGACATAACTTGATTTTGCATGAGCACTATATGTAACTAGGTCTGGGAAAACAGGTCTTATCACCCATTATTGCAGGTTTGATTTTTTACCACGAACATAAAGCTACATCAATACACTATCAAATTTCACTGTCAAAATCAGCCAGTCTGGAGTGGTCTGCTTTTGCTGGCTGATTTTCCCAAGACCAGTGGCAAGCCGTATAAGCAGTCTGGGGCCATGATAGAGCTTGCCGGATACAACCTTGAGTTAAACCATCTAAAATGGTAGGAAAAACTCAACTGTCAGCTATACTTGTACTGTGGATGCTCTTGAAAGGTAAGGAACTGGTGCAAAATGCTTGAAAATTTTGTACATGTAGTTTCAACCATTGGCAAGCTACAACACTCTATGATATACGGTACCGCCCAAGCAGCGTCACACTCGTTTGCACACGCAACTTTGCTCGAGATTTTAAAAATCACTAATTAAGGGGTGTGGCAACTGTTTTGCTCATGATTTTCATGAATGAAACAGCTGCCACATTGTCTCACGAGTAAAACAGTTACCACACCCTTCAATTAGTGATTTTTTTAGTCTCGAGCAAAGTTGCATGTGCAAGCAAGTGTGATGTTGCACTTGGGCAGTACCATACTTATAACCAACATTTCTAGATACATTTTAAAATATGCGATAAGACCCAGACCCAGTCACACATACTGTATTTCATGGCTTTTAAACCATTCTTATATGTGACAGTGTATGGCCTAAATCTTTATTACATTTACATGTTTGAATGTGAAATGTATCCATTTTGTATGTACAAATGTTTACAAACTATACAGATTGCCTATGAAACAATGGTGAACATTAGAACAGTAGCATCCCTTACTCTTGAGAAGAAACTGGGGGATCTATTTGAGGAGAAAGTAAAAGAACCTTTCAAGTAAAAACAGCTATTTTATAACTGATCGTGTAATATCAGAATTGTCCTGCAGGAATTCAATGTATACTGCCATATTCTATGGCTTCATGTCAGGATTGTCCAGCTCACTAGTTTATTATGGTTATGCATTGATTTATCGATATGGAGCGTACATCCTGACTGTTGACTCAGACCATCTGGTGTACAGTACCTATAAGGACTTTTACACGTTCGTAATGTATAATATTTGAGAACTAACTGTAGAATTATCAAATTACAGGGTAATCATTGCACTAATCCTTGCTGGATACGAGACTGGACTGATCAGTGTCTACCTGCCCAATTATACTAAGGCCATCATCTCTGCTAGAAGGATATTTAAGTTGTTAGACACAACCCCATTGATTGATAGCTACTCAAACGAAGGCTTACAACCAGTGAGGATTCTATATGTGACTTCACTGATTTATTATAAATATAGGAACAACCAAAGGGAGAATTGTCTATACAGAAAGTTCACTTCACATATCCAAACAGACCGACTGTACCAGTATTACAAGATCTCACTGTTGAGGTCAATCCTGGCCAAATATTAGCTCTGGTAGGGCCCAGTGGTTGTGGTAAGAGTACAGTGATATCACTACTGGAGCGCTTCTACGATCCTGATGTTGGAGCACTAGTGAGTTTATATAGTAGCTGTCAATTATCATGTACATTTACATGTTGTGAAGAGACTGGATGGAGATACTTTGAAGGATCTCAATATTCAGTGGCTTCGTAGACAAATTGGACTAGTGTCACAGGAACCAGTTTTGTTCAATGCTACAATTGCTGACAATATCCGCTATGGAGCTAGCCATAAAGAGGTTACTGATGAAGAAATAGAAATGGCAGCCAAATGTGCAAACATTCATGACTTCATAACTGGCTTGCCTCAGGTGTGAGTGTCATTGTTATCTGCCTATTATTAGCATTGTTTTGTTTATAGGGATACGGTACAATGGTCGGGTCTCAAGGAGATCAGCTGTCAGGAGGACAGAAACAACGTGTGGCCATAGCTCGAGCTCTGATAAGAGACCCTAAGATATTATTATTGGATGAAGCAACTTCTGCTCTTGATGCTGAAAGTGAGAAGATCGTCCAGCAAGCACTAGACAGTGCTAGAGTAGGACGTACTAGCATAGTTGTTGCTCATCGCCTCTCCACGATACAAAATGCTGACTGCATAGCTGTTATCAAGGATGGCACAGTGATAGAGGCTGGTAATCATGCACAACTAATGAAACTAAAAGGAACTTACTATAAACTGAACAATGTTCAGCAGTTAATTAAAGATGAATAACATAATGATACAAATTTCTTGTCGAGTGATGTATATACTGGCAAAATCAGTGCTTTGTGCAATCTTTGATTTAATGACGTCTTTAATTAATTAAACATTATAGGGTACACAGCTATAGCCACCTCTTTAATTTAGCTGATCCAAGGGCATAATTTATATTAAACCTTTTTATTTCTAATCCAACAGCATAATTGGAAAAAGATACTATTTTGAGAATTCCAATAATGAAACTACTGTATATGGTACAGATTATCTTTTTTACAAATGCTTTAAACAAACAAGACATGAATCAAGTTGTAATTGTCAATGATGGCACCATCTTGGAACCTATTAATTATATAAAATACAACACTACGTAGTCTGGCCTTTCCTTAAAATCCAGTAGCCCATACCTAAGCAAGAGTTAAGGTAGTAATACGTATGTTCTCTCCCCACACACCACAGAGATAAGCCTGTGGCTAAACATTTAATGAAACAAGAAGCCTTAGAACTATTAGTTAAAGGTGTACCCAGTATAATTATATTAGAAATGTACTGTAAAGTGTAACAATCAAGAAAATGTTTATAGATACAATATAATGTGTACATAAACAATTGATGGAGTGCTCAAACTCAACTAATACAAAGGGATGAAATCTTTAGACCATTCTAATAACTATGTACCCTGAGCTGGCCTTGTTGGTCTCTATTCATATGGTATTTCTTCAGCTTCAGCCTTATTATACTCTTCTGTCTTCTCTGGAATATGTTCTCCTGTGGTCTGAATAGGATTGCTGTGCGTTTTCTTGTGTCGGGTTCATCACTGTTATCCAGTTCCTTACCTAGAAAATGAAAGCACTCAATTTTTTTTTCAATTAATGCCTTTATTGCAATTAGCTTAAACACATAATATATACGTAGGTCCAAATTTATGGTGAATACTACAGATATTTTGACATGGAAGAACTGTCCTGAGTTTTAAATTTAAAAATCCATCACTGTACTGGCAACCTCATCCTTACATGCAAGCTACTTACATGCAAGCCATGTGTTATCAGGGGCGTAGGCAGGTGAGGTAGTTAACTGCCTCACCAAATATTGATGACTGAACTGAGAAGCTAACTATTGGACTTCTAGATGCATTGAATTAAAGCTTGCATTTATAAAGTTTATAGCAATCTGTATGTTATTTTGTTGAACTTATCATATACATTAGTATCTAGGTGCAGCTCCAGGGAGTTTCTAACGTTTTCAGAAATTGCATGTTTAAATAACCCTATAGTGCACTTACTCTAATAGAGCATTCACTAATTATAAAATGGATTTTGATAAACTGCTGAAATCACTCCCAATATAACCTCACATACTTTAAAATTTGCCAAGGAGCATATCCTTATAGATTGACATGTTTCACATGCTATATAGTGTGGTATGCTTTTTAGTAGCTAATGCGCTATGTATATAGGCCCAAAAATCTGGTCTAGAAACCAATTTGTCAAAATTCCTGCATCCGCCTATGCCATTCATAGCAGGTAACTGCTTCAAAACAACAGTTGGCATGTTTTAAATAAATGGTAGCCTTGTATGTACATGTGTCCGTGTGTCAGTTAAAATGGATATGTAAACACAGCGAGGACCACACTGTTAATATTGAGTCACTACAAAAAAAATTATGGAGTGATTTCAATAATCTCATTATTACTATTATGAAAATAGTCTAAGTGGTGCTTGTACTTCACAGTAATGTCAAGGCCTGAACTACAGCTAATGAATTACATATTATTACAAAAAATTTGGAATTTTCAACTACAGTAGGGACCATAGCACATTGATAAAAAGTACTGAAACAAGTTGGAGTAGTCCATGATATTAAATCACTGTAAAACAATAAGAAGTGTTATATCCCCACTGTGCTCAAGATACCATAACGGAAATGCACAGTAGGGATATAACACTTCTTATTGTATTACAGTGATTTAATATCATGGACTACTCCAACTTGTTTCAGGAAATGCACAGTAGGGATATAACACTTCTTATTGTATTACAGTGATTTAATATCATGGACTACTCCAACTTGTTTCAGTACTTTTTATCAATGTGCTATGGTCCCTACTGTAGTTGAAAATTCCAAATTTTTTCGTGTACTTGTTTGTTAACTTTTTATAAATAATTTTATTATGGCTGGTGAACCCATGCATACCGCATCTGAAAAGGCACTGCGTGCCCCAGCTATATATCAATTATCGTGTGAAAAGTGAAGTTACCATTACGCTTCGTTGTCAGCTATGTTCAACCCGTCACACAGCATTTTAATCAAGGACTTGTTGAAAGCATTTCGGGTCGATCTGAAAGTTTGTTTGGGTTTAGTTTTACCTCACCAATACTGCCTCATTGTCGTAAGGGAAAATTGAGGCTGATTTTTGGGTGATATTATTTTGTGGGCCACGCCTACTCCTTTGTGGTCCCTACTATACAGTTACTATCGTACTGTATGATAAGCCCTACTCTACCTTTTACATATTCGTTAGCTATAACTTTGTTAACAGTGATGTTACCAAATAAGCTATGCTTTCTTTGTACCTGTCATAGGTTAGCTATACAGTACACATTGATCATTGTAGTGGGAATATTGTGGGACACAATAAGTAATTGTTGCACGTAAGGACGATGCTGCTGGAGCAACTAACAGGGAATTGTGACAAAACATAATATGCAGGGTTTCTATGAGATTATGCACTTAATACATTATTACTCATGCATTGAATTAGAAGTTTTGTATATGCATTTTACACTTAATAGTGTTAACAGCTTTAGATAGTTATTTGACTATTCCAATCATGTATGTATATGGTTTTGCTGACTGTGTAGAAAATAGTAAGCACATGCAAGGATACATAAAGAAGTGTTAATACTGTAATAGTGAAGAATGTTAGTCGCAAAGAAATGCGTTTAGAAATGCAAGCAGTTAAACCTAGCTACTAAGCAACAAACACACTAATACTAAACAAGATGTCTTACGCGTGTATCTTGTCGACGACATACGATAGGTCCTGTATAAACCAAACGTCAAATCACAAATTTATTCTAAAAGTTTGGTGCGATAACACGTGTATTCACAATGATTATGGAAGCCCTACTGATGAGCAATGGCCACGATAAAGAAGGATCAAAGGAAAACCAGTAAGCAATAGCGAAAGTTTCATCTCCATGAATTTCTGCCAAAGAAGTAAGGCTGTAGCTGTAGCCAATTTTCCATTACGCTTGACTGAATGCATCAGGCAGGCAGGCAGGCAGGCAGGCAGGCAGGCAGGCAGGCAGGCAGGCAGGCAGGCAGGCAGGCAGGCAGGCAGGCAGGCAGGCAGGCAGGCAGGCAGGCAGGCAGGCAGGCAGGCAGGCAGGCAGGCAGGCAGGCAGGCAGGCAGGCAGGCAGGCAGGCAGGCAGGCAGGCAGGCAGGCAGGCAGGCAGGCAGGCAGGCAGGCAGGCAGGCAGGCAGGCAGGCAGGCAGGCAGGCAGGCAGGCAGGCAGGCAGGCAGGCAGGCAGGCAGGCAGGCAGGCAGGCAGGCAGGCAGGCAGGCAGGCAGGCAGGCAGGCAGGCAGGCAGGCAGGCAGGCAGGCAGGCAGGCAGGCAGGCAGGCTGGCAGTGAGGCAATAGAAAATTTGCGAAAATAAAATTTTTTTAAAATTTTGTAGCATCTAATCGAAAATGCTTCTGGTTGTTCTGAAGGCATGTTTGGGCTTGGTTATACCTGACCAATACTGTCAAGTGGCCGTGAAGGGTTTGCAAAGATGATTTTGGCTTGATTTATCTTTGTAGACCATGCCCACATCTTCGTCGTCCCTACCATACAGTACTATCATACTGTATGATTATGTGCATTCTTTGCAATTACTACAATAGTATGGTTAAAATTGCTTCCAAACCCAAACTTGCAACACCATTGATTGATTGATTGATTGATCTGTTTATATTCCAAATACTTGGGCATTGGCCGTTTCTCCATACCAGAATGTACACAAAACAATACAACAGAAAACCGTAGCTAGCTATACAACATACACAAAAACGAACAACACAACAACCTTAAAAAAGTAACCTAACAACACAAAACACAAATAACAACTGCAGAAATTAAATCAAATCAGGGAGCATAGACTCTTGAAATAAACGAGTGAAGAGGCTGCCACAAAACTCAGAGATATCCTGAAACAAGTTTGTAGCGTTCTGCGGTATGGAATATTTTATCCCAGTATTTGGTATTGAGAAAATACTCCGGTATCCGGTATTTCACAGTATCCGGTATTTCACAGTATCCTGGCATTCAACTAATAACACTCCTTTAATCTTACTTTGTGTGTAATAAAAAAAGTCAAGTGTTAATCTGTAGTTACTATCCAAATTTGGATACATATATAGCACAAGTAAAAGTTATTCATGGCTAACAGGTTATAAATGCATTTTACTAACATCTATACAGTTGATACAAGTAGGACGGCACTAAGTTGTAACCTGAAACCTCACAGTTTACTATTAGGCTGGCCTTGTAATCACATCCAAACTATCAATACATAACTTAATTAAATGCCAAGACCTGATGTATGGCTTCCCTCATAGTACAATATACTTATTCCAATATTATACCAGTATATTTGAAAGTATCTTTCAAACAGTTTGATGAAAATATTGTGGTATATGGTATTTTCGGTATACCGCCCAACACTACAAATTTGCAGGAAGAGAATTCTGCCATGTAGATGTCCTTTCCTGGAGGGGGGGGGGGGGGGGGGAGGATGCTACACACTATAGTGCATGCATCATTTTAGCGTCCAAGGTAGATGTCACTTATTTAAAATTTCTGCTCCTGACGATATACCAAAGTCAAATGAAAATGTTTGGTTACACTATGGCAATAGGAAATTCACTGTTTGGTTTGTATGTTGACTGCTTTGATACGCACAATTATAACGATAATAACATGACATAGAATAGAGTGCAGACAATTTTACTTTTAATTTCTGATAAAACACACATAATTTTCAACCACTTACTTCCTGTTCCATTCACTGGTTCCTTAGCATCTATAATAGTATAGTCACTATATAAAAATACATGTGAAGTCAGCAATTATCACTAAAAATGTTAGATAATTCTCCATGCAACAATGTTTGACAATAATAAAAGTCAAAAATCTTTATACATCTACAGCTATACATGTTATGTACATGTCATTGACCATTTAGAGCTAAATATACATAATATCATAGTACCTTATCTGCCCCTGCCTTGTCATAGTCTGTGCTGCATGGAGAGATTCGATGAAACATTTCATGTAAATGGAATTGCATCACGTTTGTTGTCCACTACTTTTTGTAATCTGGAATGGTAATCATATCTGATATAATTTTAAGAGGTATGCTTTAATGATTATATATACAATTTGTCACTCTAATAATTATAATTAGACACAGACACAATTAAAGTCCCAACCAGAGGCGGATTTAGAATTACTCAAGGGAAGGTACTAAGTTAGGGGCATCTATATAGTGAGAATGTGGGAGCTAAGGCTAAAAAATCCCAGCTCATTTACTTTATAGATGCTTAAAGTTCACTAGAATTAATGTTTTGGTTGCAAAAGGAAGTAATTCAAGTATCAAGTTTGTAGCTACAACTAAAACTACCTATACTATATATTCAATTAAAAGAAGTTCTCAGAATATATCCTTCCAAGTAGAATCGATGTTATGTGATTCATGATACGTACATACTTGAAAGTTATAGAATACAAGTACACAAAAAAATTTGGAATTTTCAACTAGAGTAGGGATCATAGCACATCGATAAAAAGTACTGAAACAAGTTGGAGTAGTCCATGATATTAAATCACTGTAAAACAATAAGAAGTGCTATATTCCTATTGTGCTTCTTGTTTGTTAACTTTTTTTGTAAATAATTTTATTATGACTGGTGAACCCACGCATACCACATCTGAAAAGGCACCACGCGCCCACACTATATCAATTATCGTGTGAAAAGTGAAGTGTCCATTACGCTTCATTGTCAGCTATGTTCAACCCGTTACACAACATTTCGAATCAAGAACTGTTCGAAAAGCACCTCCACAATCCACGCATACCAAAAGAAAGAAATCGTGCTGCGCGCCCCAATCATATTAATTACTGTCTGAAAAGTGAAGTATCCATTACGCTTCGTTGTCGGTTATGTTCAACCTGTTACACAGCAGTATGAATCAAGAACTGTTTGAAAAGCACCTCTGCATATCAAAATAGCCACGATGAAAAATACGGACAATTTCCGTTTTGAAGGGAAGCCAGCACGTGCTCGCGCCAAATCGACACCTTTTCCTGTCAGCAAAGATGAATGGGACACAAAGGAGGACATTGGTAAGTTCATGAAGAATGCATTGTACGTACTGCGGTATGCCAAAAGGCACCTGTCGGGCTGAAGCAATGTTGAACAGTGAAAAAATCAAGCCCGTAGCCGTAGCCGTTATCGAGTTACGCTTGTCTGAAGGCATCAGTCAGTCAGGCAGTCAGTAGAAAATTCCATTGAATAAAATTCTTTAAAAATTCCGTACCAACTTGTTGAAAGCATTTCGGGTCGATCTGAAAACTTGTTTGGGCTTAGTTGTAAGGGAAAACTGAGGCTGATTTTTGGGTGATATTATTTCGTGGGCCACACCTACTCCTTTGTGGTCCCTACTATACAGTTACTATCGTACTGTATGATTAAGCAATTAGTATGGCAGGATGTTTGACACAATGATGCCTGTGCACAGGTCAAAAAGAAGAGGTTCAATTTCAGAATACACATTGGTCTTTGTTCCTTATACTTTAGATGATGAATGTTTTATTAGAGTACAGTAGACTGTTCTATTAGAGCATTTCAATTTTTAGCAGCTTTTATATAGTGGTTTTACCTCTGAAATATACCCACTTCCTAGAAGAGATTAGCTCTTAAATCCCCTCTTCTTTACTCCCTATGTTGTTAGCTGAACTCTCTACATGGTGACAACCTGTACTGTAGCTTCCACTATATTAAGCTTTCTAGCTAGCATGATCCTAGTAAAAATTTGGAATGGGAGAGGGAGTGCTTCAGCACCACATGCACCCCCTAAAAGCTTCCCTTGCCAACTATAGGCTGACTACTGTGAGTTGTACATACGTATTATACTGCTTACGTTTGTTATTTTGCTTCCTTGTGCAGGTGTCTCTCTGGTGAGGAAATACCTTCTTCTATCACTTTTAATTCCTTTGCTTTAGCATCTAAAAGTATTTGGTCTACCTTTTCAACAATGAAGGCATCCAATCCTATATACTGTTCATGACAGTAGTACAATTGAGTGGCGTGATACACCATTTATTTGGTGTACATGTGTAAGCATCCATATGTGATATACTGTATAGCTGAAAGTTTGGCGAGATGAAAGTTTGGTGAATTTGGCAAATGAGCATGCAGCGTTTTGCCAAACTAAAATCTGCCAAATCATTTGTCCAGTACAAACAAATTCGCCAAGCTTTTTTCTTGCCAAAATCCTATCATGGCATTTCCTCCTGTCAAAGTTTCCACCTATACGGTACACATGATTACATGTTTTGCATACGTTATACAAAATTATTGTAATACGTATATGTGTGAATTATATATGCAGTACTTGATCTCACCTGAATTGTGATTAGGTTTGTGTGTAATGCAATTTCAGCCTTTTCGTCACAGGTTCCACTTGCTGCTCAATGTACTCCCACATGTCATCCATCAAGTGTTCCTTGTCACATTCTTTCATAAGCTGTACGGAAAATCATTAAAGAAGTAGCATATGCAAACAGCTGAGGTGAACTGATTATGTACCTTTATATACAGTTAGCTGCATGTATAGTGATAGGACATCTCTGTAACAGATTTGTGACTAAGGCCATTTCTTGCTGCAATAATATGGTACATCCTCTTTCACAGCTAAACGTGCATGGAGCCAGTTGGCACCAAAACCTCGTTCTTGTTATGGAGGTATTTCTGTGTATTTGATTTGAAGAGATTGTAAAGTGCACTGTACCTTATGTGACCAGTACTTGGTATGTGGGTATGAATTATGTTCTTTTAGATAAATGAGGGTCTGGGAGCATGGCTCCACAGAAGATGTAAAAATTCTAGATATCTGATGTCAATTCAGAGGCCACACTAACTGACAGGTCTATTATAGTAGCTCAATTGTGTCACTAATTAAGTTCGTAAGTCAACAAAGGTTACTACTCCACTCCCCTGTTGCTATACCCATGTAAAATTTGTTAAACTATTACTCTAATCCAATTCAAGTTATTGTATAGAGAGGTTTATAACACAATGTGCACGTATCATGTATGCCATATCCTTACTTCTCATATTTCCTTTAGTGTTGCAGAATGTTGATGGCTAAAAGGTTGGCAGTTTTCCTGGAAGTCTGGATAACAACTTCTTTTTATCCTCACCAACTATGTAGCTAAAGTCTCCATCATTCTCCAGGTAGACATTGAACGTCACACCACAATCTCTTATGCAGCTCAACAGCTTTTTCATCATGGGCCTCTCTAACTATCCGGATTGTTTTGTGCATCATAACACATAGCAGCTTTAATCAAATTTTTGTCAGTACATCTGTGATCCTTAACAACAGATGCTAGCACATTTCTCAATGAAATGCTAAGCAATGGAGGATTTATTATTCCTTTTCATTCTTCCTCTAAACTTGGAGTTGGGTGTGTACTTGTTGATGCTTCTATTGTACGCGCTCTCCTAGTACAAATTTTGTGTCTAAATTTTGTCTTCAACATTACACCATACGCAAGTGTACTTGGTATTGGTTAGCTTTAGTCCCATCAAAATTAGTAGCATCTAAATAATACGTAATAATAATGATGTTGCTATACATGTACCAAATGGGCTTCAACACCTAATTACACAACAGGTTTTTAATGCACTGTGACATTGTTTGAGACTTTCAACCTGTAGAACCATGGAGGGTTCTATTGGAGTCTGCTCTCACAGGGTTTAATGAAAGAAAGCAATTGAAACATGTGGTCAACCCAAGTGAATAAGGATTTCTGAGAATTTGGTTTTACCAAGAGTATAATTATATACTCTTACGGGTATCCATAAACTAAGTAATACTATGATGGAGGGGTTCCAATGATTCCAAGAATGCCCTCCACTACATGTTTTAATAGATCTATCCGTGTTAATTAATAACAAAGGCACACATTTAAGTGAACAATACATGGTATTGTATATGTATGTCATGCATTGATAAGTATTTACCCTGTAATCATTACACAAATAAAACTTCAGATTCCATCTATTGTCACTGTAGGGTTTTGAATTAGCCTGTTGGCCTCATAAAATATAATCTCCTAACCCAACTGATATGTTTTCGTAATTTTCAGCTGCCTTATAATGGCAGCTACAATGTGAATGCCTAAATACATTGTCACATTATAGGTTGGACTAAGTCATCACACTTGCTTACCTTCCCACTCTCCCTTCCTATCATAAAGGCAAATGAGAATAGTACGTATGAGGACTGTTTAGTGAATCTTGCCCCATCCAATGAAATCCTTACCAGTATCTTCTGAGTACTTGAATAGATGTCAGGGCATGTTATAATCTAAGAAAATATTATAAATAAATAATAATAATTGTCAACCTATGCTAACTTCATTTTGTGCCTTGTCCTTAAGCAAAGCAACAAAGTTGCACTCTGCCCCGTCAAAGTCTCCTGGTGTCTTTGTTATAGTTGGGACATGAATTCCTTTTTTGTATGCCTTCACCTGTGTGATAGTATTGAATGTCAGATTGCATTAATTTATGTGTACGCATGTTATGTAGCTAACTGCAAGGCATTGCTATCCCACTCTGCATGAAGCATACCAGATGAGCAAACTGAACTGGGAATAATTATGCTAAAGTTATTGACCCCTGCTTGTGAAGATTTGTATACTAAGTATGTACATGTTTGTATATGAACACACTTATGCAATATTGTAACCTTATATGACTTAGAGCCACCAATGATTTTTGTGATCTCGTGGTCCAGAGCAAAATATGTACATGTACAACATTAGGTTTGGCAGCATCCATGTTTTCCTCTTTTTGCTTATTTTCCTCCCTAGCCGAATCAGAAGTATATTTTCCATTGGAAGTTTCAAATTTCAATCCGACGACTTTCAACCCTGTCAATGAGGGGGCTTGTGAACCTTCGCACAGCACTTCCAATTTTCCATTGCCTTCAGCGTCAACTCTGCTGCCTTGGTTCAAGCTCCTCATAATCGCTACCTATAATAATTTGTAACAATGCACACTACATGTCAGTATTCCCTTACCATGTAACCTAATGGTTGTACATACTTCTTGTTGTTGAGGACACACTTATAGATAGTGTTGTGTAGCAGTAGTCTGTGTGATCTCCCCCTCGAAAACATGAAGCGACTTGTATGATTTTTCCAACTTTGCTCTGGACCCTCTTCACCATATTAACATCTCTTAACTTCTCTGATTACAGTATAAATGCATAGGTATTAGATCTTATATCTATGATAAAAGTTAAGAGCTAGATGTTGGGCCACAGACAGGTAGTTACATATGTGGCTTAAAATAAGACCATCAGTTTATCAACTTTTCAGATTACCCAGTAAACATGGTTCATGCTTTGCCAGCTTACTGATTACTAGGAAAGTACCACAGCTTATTCTCTAATAGCTAACAATGGTACACAAGGGTAAATAGCTGTAAACACGGGTAATTATGACGATTAATAGTGAAGTCACACAAAACGAAGACTCAAGACCTTACTTAATCAAAACGAATCGCCAGTTACGTCGATAGCACAGTACAAAGTTCATTGCCAAAATCGATGTCTAAATAATGCACATTCTTTCGTGCACAATGTGCAGACGATTCTAAATAGTGCTCGTCAGCGAAAATTTGTTTAGTGTTATGCCTCAGGGAGCCATCAAGAAGAAATCTACTGCCGCCAAGTTGAACGTTAAAGCAAGAAATCGCCAATCAGGTCCAAAGAAAGGTAGAGTTATACGGGAATTTATTATACGGCCAAGTGCATTCATATCTTTCAAAGCACTGATCTGTAATCTGCTGTAAAGTACAAGCTTGAAAGTACTTTAGTTAAGTACTTAAGTGATATACAGTAGTACTTGTGTAAATGTTGTACTTTTGTGATTGTTGTATTATTTGTTTGGAGGTGTTCTTATGCACTTGTCAATTTCATGCCCCACTCCCGGGGGGTGGGGGAAAAAAGGGATTTGAATTTTCAAGGATGACCAAGCGCATATTTCATGCATGCGACTAGTAATAAACTTGCCCTGTAGCTAGTAAAATTATAGCAAGTGCGATTTTATTGTTTAGAAATGCAACTACCGAAAATCTGTCAGAAAATTGGACAACTGTCAATTGCCCCAGAGGTGGGGACAAGAAGCAATGTCAAATCCCCACCTGGGGTGTGGGGACGCTCGGGGGTGGGGCATGAAATTGACCAGTGCATTATAGACACTTTAGCCTTCTACTCTCCCCTGTGAATTTTCACAAATTAATATAAATCAAATACAAAGTGGTTCTTGGATCTGTGTCTGTGGTCAACAGTCAATGTCACAAAATTGTGCTACAGTTTGGTTAAGAATAAGATGAAGAGTTCAATTAATACCTTAGGCCAACGATTATAAATTCCTTGGTTTCCCGTCCTAGTCAGACAAAATTATCGGGCAGCTATTATTTATTATATTGTTAAAATCTATTATTTAATATCAAGGATATTAAAGGGAGCTCATTAACTCTAAATTGTTTAAATTCAGGAGAACTAGATTCAAGGTTAGTTGTAATTTGAAAGATTTTACCAAGATTCAAACCTCTAGAAGGTTAGATTTGAAGTGTTGCAGTGTTTCCTGAGCAGCCAGGAAGGCATTTACGTATGTAGCTATAGAATTGCTGGGTTTGCCATGTTAGTACTATACTTACTAGCCTGACTGTACCATCAACTTCAACAGTATGAATTTTCCGAATGTTTCACACATTAATAACAGATTGAGAATGGCAGGGAAAGGGACTCGTGTATCTCAAGTTTATACTATACCAATGGCTATACTTGAAGAGATTCACTGCTAGTATTATGCCGGATGCCATGCACTAAATAAGATCAGAAACTCACATCAGAGTCCACCTATCTATAACCTAGTTTTTAATGACACGACCTTCTGCCAATGTTAATATTTACATCATGTGACTATCAAATGCAATAATACTGTATAGCTTAAACATGTCGAGGGGGAAATTTTTTGCTGATTTGGCAGTTTTGGGTGTTATCAGTCAAAATTTTATCCTTGAAATATTTAGTCCTTCATATAGTCTAATACGTTTTGGGTGTGTTTGCAAATTCACAAAAAAAATTTATTTTTGGTAACATTGCTCAACCTTGAAATATTTCCCCCTCGAAAATATTTAGGCTATACAGTAAATTTGCATGCGGCTCTAATATTACCATGTGGGCGGATGACAGGAAACAAGGAACCTGCAATTGGTGGCTTTAACTATATATTCAACAAGACATTTCAAGCTCCAGACATTTCACTTAACAAATACACCAAGTTTGAGTAGAGGTGGAGGTACTAACTCATTAGAAAATAGAAATATAAAACAGTGGTAAAACTTCAACTCTAGTCATAGGTCAAATGCTGACAGTCAGTATTTATCAAGGTTTAAGGTCTCTTAGAGATACCATTATCATACTGGCTGGTGTTTTATCATTTGTGTTAGATTCCCAAAGAAAATGCTTCTGTCTGGTCCACATCAATAATAGATTGGATTTTGTGGGGTATTTCAAATGTGTTTTTCAGAATATCCAATGGAACTTGTATGGTAGGAAAGCCTTTGGACCAATGTTAAGGATGTTATGACCTTAGCTAGGTGTCCAGGTGTCGTCTTATTTGAGTCTCCATATTGATCAGGTTCCACTGTGCTTTTAGTGAGTGTCCACATATCAGTGACATGCCTTTATCTACAAGACCAGTTCATGGACTTCGTACGTATTACGTACTGACACTTCTTGCATAAAGAAACTGCCTCATTTCCCCAATACAATACAATTGTTCTTCAGTACGTCTGTGCTCTTCCCATGTGGATATGGACAGATGTATGGTATTGGTTGTCAAAATATTTCAGTGCAGGTGTGTCCCTATAGTTGTTGCTGATTTTTCTATTAGAGTATTAAAGTGTTTATTGCGTTTGGCCTTTTGGTCCTATAAAATGTTGTCTTGAGGTGTTGTATTTCAACTGTACTGTATATCACTGTGTCAATAGCTGTATGTATTTCACAGGAAGACACACTACCATTGCTCCAAAGAAAAAATCTAAAGTGAAGCAAGCCAAAGCAAAGAAGGTATAGTTAGTGTACTGTGAAGGTGCTTTATATAGTGGTCACTTCTTGAATGATGTATGTAGCCATATCAGTGTTTAGAAAATGCTAGCAGTAGACTTGGCATTTACCAAGTAGGTGTTGTAATCCCATGTTATGTACCTGTCAATGTAAAACCTGACTACTGCAGTATGGGTTGAGGTGGGAGAAGGTGGGGAATTGCCTCTCAGAAAATTATAATACCTCACCTTCCCTTGCATACCCTGAGCGAAGTCTGAGACTAGATTTTGTCTTGCCACCAATACTACATTAATAGCTGACATTTCCTCACTACCTTAGGGAAAGCTTGTAACCAATTCTGCCAGTGTACCCCAACCTTAGCCATACCTGTCTTATATTGATATGTGGATTACATTGCTGAACATTAATAGATTAAAAAATTTCTTTAGATTACCATACCGTACAACAGGAAATATTGACAATTTGATGAATTCACAATTAATTAGCTTTGACGAATTAAGATTTGATGAAAAGCAAGAAATCATAGATTTAAATGCTGATTTTTGAGGTGCTTATTGACTTTTTGACAAATTAAAGTTTGGCAAATGTAACCGATTCATCAAATTTTTCTTTCGTCAAAATTTCCTTTTGTACGGTACCTAATTCCCAACAAATTTGACTGCATCAGGAGACCATGAATTTATTTTCGATAGTTAGGGCAATGTCCAGCATTTGATTATCGTATCATGTGGTTACTTGAACTTTAAAGCTTGCACATACTTGAAAAACCATTGGGACTCAAATAATTGCCAGGTGTATATTTGGGACCAAGCATTTGTTTGTACAATATCCTGGAATCCCTCTTCCCAGCTTATGCACATTTATGGTTCTAAATTCTATTGGTTGACTGCTCTATTGAAGTGTTTATTAAAGTACCTCATTGTATAGGTGGTGACTGTTTTATTAGGGTTAGATTGTACTGAGCTGTCTTGAATTTAATATACAAAGTTGCTGTCTGTGTATATTTCTACAATACTAGTATGTACGACATTTTGCCAAAAGATAAATTTGACAAATTTGACGAATCAGTTACATTCATAAAATTAATTTGTCAAATATAAATAAGCCCTTCATAAGTCAGTGCGTAGAGCTGTGATTTCTTTTTGTCAAATTTTAATTTCTCAAAGGCTGATTAATTGTGTGTCCATCAATATCTCCTGTTGTACGGTAGTATTCTGTCAAATTATGTTGGCACAAACTAAAGGCAACAAAGAAACATGCGGCATATCCTAATCGTATCACTTATTTTAGATTATGTTCATTTACATGCGTCTTTAAGGTACTGCATACATTGACGAATCCCAGTCAGATTTCAACAATTCTAAAATACCCCTCAATGAAAGTTTTGCCATTTCATATGTCAGATCAAATGCACATTTACAAGTTAGTACTACTAGAGTGATAGTGTACCAACAATGTCATCATCATCTTGTGTGGTTATCCATCATTATGAACAGAAAGATTGTAATGGTACCTTTTAGGGAACATGCTATACTGGCGCATGCTTGGCAGCTCATAAGCTGGTATAGTGTGCTACTGGTAATGTCAGGTTTCAACTACAGTGAGATCTGCAATTGAAGGGGCCAGCGGCAAATAGGGACAAGTGCCGTTTGAAAATTTAGGTGACCACATAGTGGGCATTAAACAGAATTTTGGGACATAATTGAATTATTGGAATATTTGCTAAAAAATTATTTGAGATTGCCATGAACTTTTAAATTCCGTTGTTTACTTAGTGACAATGTTATTCACATGGATAAAATAAGCCATTCTAAATTTTAGAAAATGGAAAATCTAATGTCCCCTTTTTCCACTGACCCCTTCAATTATATCTGAATACCTGTGTGAGTGTGTGTCAATTTGATCACAAAAGTGTTCAGATAACTGAATTTGTTGGAGCTACAAAACTTCGTTCACCTACTCTAATAGAGTTTACTCTAATAGCGATGCACCGATACTGATACTAGTATTGGTATTGGCCCTATTTTGGTGGTGTCAGACTGGTATTGGTAAAGCTACAAATGTCCAATTCCAACCAATACTTTGTATGGTATCATTTAATTGCTTTTCAAGACGGTAGCATACATAGCGTGTCAAACGGAGTTGAGCAAGCCATGAATTCTTTGAAAGAAGTCAGCCACTAGCATTAATTTTAATATATTACAAGTAAGCCACGAAATAAGATTAATTTCTTTGAAGCCATAAATTGTATTGAAGCCATAAACAATTGTTATCGTTGTGATTAGTGGCCACAAAACCAGTAAACTGCAGTTGATGAGAATAACAAAATGTGTATTAGTATGATGACTATTATTGGAATTACCAGTTGTTTCTTGTGAGTAATGCCTGTGTGGCAAAGTGTCAGTATTGAATTGGTATTGTCCATTTCCACCTAAAATGTGTTGGTATTGGATCGGTATTGAAAAAGTGGTATCGCTATACTTTAATAGAATGATGAAATTCTCTAATAAAACAGTCACTTTCAATGTTTGGGAAGTTGAAGATTTGATTAAATAATAGAAGTCCCAAAGTGCCAGATGATATACATTTCTTGTATTCATACTGCGTACTTTAAATTACATTGCTAAATATTTTCTTCTCCACATGTATTGCTGTGTCGTTATGTAGGAACTAGAGAAGGCTATTAGGGGAAGAATAGAAGAAGAAATTACAAGTCAAGCTAGTAAAAGTATCAGTAATTTCTCCATCGTAAAACCTTCACCAGCAGCAACTAGTACCCAACCTGCAGCCACAACTGCTAAGAAATCAAAATAAGTGATATTGTCTATAACTTGTGACTGATAGTAAGTAGGTAACTTTAAAATGTTTGGCTTGCTTGGTGGTGAATCAGATTTTAGTGACACAAGTGACTCAGATGAGCCTGATCAAGATGTCGATGAAGCTACAAGTACCACGGACAAATCTCATACTAGCGACACCACTAGTACTTCTCGTGAAAAACTTCCTTTACCAGATTTAGAAGTTCCACTTTCCCAGCAAGGAAAGATATCAGTCTTTTCTAGTCAATACAAAGAGGAGGAAAAGGCTAAAGAAGCTGTATTAGAAAGACATGTTGAGCTGTCTAGTGCTGCTCCTATTGTTTCAAAAACTCAAGCAAAAAAAGAAGCTCGGAAGGGTCACCGATCATCTTTTCAAAGAAGTCGGCAAATTGAATGTACAAGTGAAGATCAGCCAAAAGTTAAAAGGAAACGTCATGCTGGGCTATCTGGAACACTTCAGCCACCAAAGAAGTTTATGCAGTCGTATCATAAGCAACAAACTGAAGAAAAGCCATGGTTAAATAAGAAATAATGTGTATAACATAATTGATTTGTGTTGCAAATTGAGTGTTGTCTGTTATATGTTCCAGTGCATGTCAATAATGTGTCTTTTGTTGTGGTAGTTATTGTTGGTAACCAGCAGTTTTGTTTTTGGACTCAACAGTAGTGCATCTGAATTTCCAATCATAGTGATGCTAGATAGCCAGCTAAAGCTTTTTTTTGTATGGTTGTATGTCCCCTCTCTCTTCATCAGGCTTTCAGCAGCTGGTCATAATTGCTAGTATCTAAGTTTTAGTGCAGCCATTATGATGTAATTTATAGTTCAGACAACTTTCCAGTGCATCAGGAAAGCTCTATACCCCAACAAAAATACGATGGCGCCGGAGATTATAATTATAAATAGTCTTGTGGTGCGCAATTAATGGGGTGGGCGTTTAATGTGGTCGAAGGTCGCGTCAAGAAATGGATACTGATTCTTCGCATTCTAGCAATGATTCTGACTATATCCCAGAATTAGTGGCAAGTATTCAGACACGCAAGAGGCACAGAACTCCTGGGAGTAGGAAACAAAAGAAACGAGACACCTCCAGTGATTCTATACAAATTTCACCACACCCACCTGTAAGACTGCCTGTTGATGTGCTAGTGATCATATTTCAGTATATTGTGACAGAAATTGGTCCATTTTTAGCTCTGAAACGTTATGGCCTTATTTGCAAAGAATGGAGGCAAGCTTTATTAGAGAATAAATTGTGGCATAGTGTGTCACTGGATGGTAATGAATCATGGCTGGATGTTGGTCGGGCACTGAAGTGGTTGTGTACCTATAAGTCTTTTACTGTCTCAGTTTTGGCCCTATCAAGGTGGAGACCAGGCCATCACCAGTCTGGTTTTGCGCATCTGTTACAAATATGCACCCAAGTGAAGTCGGTGAGATTTGATAATTGCGTTCTGAAATTTGATGAAGTTTTCAAACATTTCAATAAGCTTGAGAAGTTGATCATTGCTAGATGTAGTGTCAAAAGTTTTAATGAACTGTTTCGTGATGGTAAAGTTATGTTACATTGGCTTTCGTTAGGTCAGGTTGGAGGTTGTATCTGCCAGAGCTTGTTAAAATGTGATTCTCCTCTATTAAATCTTCATACACTACAGCTAGACAACTTTTTCAGACACAAAGTAGATTCCATTAATCTTCTACAGAGAATGTGTCCCAATGTGAGAGCATTGAAAGTATATTTTGCGAACGATGAATATATTGATCCCAAACCTTGTGAGTTAGAACAAACTGGATTTTTAAATTTGGTTTACTTGGAATTATGTTTTGATTCTTGTTTTGACTACAGTTACAACACATGGGAGAATAACATACTATGTTTAACATTATCATCGTCACCTTATTTGAAGTCTCTTAAACTATTGTATTATACCTCATGGGAATATGACCAGTTAGTATCATTAATTTCATGTAACTTGCAAGAGCTAGACTTGCATCATTGCAGTGTTAATTTTAGCTTGTTCATTAGGAAACTGGTACAAACCTGTTCTAGTTTACAAAGACTAACTATTGCTAGCCCCAAACAAGGCACTGCTACTGATGATGTTATCAACATTCTCGTCTCCAGTCCTGTGATAAATACTCTGACACACGTGGACTTGACTGGAACTGAAGTGACTGGTGATGAAATAAAGCAACTACTGAAATGCAGTCACTGTTTAACATATTTAAATCTTCTGAGTTGTAGAAATTTACCCAGAGGCACAAAACGTATTTATTCTGATGCTGAGTTGAGTAAACTCAGTAGAGTACTTTAGGTAGCTGAGAATTTATGCAAATTGTATGAGTGCAGTCTATTAAACTGTTGCTACATGGGCAAATGTCTTGTGATTTTCATGAATGTGTTTGTATTGTTACAATATTCAGTGTGAAGTGTGGCATCACGATGCTTATATGCACAAGTACCATGTATGAATGATCTACCATGATCTGGTGAGAAGTGATGCTATCCATATACGTACTGAATGACCACTGAAAGTAGTGGTGTTCAAAAGTTATGTGTTTACATTGTGATACATTTGGAGGTGGTGCTAACTAGTTCTGCATAGTAACAGTCATATGTACATATTGAATGCATAGCTACATCTGGTAATACATACAAAATGTCCGTTTAGATGTTTTCTTGTCTGGGTAGCATAGATGATGGCAGCATAGATGATGGCACCAACTTGTAAGCAATAGCTAGTATACTTAAAATGTGTTTCCCATTGACAAACAGAAATTCCTAAATCCATAACATTTACAAAGCCTTACAGATTTCAAAATAGTTAGTGATAAGGCCATTCTATGCTTCAGATCAGAAAAATCAATGTAGGTGAACTTCATTACAATCTTACTTGCACTTGAGTTAGTTGAATGCTCTATTAGAGTGTCTTGATCTTATATTAATCATCACCCTGTTGTTCTTACTTATTAAGAAGTGAAATGGTTACTTCTCCATGGGCTTGGCCAGTTTCTTAACACAAAAATCCAAGCATTTGCTTGGCTACGTACAATATAACATTATACAAAATTACAGTAGGTTCTTCCTTTACTTGTGTTGCATCCTTGGCGGCTACTTGGTTTACATACATAATAATCATATCCCTGTTTGTATCATATACTGTAAAGTAGAATTGGGAGGTATTTAGGTATAAGTAGTTAATAGAGGTATTTTTGATACCAATGTGGTTTTTAGCAAATACCAATTTAATATAAGTAGTAAAGTAATTAAATTTTTGTAGTGGTCATACATGAAGTCAAGTCCCATACAACCATGTTTACCCTGCAAGCAAGCACAGACCCTGTGTGTTGAAGTATTCAAAATGGTTAGTTATAGTTTTGGGATATTTCAAACCTTACTTTTTGTCATTTCCTTCAAAAGAATAGTTTTTACTACTAACACAATGTGGGTATAAGTGTAAGTCACATGTTTTAAGAGTGCAAAATATAAAAGTTATTAGAGATACCGAGGTATTTTTCCTAATACCGTACTGTTCTTCAATAATACAATACCACCCATCCCTATATAGTAGAGCAGCTATCTCAAATGATTTTAGTGTACCTTTCTCAACTTCTACAGAAAATTTGGTGCTTTTATTGCAAAGTGAATGATTTCATCAACATTTGTTGCTTAGCGGTGCCACATCAAAATCATTGCCTTAGGGCATGTTTGGAATCCAGTCAGGAAACAATACAAAATCTTTAGTTAACATGAATCTATTTCAAATTTACAGGTGTATTCAGAAAATGCGGTATTTTCAACACCTCTAATGGAGCCAATATTTCAGTGCAGAAAGTGCAGGCACAAATCAATAGGGCATATCTATGGCTTTGTATACCTTGATTCTATGTGCTTCTTAACATTGCAAACTGGTGACCTGGATACATGGACACCTCAAGTAAAATAGTAGCTATGTAGAAGGATTAAATGAAAAGTTAAAGCCACCATGGCTTGATCTGCAGGCCACCCTGCATGACTCAGATCACTCTGTCTGAACCAGATCACAAAGTATAGGGAAAAGTTAAGGTGTTTATTGTCTATACTCCACCAGTTGGACACTATAGGGTACAAGACATGCAGAACCTACATGTATGAAGTATTTACCGCTGCATGGCCAAAGAGCCTGAGCAAAGTAAAGTGAACTGAAGTGTCTGCTAGAGTATCCCAATATTTTGGCCGGACCATACTCTTAGTATAATGAAACTTGATGTAGCTATGGTTAGCTAGCAGTGATGGTAACTAAACTAATGCTCCCTATCTGGGGAGCTGCACACTGTAAAAAAGGATTTCTTGTTTTAACAAACATTTTGCTGTTTTTTGCAACAAATTTGTACAATACAAAACTGTTGTTGTTATATCATGAATATGCATGCATGTTGTTAAAATAACACAGTGATATTAGCTACCTCAGGGGTACATGCAGGGTTCCAGAAACCCCCTTTGAACTTCTGGGCTTGCAGCAAGAACACCAAACCATCATAGTTTGCATGGCTCTACAAATAATTATACAGAAAGACGAGAATAGAGTAGAGGCTATAGTGCATGTATTATGTAATAGAAAACTTGGTTTAGGGAAAACAATTAAGAGTATGAATTTAACTATAGAAAGAAAACGCTAATAAAGATCGAGATATCCTAATAGAGCAGTCAGATGTATTCTAAAGTACTCTAATAGAACATTAATAATGGATTATGGATTGCAGGTATAGTTTTATTAAAGAGTGATGTAAACACTTGAAACATTAAATTTTGAGTTTTTAGCTGGAGAATTTGGGTAACTATATTTAGATCACTACATAATACTCCAGACCAGCCATATTAAAACCATAACTGATAGGGCTTAAAGGGAGCTAAGCAACTAAGAAGATAGCATATGCTAATTAAAAGTAATCCACAGGACATGAACTAGTAAAATTTGAAGCATTTGATGTTCAAAATCTAGAGAGGCC